>NW_020450676.1:606282-801722 GCF_003343035.1 Apteryx rowi | reverse complement strand
TGACAGCCCTGGTGTCCCCTCGTGGGCCAGGCAGGACCACGGTGTGCGTGACAGCCCTGGTGTCCCCTCACAGGCCGGGCAGGACCACGGTGTGCGTGACAACCCCAGTGTCCCCTTGTGGGCCCGGCAGGGCCGTGGTGTGCGTGACAGCCCCGGTGTCCCCTCGCGGGCCGGGCAGGACCACAGTGTGCGTGACAGCCCCGGTGTCTCCTCGCAGGCCGGCAGGGCTGTCTGAGGGGACGCAGGCACCCAGCCACACCAAACAGGGTGGGATATGAATGCTGTTATTTATGCAGTTTTACCAAAACTGAAATTAATCATGGATATCTGCTAGTGAGGAATTAAAAGTGCTCAAACTCTTCCCCTAGGCAATGGACCTTGACATATAAAATAACTAAGATTTAACAACTGTAAGATTAATTAGAGGTAAATTTCCAAATGATACATGTTAAATAAAATTAAAAGCCCAGTTGTTTAACACATCAAATTACACAAACCACGGAAAAACAGTTGAAAGATACATGCTGTTACAAGCTGTTTATTATCTTGGTGCAACATGCTGATTTCTTTTTGCTATCCCCCTTGATTCCCCTTCTTTGTTAGCTCCAAACACAGAGCCATTTCAGTTAATTAGTGAAGACACCCAGTGTAACTTTCTTCCTCACCTTAAAAAGATCTCCTTAGGGAACAGACTGTGAAAAGACACAACTGAATTATTTATATAATTGAGAAACTGCTTATTATTATCATCCCATCAGGAATTAATCTTATTCATTAAAAATATTTTGTTTATCAACATTTATTTCCAGATCCTTGGCATATTTTCCATAAGTTAATATAAATCAGCCTAATAAGTAGGAAGATGTAGCCATTCAGCAGCATGATTTGAAATTACTATTTTATTTATTAATTATTAGTATTATAGCAGCATCTAGAGGCTGTTAATCCTCAGACGCTTGACTCTGCAAAAAGCCAGTAGAAAACAATCCCTGTCTGAGAGCTTACAGTCTTAACAGACACAACACTTTAAAGGAAGTGGGAGAAAGAAGTATAGTACTGTACTCCCCCATTTGCAGATAAGATACTATAAGAAATGGTGGACGTTTGTTTTCCCCAAAGGCAGCGATGAGTACAGCGGCAGCAATGAAAACAATACCCACATAATCCCGTTATCTGATATATTAGCTACAGAAACATCCATCCACCAGTCCTCTTTGAATAATGAAGACATTCACATGACTGTGATTACTGTTTGAGGGAAATAAGATGTATAGTTATTGAGGTTTGCTGAAATAGTAGAATAATCTCCAATAGACTGGTAACATTAAAATAAAAAGCATAATGTTCAGCTGCTTTTCTTTAGGGCTGTACCATCTGCCTATCTATTAGAAATTTAAAACCCCCCAGGATTTTGTCAGGCATTTGAAAGTAGCTTTGCCAAACACAGTTTTATAATCATCCTAACTGTACACAGAATCAAACTAAAATAACCCCATACACATCTGGAAGTCCTTCTAGAAAAAGGAGGTTTCTGACAGCTGTCCACGTGAGGCAGGGGGAAGCAAGAGCTTCAGTTTGAAACAAACTTTGTCCTAAATGTCTGTCCATCTTATTATCCTGTCTGTCAGAAAAAGCACTGTATATTGCACTAGTAAAGTACTAGTATTGCACTCAGCAGATGATAGCTTAAATCATCATGCTGCTTTCTACTGCTGCTAATCATCTGTGAGGATTCCTCTGGTAAACCTGGGATTTGCATTTTAGGTGTCAGAAAAAGTATCCATTACTGGGGCTTCTACCTGTTTCAAGTGTAAATTTTATGTACACAAGTTCAGAAAGTGTGTTCTAGACACACTATAAAAATTAAAAATTGTAATTCCAAGGGGTTATTCCATATTTTTAACTCTCAAAAAACATTTCCTGATCCCAGCCCTCTAAAGATCACAGTCATGTTCACCCTGTTCACAGCAGTGATACAGACTTCTAGTCCAAGAATCAGTTTTCCCCATCAGAAATGGATGTTTTGTGCTCTGTGTCCTGTAGGTAACTATTTTAAAAGTATGTTTAACAAGGGAGATTCATAGGTTAAGCTGTAACTGTCTCTATATAGCACAAACAACAGCTTGATAAAACTTGCAGTATTTTACTACAAGTAAACAATCTATTTTTCTTACAGTTTGTTTACAAAATGTTCACAATGTTCTTTAAGGACTTCAAAGGTAGGAAGTTGTGCTGTATTCCTTTGTTTTCTCTGCTAATATGTTTTTGTAATTATGTTACAGCATGACAAAGAAATTAGCAGAAATAAGTATATTGATGAGTATTTCTTATACAGTTTTAAGAATTTAAGAATTGATAATTTGTTGCATAGCAGGTTAATTGCCTAAAAGTTTTTCCTTCTAAATGTACAATATATGTGGTAGCTCTGAGACAGAATGTGGTCATATCCTCAGCTGAGTAAACCAGGATCAATTGAAGTGACTTCAACAGATTTATGTTGACTTATCTACCTGAAGGCTTGATTCATTGTAACATCATGATACCTAACAACTCAGGTCCAAAGCTCAATAGCGATGGTAAGAAATTCAGGCCATGGCCCAAGATTATGCTTTTAAAATTAAAACAATAATTGTTTGCATCTTTCAGGAGCAGAATTATACTGAGGCAGGAAAGACGAAAGCAAAAGGTAAAAAGGTCTAGCCATCAAGGATATTAAATTGTTACATAAATGCTTTAGTTGATTTACTATGGAAAATCTTTCAAAGCAGTTGGTGTGAGGTTCAAAAACTGTAGCATAAGGCTTGTAATGTGTTTGCCTGCCTGCATGTAACTTTTAGGACAGAAGTCTTTTTCTAGGTTTACCACATGGAATTCCAGCAAGAAGAGGAGGGAGTAGGAGAGGACATGAATGAATGTATGAATGTGGGCAATTTAAGTTTTACTGAATTATTTTTTGTTACTATATTTTGCCAATATGTGCTGATACACAAGGGATAGCTCGAAGCCTCACAGTGACAAACATATGGTCAGCCAGCATAATACATATATACAGCTCTTTTTCTGGGGCTACATAAAGGAATGTTAGGTTCACCTGAGTACTTAATTTTGGCATTCAAACAAGTAGACCAACTTATTTGTATTAACTGAATCTGAAAGTGAACTAATAGAATCAAATTTATCCCTGGCATAGCAGAAGACATTTCAAATAGGAGAGAAATCAATAAGAGAAGATATAACTAGTAAGAGAAGTCCTTGGCAGCTGGGAAAAAATAAGGCAATGTAAGTGTAGCCATTAAGGCTGCTACCACCCAGTGCCCAGGGTAGATGTACCAGCATATACAGAAGGAAAAACAAGCTGACAGCATGAAACCAATCTCTGAAATGAAAGTTATTTACCTAAGAGAACAAGGGAGCAACCAGCAGTTTGTGGTCCCCATCAGTTTCCCAGTCCCTTGGGGGCACGTGAGTTATCAAAATACCTGTTTTCTCAGAGATTCATTGGCGTAACCCACATTGTTTATATTACAACTATGTAATTCGTTTCAGTGGAGGAGAGAAAACAGGAAGGGATCAAAGACAGCATTGTGTTTAGTAATCTGGAGGTGATGAGAAGAAAGTATCTGGGACACTGAAAGAACACAGATACCTTTTAGAGGGTGTGGGCTCCAAAGCAATATGGAATTTGAAGTGTTACTTTGTACACAGGCTGAAATTAACTTACTGCAGATATTCTTCTTAACTAAGAATATGTATTTTCCTCACATACTAATGTCCTAGAGTGCTAAAGATTGTGATCTGATAGTTTATACTGGAAAATAGTTACCAAAAAACATGTTGGGTATATCAGCTATACATAAGCCGCAAGATTAATCCCTTGTCATGAGAGGAATTAAATTTCAGAGAAAGCTTGGGGTTTTTTTGGGGGGGGGTTGTTTTTTTTTTTTTTTTGTATTGGCATAGCCTTTAGTTTTCCATCTCCTCTTGTGGTTAAAATGAAGAAGTCGCATTGTTTTGATTTGTTCATCTGATAGCTTCTTGCAAAATGAAAATTTTGCTCCCTGCATGGCTACTAGTGATATTTTAGGGTTATACAGAATTATTTGCCTGATATATTCGAAGTGTCTGTCATATTTGTTTTTGTTCCTTGCAACATAAGGCCTTTCCAAAGTCCCAGTAATAGAGATTTTTCTTCTTTACTTTTTTTTTTTGTCACAAGACTCTATTTTCTCCACCAAAGAAGACAAGTTTGGAGAACAATAAACTCTTTGTTTCATTATAGATGGCCATGTGTATGTAATCTTGCTGATTTGCTTACTAGCTTATAAGCTGCCTCAAAAGCTCAAGTTTAAATTTTTAAAGACTTTTTCCTTGAAGGATTTTGGCATGTCTTTTATTTTAAAGAAACATTTTTAATCAACTTATGCAAAGGTTGAGGCATGAGAGTTTACAGACTAAATTTTTGGCATCAAGAGAACAGTGATTTATTTCAAAGATGAACAAATAATATCTGTGCTGTCTTTTTCAAAGTAATCAAAATAGAATAATAGTAGGATGTGTGAATTTGGAGAGATTTAATTATGTGCTTTCCTTATTAGGAATTGTTTGCTAATTCTTACATGTTCATTTTAAAAGTATCTGCTCAAAGGCTATGCGGCTTTTATCAGAAAGCTTACTCTTTCTTTTGAAAATGATAGGAATTCTTTGAAAAGAAGAAACTTAAATCAAAGATGAAGCTTCTGGGAGTATCACCATCTCCTAAAAGTTCAGCAGTCAGTTTAGATCTCCTCGATTTATATATTGTTAACCAGATATCAACCAAAAAGGACAATGCTGGTGAGTTTAATGTACAAATAGTCTGACTTCACAATTAACAGAATCAGTTATTCTTAACAATTACTGATATTATTTCAGTTCTTTGTACTCTTCTATTGCATTATAAATTATTGCTCAAATAATCTTATTTACTTTTATTTAAAAATAGTAAGTAAAAGTGAAAATAATGACTGCAAAAACATTCAAAACATAAGAAGAACCAAATAACATTGACTACTGCCTGCTTTGCCTTTAAAGCCTTGCACACTTATGCACATTCCTCATTTCATTCATTTATTTTACCCTGTATCCGTATCTTTTTCCCTTTACCTTTAAATGTTCCATTCTGCTTCTTGTCTCATATCTTTTTTGGCATTTGGAGTGGTCTATCAGTTCTCATACCCAGAATATCTTTCTTAAAATCCTTAATTATGCTGTAAAAGAATCTCTGGGCAGCCTGAGTCCTGACTCTTATCCTTTGTGACATATTCATAAGACAGACTGTGGCAAACTTGCTGTCTTATGCTCAGAAAGAATAGAAGGTGAATGAGCAGGGTGACAGAGCCTTGTCTATACACTGTAGTTGACAGTAAATGATTTTATCCTATAATGCCACTTACAGTGGGACTCTTATGTTGCTAGTAGCAAAGAAAGCAAAAAATATGGCTTTAAATGGATTATGAAACCTAAAACAATGGCTTTTGCATTCTTATGAAAGTTCAGGAAGCTCAAAACATTCTCCAAACCCAATGCTGACATTCCAAACGCTTTCATTACAGAGAGCGTGAGGAAACCAGTCCACATTGACATGACTGGAGGCATAAAGATACCTGTTAGAAGACACAAAATAGAACTTCCCATGTCTCCTCCACGTACTCAATATACATCAAACTTAGATGACATCCAGAAAAGGTACTTGTATAAAACAGGCAGTATGTACATATATAAATATAATAAAGTTCTGAAAAGTAGGTTTCATGATATTCTTTCATCTGATTTCTAAAAAGTTAAAATGAGGTACTACTGAAGTACTGCGGCAAATAAAACTAATAAGGACTTAATTCATCTGTGGTTATTAACTCTGGAGGGAACTGAATAAGTGGGAAAAGGGGTCTAGACCAACGCTGTAGCACAGGAGTACGGAGAGAAAGGCTGATCCAACGTTGATTATCTGCCTTGGGGAGCAAACTGGATGAAGCGAGTATTCAAACTCTGTTTTTTGCCTGTGCTCATGTGTATCTTGCCTTGAAAGGACTGAGAAACATATATTTTGGGTAGTAAATAAACATAAATATACTATTCTAAGATAAAGAACTTTCACAACCATTCCTGATATTCCAGTGATACTCTTACTATAAGAGAGTAAACAAAAACATTTTAAAATAAAATTATGTGTAACGCTAAAAAATTGTATTTCTTTAGTCACGTCAGATACTGCATACGCTAACTTACTCTCACAGAGCAGGCTATTCAAACAGCATTTTCCACTTTCAGTGTTTTCCCACCCAAATTTAGATACCCTTAAGTGACTGATTCACAGGCTGGCTGCTCAGAACCTCTTAAGAACAAGGCCTTTTTTTAAAAAAATTTTGAAAAAATATTGGTAAACTATTTTGAAATTAATACTCTACTTAGATTTTTTTTTAATTTTATAAATCTTATATCTGAAATTTCATAGATTTTTTTAATTCATTTTCCAAGGTTACAAAAACAAGTATTGGACAGCAGAAGGCAGCATCTTTCAGAGAAAGTAAAATATGAGCATAATGTAAGTTTATTGTTCTCACCAATTTCAAGCTAAAAATATACAGCAATGCCTGTATTTTTAAGTGATTTTTCAAAGAATGGTTAAATCTCATGTGTATCAAAACATGTGAAGGTTTCCTGTTTAAGGCTATATTCAGATGTTATTTGCCAGTCATGTTTTGCACTTGTTACTGTTATTTCTTACCTATTTCTTGAAAGGCTTGCCTTGTTTTAGGCTTTTTCCAAAATACTTAAGAATATCTGTGCTCTTAGCTGGTCACAGTGGACAGAGATTATGGGAGAGAGACTGAAGCCAACAGTAGGCAAATTGAAAACAATATGCATAACAGTTTGATGAAATGTGAGCAGCACAGAGAGAAAATGCGTCTCTGAGAGGGACTTAATATGTAAAAGTCTTAACAGATACCATTGGGAAGTTCATACACAAATTGAGGTTACAGTGAAAAGCATTCTGTCGGTGGAGTTTAGGCTTTCTTTATGACTCATTCCACTACTGTATTAAAAAAATACCCCAATTAGTAAATCTGTTAGAAAAGCATTCAGTTTAGACTAATCAGACTTGCTTATAGCTCTATTGCTTCTGCTACCTGTATCAGAGAGGACCCTCAGGAGATGATGCTTGCAAAAGAAATTAAATCAGCATTGTTCTGTATGTTCCTGACCCAATCATGCGGTCAAACTATGTTTTGCTAGCGTAAGAAAGACAGATGTTTCTAGTATTAGAAGATCCTTTTGTTTCAGTGAGGAAAAATTTGTACTGAGAAGTTTGGCTGTCTCATATATTTTAGCCAAGATCACCATGAGCTGCCACTATTTTTTTGGATATTATATTCAGTTGGTTTTCCTTTATTAACTCTTTTCCCCCTTTGGTTGAAGGTATAGAGGCAATTTTTCAGATGTAGCACAACAAAAGTACTGGATCAAAATGACAGCTAAGTTTGTCTCCAACATCTACTTGCATGAACAGATTTAAATGACACTGTGGTGCACACACAGAAAGCTATTTTAACATGTTCATCAAAAGATAAAGTCTAAGGCCAGTATATTCCAAAGAACTATTTTTAAAAGTTTCATGGGGTGAAGTGCATCAACTTCAAATAATTATATCTATCTACTTTATTAAGCAGAAAGATGTGACTAGAAAATTCAAAATCTTCAGCTTTCTGGAAACTTGTAGTTTTGTGGTACAAAGATTTTGTGCAATTTATGTACAAGGCACTGCAATTGTAGCTTGTGCTCCTTTGACTGGATTTGCTGGATTATATGAAATGGGCCATTACTACCACACAATTTTGGTGAAAAAAATCATATCAGAATATGTGAAAATTTTCTCTTGCATCTGGTATATGTGCAAAGAGATGTAAAAGATATAGAAAGGTCTGATTACTTTGAAGTTTTTACTTGCATCAGAATAGTTTTAGATAAATGAAATATCCCTTTGCTGTATTTTATCTAGTTATCACAAGTTACAGAATTAACTTATGCTGACTCTAGTATGGAACATGAAGATGATACTGCAACAGCCTTTAGTGCCTGTCCATTGTCCTCTTCAGTTTTTTGGTCTTCTAACTGTACACAATCTTCAAAAGAAAATTTCAACACAAACTTAATGTGGAAACCTTGGGAACAGACCTATGAAGAGAAGCAGGAAAAACAGGTTTGATAAATATTTTTCATTTTAGCAGAATGAGTTTAAAATAACTTTTATTTATTTGGGCTGTAGAATTAATGTAATAGTGAAGATAATTATAAATGGTCAACATCTCTTGTAGGCTGGTGGCAATGAACATTCAGCGTATACAGATATTTCTCGTCTTAGTGGTATGAAATAGGCTTACCTTGAGCCTTTGTTCACAGGCTCTCAATGTTGTTGATATTTGCAGAAAGAGGGTTAGTCGCATATTGCTGGCTTTCTCCTGTTTCTGGCTTGTAAATTCAGGTAAAGAAAGCTGATATATATTGCAGTTCTAAATATAGCTTTCTTGCATATACAATTAGTTGGGTGTTATATGATTCCAGATGGTCACTGTGACCTAATTTGCAATCATGCAGTGTCTAATTTAAGAAATTAATGAAAGTTATTTGTTCTAAGGCATATTTTTCTTTTTTTTTAATTTTTGTTAATTTCAGGATTCTTTTAAAAGAATCAGCATTAGAAAAAATATAGCAAATATAAAGGGATTCTCCTGATAGACTTCTTTTGGAAAATATATTATGTGCATGGGAATAATAAAAAAAAATCTATGTGTATCACCAGTGACATTTTAAGACCTTGAGGGAAGTGAGGAAGGAGTACTTCAGAGCTTTAGGAGAGCAGATGTTGGCATGTTCAGGGAACTTGTAGGCAGGAACACACAGGAAGCTGACCTGAAGGACAAAGGAGCCCAAGAAAGATGGTTGTTCTTCAAGGACAACCTTTTCAGAACACAAGAACAATCCACCTCAACGTGCAAGATAATGAGCAGGCACAGGAGGCCAGCCTGGCTGCATGGGGAACTCCTCACTGAGCTCAAATGCTCAAAAAAAAGGAAGTGTGGAAGCAGGGATGGGCAACCCAGCAGGAACAGAGAAGCAGCACCAGGGCTTGCAGGGGTGGCATTAGCATGGCCAGAGCTGGAACTGGCAAGGGGTGGGAAGAGCAGCAAGAAGGACTTCCATAGCATGTCATCAGCAAAAGGAAGACCAGGGAAAATCCTAGCCCACTGCCAAATCAGGTGGGTGACCTAGCGACAATGGACACAGAAAAATCTGAGGTAGTCAAGGCCTTCTTTGCTTCAGGCTTTTCTGGCAAGTTCAGCTCTCTGGCATGTCTTTGAGCCCAGTAGAGAGTTTGGGGGAGAGAGGTATGACACAGTAGTGAAGGATCAAGTTACAGAAGCCTTAGTAAACCAGCCATACACAAGTCTACGGGACTGGACAAGGTGCATCTGTGCATGCTGAGGGAGTTGGCTGATGTCACTACAAGGCAGATGTCTATCGTCTTTGAAAGGCTGTGGGGATGAAGAGAGCTTCCTGATGACAAGAAAAATGCAAATGTTATGCCCAGCTGCAAAAAAGACAAGCATGATCTAGGGAACTATAATCTGGTCAGCCTAGCTTAGCCCCTGAGGAGATTTTGGAACCAAACCTCCTGGAGGCTATTTCCAGTCACATGAAGGACAAGAAGGTGATTGGAAACAGCCAGCATGGAAGGCCATATCATGCCTGACCAATCAGATGATTGCCTTTTGCAATAAAATGACTATGGATAAGGGAAAGTAGTGTTTATTATTTACCTTGACTTTAGGAAGACTTTTGACAAGGTTTTCCATGGGATTGTAGTAGTCAAAGTGAGAAGATATGAACTAGATTGGTGGACAATAGGGTAGCTGAAAAACTGGCCGTACCACCATGCTCAGAGCAATGGTCAATGGTTTGAAGTCTAACTAGTGCGTGGTCAGTAACGGCATTCCTCGGGGATTAATGCCGAGGCCAATACATCTGTGTCAATGGACAGATAGTGGGACTGAATGCACCCTCGGCACCTTAGCAGGTTCATGCATGACACAAAATTGGCAGAGTAATCATTACAGTGGAGAGCAGGGCTGCCACTCATAGGGACCTCGACAAGCTGAAGGCCAACAGTAACCTCATAAACAGAGACATGCTAAGTCCAGCATGTGGGACGAAATAACTTCACATATCAGTGCAATGGGGGACTGACTGAGCAGGCAGCAGCTTTGCAGGAAAGGACCTGGGGGTGCTGGTGCACAACAAGTGGTACATGAGTCAGCAGAGTGCTCTTGTAGCAATGAAGGCCAACTGCATGCTGGGCTGCATTAGAAAGAGTATACCCAACCCTCAAAGACAAGTGATTGCTCCCCTCTGATCAGCATGTTTGAGACCACATCTGAAATACCGTGTCCAGTTTTGGGACCCCAAGTACAAAAGAGATATCAACAAACTGGAGCAAGACCAGGGGAGGGCCCCAAAAATTGCTGGGAGACTGGAGCACATGATGAACATGGAGAGGCTGAGGGAGGAGAGTTTGCAAAGCCTGGGAAAGAGCAGGCTAAGGGCGGGGGGACTAACTGCTGCCTTCCACAACCTAAACAGGGTTGTAGACAGGACAAAGCCAGACTTTTCCCAGAGGTGCAAACTGAAGGGGCCAGAGGTAAAAGTCAAAAGTTTCAACAACAGCAATTCTATTTGTATAGAAAAAAAAATATTGTCACAAAAGTGGTTAAGCACCAGGAGAGGTCATCCAAAGAGACTGTGGAATCTCAATCTTTGGAAATCTTCAAACTCAGCTGGGCAAAGCCCTGAGCAACCTGGTGTAACTTGGCAGCTAGCTCTGCTTTGAGTAGGAGGTTGTACTAGAGACTTCCCTTGCACACAAAATTATTCTATGATCTTTAGTGCAACTTCAGCAAGTTTATCAAGTTAATTGTTATTACAGAAGCATGTGATGCTAAATAGGCGTTTTGCATACTGACAGTGATATGCTAGCATGGAAAAGTATGAGCTGCACTGAGCTCGGCTGAGCTATAGGCAGGTTTTAGCCTTTACTGTAAAGAACAAGTAAAAATGTTAAAAAACTATCTTGTTTGCAAACAGTATTTTAATGGTTAAAACACTAAGCACTGCATACATGCACAGTTTGACAGCTTGTACTATTTTCTCAGGCAGGAAATACTTCTGATCAAGACCCCTGGATTTCAAAAACCCCAAGCCAGTGTATTTTCAGGAAGGCTGATACAGTGCTTCAGGAACTGCTTAAGCCATTGAATAGGTAACCAGTGATTTTACATTAGAGAGAGAAAAAACAGTCCCATTTAAATAAGAAATATACTAAGATCACCTGAAACTTATTGTTACTTGATTTTTTCACTGTTGTTGGGTGCTTTTCAAATGGAAATGGAGACTAAATGGAAGGACTGAACATATCAAACTATTAAAATTTGATGAAAGGTAGCAAAATGGGATTTTTAGATAGGCACTTGGAACCAAGATCTATTTTTTGCAGTGTCATGAGCAAGATGGTGTTACTGAATTCACTCACAGAGAAAAGCTTGATTTACTGAGAGGCCAAGGGGAAGGTAGCTGCCCCTGCTCTCATTAGTTCTGCTCACTATTGCAAGTGCTTTTCTGATGGCCTTGATGCTGCAGCTACTGAGCAATTTTTCCACCTACATTGTTTACATCTGGGGTTCCAGGAACAAAGTATTTACTTTTCTTCTTGTATATAAATGGTTCTACTATGGCTTTTTTAAAATTTGGTTCAATAACACTTTTATGAGAACATATGCTTTTATTTTTAAAAGAAACAGAAAATTTAGAATTGTTTTCCTTTTATATGTGCTGATTAAAAATCTTTTTAATCAACAGGGTATTTAGAGCCAAACACATTTATAGTGAACACTTAATTTCATTTTTTTCCCAGGGATTCTTGTCTTGGACCTTGGAATCCTACAGAGCTAATTTTCCTTCACTCTTTTTATTCCCTACACCTGCTTTCTGGTTGAAAGTTCATATCAGTTTCTAGCTCTGGCTGGATAGAACCATACAAAGATCATGTATTATTTTGCTGTTTCTGAAATACTTGCAGCCTGTTTGCCTGGGAAATCAAGAGACTGATTAGCTCATGTTGCACTGACCACATGATAACTGAATGGACACATCAGCTTCCCACCTCAGCCACCTTAAATTTCTCTTTCTGTCTTCTCCCAGCTTCTCCTAGTGTTCTCCAGCAAAAACCTAAAATAATGGTAACATTCACCTTGCTGTATATCTGGATGAATTCATGATGGATTTCTTTACATCAAAGCCCTACATACTCTTGTCTCACCTACCACTCCCTTTTCATTTCTCCATGAGCACTCTTCTGCTCATTACAGCTCCCTTATGTCCTCTGCCCATTCATGGCGTGCTAACAACAGCTCTTCTCCTTTTCAACTGTCCTTCAGATCCATTTCTGCGGATCTTTCTTGTTTTGTTTTCATCCATTATCCCCACAAATTCTTTTACCTCAATAGCTGTCAGCTCTCCTGGGAAGGGAGTTTCTTTCACTGTATGTGAAAAGTAAAGTATATATTTATATAATAACATAATGTAATTGTAACATACTGATGATTTTGTAATGAATGAATATATATCTGAGAGCTGTGGCCCCTCAAGTTTATTAAGTATTAACCCCAAATTTTAGATGTCATTTAAAAAATAGCAGATACTTTTCACTCTGGATAGTGCTTAAGCTATTTCCTCATTTACTATTCTTTTTTACTTAGCATTGCAAAATGTTCAGCTGGACTGAAGAAAGAGCCTCTGAATTGCTTCACAAAATGTTTTTACCTTCCTAACTTAGACAACTTGTCCAAGTTTCTCCAAAAATGAGCTCTAGCATGTTTAGTCTTCCAAAACTGTTTTATGGGGTTTTCTGTAAGTAGAGGACACTACTTTCTCTTTAAGTTCTCTAGGCTCTTTATCTGTCTTTAAGTATTTGCTGATCAAAACATTACAGAACTTTTCTCTAGTAAGAGGTTTTCCATACTACATTTCAAGTTTCAAAGTCCATTGCTTATTGCTCAAAATTTTTTAAAGAAAAGGAATGCTTTGAATGACCATCTCTGCCAGTTCTCTGTCTCAGAAACCTCTGAGACCTTTTGCTCAAATTTTCTGAAATGTCAGTCTGCCGATGAAGCTTAAAAAGAAGGAGTGAAAAGTTACATTAAGATCCAAGTAAGTGAAAGGAAGATAATTTTAATAATGCTAACTTAATGATGGCATCTCCAAAACCACTCCTACCATAAATGGGGGAGGAAAGTATGGGCAAAACAAAATGTGTGACTGGTCCCCTCATTGTAAAATAGAAAAATTCTATGCCAAATTAAAATTACTGACCTCAGATACAAATGGAAGACACTTCACTGAAGAGAACACAAATTAAACAGTGTATGGATCTTACTATGGACTTTCAATACAGGACTGAACTGTAGACTAACTTGTTATAAACAGAAGAAGCTGTCTTGCTCTTTTATTTTTATTTTTTCAAAGTGGACTTCTTTGGTCAGCTGAGTGGAGCAGCAGTGACATACTGTGGCTGATTTTAAAAATCACAGTTCCTTACTCAGGAGGAAGTGCTCCATGCCTTGGTATTTCAGAGATATTATAAAACAAACCCCTTTTTAAAGCAACCTTACTATAAAATGGAAATAAAATACAGGAAAGTTTTTCAGCTGAAATAACATACATTTGGGACAGAAGCAAGCGTGACATGTAGTAAAAGGGAAGTCTTTGATATTTTTAACATCAAATTGATCATCTGTTGTGTTAGCAGTTAGTATTTTCCTTATTTATGTACTGAGCAAGCTGTTTTGCTTTTTCTTTTCTCCCCCATAAAGGCCAGACTATATGAATTCTGCCAGCAAAAATCCAGTGACAATGACCAGTAAAGAGCCAGAAAGTAGTGAAAGAATAAATGAGCCATTTTTTGGTGTTGTGAAAGAAACTGCAGAACTGATACATATCAAAGATGAACGGGATTGTTCCTTTCTGGCAGTGTTTGAAGATGAGAGCCAACCAGTCGATAATAGTCTCTCCAAAAAGCACTTTAATCTTTTTGTTAACCAAAGCAGTACTGCCAATTTTTTCATTGATCTTGATGACAGAAATCAAATGACCAACGGAAGTTTTACTTATGATATGAGAAAGGTTCATCCTGCAGTTAGTGCACAAAGGCATTCTGTAGACAGACACCTGAAAGGCGTTTTCACAGCTCCAGAACAAGTTTTATTGAAAAGTAACAATGCCTCGAGTACAAGCTACAAGGAAAACAGAGAACCTCATAAAAGCTTCCTGCAGGACAATCATAAGAAAGAATACTGCTTTGTACCCTCTGAAAACAAAGAAAAACTTGAAAAACTTGAAGAAAATGGTGAGTGACAGTAGTTTAAGGACATAAATTCTGTGTCGTCTCCTCCTTTTAAAGACTGATGATTTTTGTAACCAGAGATATGTCTACCGTGACCTAAAAAGTGTCATGAATCCTGGGACTGCAGTAATTTAATGTGAGGTTCAATTAATAAAAAGATGATAGAAATATTTATTTTTAAAAGCTATTGCATTTTAAAATCAAGATTTACTTTTTGGTTTTAGAGGCATTTACTTATCACCATGATCAGCAGATTAACTTAAAGGAAAATGTGCAGAACCACTCGAGAAAAAAGAGGTGAGTGTCATAAAAACTGTCGATCTATTAACTAGCGATAACTGCAGAGACTTTGCTGAATGGGAGAAATCCTGGCCAAGAGAACATGAAGGCAAAATTCTAAATACTACTACCCAGTGCAAATAACAGTGAATAATATGAATAAACTTATGCGCATGTAAGTCCTGTGTACCATTGTCCATCTCTCTATGATCAGTAAAGAGAAAGACTCCTTCATGGGACAATTTTGAGACCCTGAAGTTAAGCTGTTGCTCTGATTTGCCCTCTAAAAGAGCCTGTCCCCTTCCACTGACTGTAGAGGAAGTCTAGAGAAGCTGCCTTCCCTGGGCTAAAGTCAGTATATGCGAGTGCCCCACATTTTATATCAAGACAGTTTTGTTAAAGTCACTGATCCATAACTCTTTCCATTTTACAAAGTGGCACTATTTTCAATCATCTCACATTACATTTTACATTCCTACAGTGAGCAGAAACTTGTAGAAGTAGTGAAGTTTGTAAAAAAACAGATTCATGGTATTATATCACAGGATTCAGAAATAAGTCTGATGATCTCAACAGTGGAAAGCATTTTGTAATTACAGAAGACAAAAATTAAGCTTACAAATAACAATACTGTATGATTTAATACAGTACTGAAAATGTGTTGCAAGATCAGCAGCAGTAATGAATTTAATTCAGAAAGCAAATAAAAGTATAGCAGAAATCATTTACCAAAGAACTGTATGTTTGCATCCCTTAGTGACAACTTATATGTGAAAGAATCAGCTTGGAGACAGGACCAGCTCTTGGAATTTGAAGAGGTAATGTTTTAAAGAGACATATTTTTTGTGTTACCTACTACCAAAGTGTTTGCACCATTTATTTGGGGTGGAGGAGGGATATTCACACCAGTTACAAACCAAATTTAGCTTCTCTGAATTAACTTCTGGGGAACCTTCTCTTCCTTCGTTGTTTATACAGGCAGTCCAGCAAGAACAGCTTCTAGTTAAGTAGTTCAAATAGCGCTTACAGGTCCTTTATTTACATGCTTGGATTCACACCTAAGTTGATGCCTAAAATAGGTTATATAGGTTACCCTTTACCCTTAAGGTCAGATTTTGCACTGTGGTCTAAGCAGGCAGTGTCCAGACACTGTTTACAGGTTTCTTCAGTATTATAAAGGAGCTTTACACCTGTATGTATATAAATACTTCCTTAGCTAGTTTGCCAGTAGAAGTGACCCAGGTAAACATACAGTATTGCTCACAGGTTTTGCTGTACAGTGCAGTGACTTCCTTTATGTAACAGAGAAACAGAATGTTCTTCACTTAATCTGAGCTGCTGATCCAGCTGAACCTTCACTATTAACATTTTTACTTATTCTTTAAAGCTCGCAACAGCACAAGAGAAAGAGTGTAAGTTTGGAGTGAGTCCAAACCTTCATGAGCTGGAGAAGGGTTAGTACCATTTATACATTATTAAGTCAAAAATCAGATTTTTTTCTCCACATATAAAACTGGAACAGTTACTTTTAAAGCCAGGGAGAAGTGTTCTCATCTTTTTAGGATGTTACATTTGATGAGTGCTTGTATTTTTGATTCATGCAGCACTGTATAAGGAAGACTAGCATTACTGGATAGCTAAGAACTATCTGTATTTGCTTTTCTTTGAAAACATAAATTCAGGTTAGCTTCTCTCTGGTGAGTATTATCCACATATTTGTCATTGTCTCATTTCCCCCAAGGCTATCCCCTGAACTAAAAGCCAGCTCTGAAAGTAGGGGTAACTGCTAAAAAAATCCACTAGAGAGGTCAAAAGTGTTAATCTAATCACCGTAACTCAAGTTTACAAACACTGGTGTATGGTAATAGTGCCAGGTAAATGCCAGTCATTTTCTTTCTTTCTATTCCTGCAGACCTCCGTTGGTTGGAAAATATCTTGGGCATTGTTTTTGTATTAATTCTTCATTAGATATTTGACAGATATCATTTTATTGGTCTAGTCTTTACTAGTCTGTATTCTCTTCCACCAGACTGCATGTGGCAGTCCCACATGTGCGTGAAGTGAGGAGAGTCAGCAGAGAGATCCCACATCCTCTTTGCTCCCTCAGTAGCTGTAGGGGTCAGCTGCGCTGGCTGCATTTCAGAGCAGAAGATTCCCAGGAGGTCCCCAAGAAAAAAACACGGCCACAGTTCTCATAACTTGTACGTTGGCCAGCGTGTGCAGGGAGTTTGCTGCGTTGTCTCACTGCCCCAGCTCTACAGAGCCTTCCCCTCCCCGTGGGTAGTGTGGCTCTGCTGCCAGTGCAGGCTCCTGATTACAGGCCTAGCTGAAGCCTTGAGATGCCCACATCATGCATTCTGCTAAGATGGGAGGTTCTGAAAGGAGGAGAATTGGCTATTGCCAGGACCTAGAACAGCATCACCAGCACTTCATTCTCTAAACACTGCCTTAAAACTACTTCAGAAGTGGTCACAGTGTTTAATCCTGCATGCTGTGTTTGAGAAAGCTGTTATGTTTGAGGGGTTTTTGGTGAATAACTTTTCTTTCAGTGTGAGCTCTTTTTTCAGACATGGAGTCATCACTGGGCAGCCAGTCTCCCAGTTACTCTCCTAGGCAGACAGACAGCTGTTTAAGCTCTAGTCCTGACATGGTGAGTTCGTTATGGGCTTGCAAGGGTTCGTCTGAATGACATCTGTATGCCTGAGTGCATCTAAGGGTGGATGAAGTTGGAATCTTATTTATAGCTTTGTTTTGTACAAGGCAATGATGTAATGTGTGAGGAAAACAAGAAACAATTAAATGTAACTAACTGTAGTTTAACAGATATGTGGTCTGGTGTCTTGATAATAGCAGACCTTGTGGAATTACAAAAACATGCGTGTCAGAAGATGCTAAGCAAGCTTCTGCTCTCTTCCGTGATGTATAGCTGCCTTGCATTACATGCCTGTAAGGGACAAGAATCTGACACACTGCGTATTTTTAGCTATTCTTGAGCACATAAATGCCACAACTTAAGAATACAAAATATGGGTAAGAACAAAGGTCCATCTTACCCACTTTCTCTCCAACAAAGCCAGGAGCACATCCCTAGGGAAAGAATGCAAAAAACCCCAGGACAGTCCTGGCCTTTTGGTTAATGAAATAAACTTCTAGTACTTAGTTACTGAATTATTTTAACAGTTGCATTAACACAATTCTGTTCAAACAGCATGAAGAGGGAGACACAGCTAACAAGAAGGAATATCTCAATGAACAGTCCTTCCAGATAGACGATGCCAATCTAACTTCAGACTCAGCAAGCACAGCGCCCCCCAAGGCCTCTCAGACTGGAACGGTGCCTCTCCATCCCAGCAGGAGTTTGACTATGGAAGAATCCAACCATCTTCAACAGAGAGACTCTATTTCACCAGCCACAGAGGAGGAAAATAAAGACCACACTGCTCCACCTGAGAGCAGCTCCTTACACCAAGCCCTGAAAAGAGAGCAGGTCACTCACAGTACAAGGTGTGATGTTTGGTCGCAGACCGAGAGCACTGTTACAGAAGTAAGAAAAGTGGATGTTGCTACTCAGTCTGACACCATGCAGATGTGCAGCTGTGGCAGCTCCTGCCCCTGTGCCCGCAGCACCGAGGGGCTCCCTCCTCTCGGTATCGCAGGCACCGCTGGAGGGCACAAAATGCCAGCACATGCAGTGCTCCAGCCTGCAGGCACAGGCAGCGCAGCAGGAATAGCAGCATTTCCTTCTGAAGCTGAGTATCTCAGTTTGGCTGACAGTACACCCGAGGGGTTCTGAACTACATCCATATAATGAAGGAGAGAGAAAAACAATGACCAATTAGAGTGGCATATAAAGTGTGTAGAAGGGATACTTTAAAGTTTTGTCCTGTTCTTAGTATGTTTCATTTAGTTGACATATTTGGATTTTTTTCAGTTTGGGTAGACGAAGTATTTTTGTTTGGTTGTTTGCTTACAAATTATTAACTGTGGATCTCTATCTATCTGCTACTATACCTATGGATTACTATAGATGTCTAACTGCTAACACAGGATTTTACAACAGCTAATTGAAAACAAACCTTAGGAATTAAAATTGCTCTCCCACCATAGACCTATAGGACTTTTGTAGTTTGAAAATGACCTTGCTTTTCTTGAAGGTAACAGAAAGATTCTATTTGACTTCAAAAGACATTTGATATGGCTTTTACTTCAGAACTATTGTCTGATTCTTACCTGTTTTAATATACAAACTAGCCTATACCAAACATTTGTACTAAACATAAAAATGAGAACCAACAGAAAATACACATCTGTGCACATAGAATAAAATGTAATTTTAAAAGAACTAATTTATTAATTTTTACAAAAACTCCCAAATGCATAAACTTCCTTCCAAAGCAGATCTATTGATTCCTTATATGGCTGTTAATACAGACTAATCTTTTCTGTGTTTCTGTATTTTGCCTGCAGATTAAAAATGTGAAATGATTTCTTCTTTGGTTCAGTATTTGTGTAAAGCTACAAAACTCAACAAATAAAAGTTTCTGATAATACTGTTTCTAGGTTGTATTCTTTCCCTTTAAAACATCTCCCAGGAAAGGTGGCAGGGAGTCTCACGCTGTTAGTGACACCTTTTGCTTATATATCCATATATCTCTATTTATACATCCATAGCTATATATCCTTACTTATGTCCATGGCCAGCGCCGCCACCTGATGTCTCCCTGCTCTGCCCTCCTTAGCAGCGTTGTTCAAGGCTGCGCTGGCAGGGCCACCCGCGGGCTGGGTCTCGCTTTCCTCTCCAGTGTTAGCTGGCTGCGCGCAGTGATCCCATTTGTTACGAAACGGGCTTGGTCAAAAGCTGCATTAGAGACCTTGCTTGAACAGCGCGGGAGGCTCTCTTTTATAAGGTTAATATGCTGTGGTTTCTCCCTTGGTGACAGCTGTTAAAAGATTCACTGCCCCTGTTTCTGCTAGGTCAGTGTCTTTCATTTCTGTATTTTGTTATAAAAGGTTTCACGGATGAAGGGATGTGTGTAAGCCAGCACTGCTGAGACTTTGCCATTCCTTATCCCACCATCAAACTAGAGGCTATGTATTCTGCCGTGTTTTATTTTTGGAGTTAAGGGCCATTTTTAGAAGAAGGTTTAGTGCTCAATAGTTTGCAGGTTTACGCCTATCCCATTTTAAAAATAGCATCTCTCAGAAATTTCAGTGGACTTTTCTGCACTTTGAAGACAATAATATTGTCTTTTATATATAAATTACATGCATGGGAAGCAGTTTGAACAGACAGACTTCTGAAATATGTAACTACCCTTCAGCCAATTCACTGCCCAGTTCCTAAGGCCTGACATAAGCGCATTTTCTTTTTTGCGTTGCCACAATTTGCTGTCAAAACAAGCTCCCTAGTCATTTTCTTAGCTGAAACGACAGTGGTCATCACCCTCACGGGGGGTATAATTTTTCTGAATGATACTTATGATTTGCTGAAAGCTCAGCCCTTACCAGGGTTTTGTAAGGGACAGTTGTGCACTCAGAGCTATGAAACCTGCTCAGATGGTGCCGCACTACCAGTGTCATGCCCACGCCAGCCGGGACTGGGACATTTCTGAGCCCTGCGTTTTCCCAGCACTACAAGGGAGCACGTTAGGTGCCAAGCTCCGAGCTCCCTCCTCGTGGCCAATCACACCCAAATTCGCTCAGTCTCCCCAGCTGCTGCCCCATGCCAAGGCACAGGTCAGCGAATGGCTACAGCTAAAAGCTCCTGCACCATATATTTTATATTTGAGTTTCTGAGCTAGCTGGCAAATGTCAAATTACCCCATGGCCAGAGAACTCTCCAGTGCCTGTGTTTAGACAGATGTTGATGTGAGCTCTTCTGACATAAATTAGCATTAACTTATAATAGAAGTTCTGCTCCCTAATTCTGCCAGAGTGAAACAGTTTCTGGGCTTTTTAATTTTGCTTAGTTTTAGAATAAACTCAGCCACCCAAATTCCAACAAACACAGCTGATCTGCTGAGCTGGCTTTTGAGCAGGGCAGAATCGCAGTCTGCTCCTGTGAAGCTGCAGGACCATGAAAAGAGATCTGACAGCACCGTAAGGACCTGTGTGGGTGGTTTTAAATGAAGCAATACCTCTTTATTAAATTAGCTCCAATATAGCTACAATAATTTAGAGCCTTTCAGTAGATAACAGCTTATTTCCTGCACTGCGCTTAAGCTACTATATAGAAGCCCTCAAATTCTTTCCAGCTGTAGCTAGACTTTAGTCCAGATTGCACAATCCCCCAGTAAGGACTAAAATTATGCAGCCGAGTTCTAGACACGAGTTATCTGACTGAGTGTATGTAAGAGTTGAAGACATGTCTATAATGTAATAATTCACCGCTAGGAATATGTCAATCAAAGTACATAATCATGTTCCAAGTCCTTTGGATGAGAATGTATAAAATCCAATTACCTCACATTTTTTTGCCTGTGATCACTAAACGGATCAGAAGAAAGAAAATTATCATTGCAGTATGTGTACTAGCATGATGATAAATAAGGCAGCATGGTCTCTTTAGCCACTGGATACATTTTAAGGCACCTGCATAAGCACAGACACTCCTTTTTCATCTGTGTTAGTCTTCCTGGAAGTGTGATAAGCCTCTGGGGAGGTCACAGAAGTGTAGAGTGCTTTAACTGTGCTTGGTGAGAATCAATTATAATCTGAGGTTTCCTCAGGAAAAGGACAGAAGGATACCTTTAATTAACCAAAAACGGGAGCATTCTTTTAGTGTTGGCGCTTGAACATTTCTTAATATAGATAGATAGAAAGAAAGAGTCTCTTACTGAAAATGTTACCCTAGGCTTTGGGCAGGAGCATTGCACATTTTAATGTGCAAGCCGGCAACCCTTTCTTCCTACCAAATCAGCTCTAATTGCAGTAACCTGCAAGATAAGGACTCAGACAAAGTTTTCTTGACAAACTCCGGCAGAACTTTCATTTCAGTCCTGTGGCAGGATAGAGCTGGATATTATTATGCCGACAGCCTCTACAAACTTTGTAGAAATCCTTGTTTCATTTTCATGAAGGATTATCATTGTGGGAAATGAAAAGCTTAAGTCTTCATACAACTGATTATTTCTCAGGTGGAAACTGTTTGTGAATTGGATTTTTAAGGGTTTTAGCAGAGAGCTGATTTAGAAAGGATGAAGGTTCCTAGAAAAAAATGTTAACTCTCTGCAACCAAATTCTCATCTATCCCTGCAAAAGCAGATGCCCTTTCTGCTACTCTTCTTCAGTCCCTTCTCATTTACACCTGCAATGGATAGAGACTGCAGTGCCGGTTATCTGAATTCAAGCTCACTTCTTTAAGGCCAGTGAGACTGAGCTACAACAAGGTCTTATGATTCCACAAAACAAACACTAAACTCGCTCTTTCTTTCTCTCTTACCTATCACAATAGTGTTAATTCACGCTCTACACCTAAATGGTGCTCACTGCAGATGCTGCAGCTCTTGGGGTAGGAAACCCAGCAGAGACCAGCTGGCAGTGAGCTCACACGCGGCACCCAAGTAGTTACACGCGGTTACCGAGAGAACCGACTGCCAGAGGTTTGGAAGGAGCAGCTGCTTTCAGAGGATGAGAAAGGGGAGCTTGGGCCAAAGGACACAGCGTACAGAGTCAGTGAAGACAAGCCTGGAGACTGGAAGAGGATTGTTGTATTATTTAATAGGGCCGGACTAAAACATTTCCAAATCAGCTGTGTTTCTGTGAGCCTGTAGAGAGAGGGCTGTGTCATGCTCAGCACATGGGGGTTCAGACCCTGTCAAAGGATCCAGAACTGTGGCCATTCATATGACAAGCAAATACAACATGCTGTAAAAGATTTACTCTGTTCCCCGACAGGAATAATTCTCAGGAAACAGGAAGTCTATAATGAGATTTGTCTCCAAAAAAGCAGCGTTCCCTGCAAATGGCAGAGTTTTCACAGAATCACAGAATAGTTGAGTTTGGTGAGGACCTCTGGAGATCATCTAGTCCAATCCCCCTGCTCAAGCAGGGTCATCTAGAGCAGGTCGCTCAGGGCCTTCTGCAGTTGAGTTTTGAATATGTCCAAGGATACACAACTTCTCTGGTCCAGTGTTCAATCACCCTCACAGTAAAAAGGCTTTTTTTTTATGTTTAAATGGAAGTTCCTGTATTTCAGTTTGTGCCCATTGCCTCATGTCCTGTCACTGGGTACCACTGAGAAGAATCGCTCTGTCTTCTTTACGCCCTCCCATCAGGAATTTATGAACATTGGTAAGGTTCCCCTGAGCCTTCTCTTCTCTAGGCTAAACATTCCCAGCTCTCTCAGCCTCTCCTCATGTGACAGATGCTCCAGTCCCTTAATCATCTTTGTGAACCTTTGCTGGACTTGTTCCAGTATGTCCATGTCCCTCTCATATTGGGGAGCTCAGAGCTGGACAAACACATGTGGCTTCCCCAGTGCTGAGCAGAGGGGAAGGATCACCTCCCTTGTCCTGCTGGCAATGCTCTGCCTAATGCACCCCAGGATACCATTAGCCTTCTTGGTCACAAGGGCACATTGCTGGCTCATGGTCAACTTGGTGTCCACCAGGACCCCCAGGTCCTTCTCTGTAAGCCTGCCTTCCAGCCAGTCAGCCCCCAGCCTGTACTGGTGCATGGGGTTATTCATCCTCAGGTGCAGGACCCTGCACTTCCCCTTGTTGAATTGTATGAGGGTCCTCTCTGCCCATGTCTCCAGCCTGTTGAGGTCCATCTGAATGGCAGCACAACCACTTGGTGTGTTAGCCACTCTCCCCCCGCCCCCCCCAGTTTTGCATCGTCTGAAAACTTGCTGAGGGTGCACTCTGTCGCTTCATCCAGGTCATTGATGAAGATGTTAAACAGTATTGGCCCCAGTATTGACCCCTGGGGAACACCACTAGTGAGTGGCCTCCAGCTGGACTTTGTGCTGCTGATCGCAGCCCTCTGAGCCAGAGAGTTCAATCAGTTTTCAGTCAACGTCACTGATCACTTATTTAGTCCTTAGTTCATTAGTTTTACAACAAGGATGTTACAGCAGACAGTGTTTATCTTGTTAAAGTCAAGATAAACAGCAGCCACTGCTTTCCCCTCATCCACCTAGCCAGTCACCTCATCATAGAAAGCTATCAATCAGGTTGATCAGGCATGATTTTTCCCTTCATAAATCCATGCTAGCTACTCCTGATCACCTTCCTGTCCTGCACGTGTTTGGAAATGCCTTCCAGGAGGATTTGCTCTATCATCTCTCAGGGATCGAGGTGAGGCTGACTTGGATCCTCTGCTTTCTTCCAGTCCTCAGGAACCTTCCCTGATGCTATGGCCTTTCAAAGTTCGTTGAGAGTAGGCTCGCGATGACATCAGCCAGCTCCCTCAGCGTTCATGGGTGCATTCCATCAGGTTCCATGGACTTGTGTATCTCCAGTTTGTTTAAATGTTCCCAGAAGATCTAGCTGTGCAAACTGCTGTGTCTGTTGGCTGCTTTTCCATCTAATTCTGCTTTTTTAGTTCTGAAGACTCTTCCATCTCTCTCCACCCTTAATCAGGACCACATTAAGAGCATCCCTAGGGTGCTAGACCCTCCCTCCTAAGTCCTGTCCATGTCCCCTGACTCTACTTCCATGAGATTTCTCCCTCATATTTCACTCCTGCGTCAGGACCAACAGCTTGTGCCTGCTTCCTGTGACCCTGTGGCTACCATCACAACATCCGCCAGCAGGGACCATGGAGCAGCATGCAAATGTGGACACCTTTGTCCACTGCAGTAGAGGTTTTGGGGTAGTTCCCTCCCCAGAGAAACAGCAGGCTCTGACTGGACCCGTTACAGCTTCTCCGCACACAAATCCAGTCACCAAATACCCAAGCTATGGATAAGGGGAAATAAATTATACCATGTAGGTAAACCCAAGGGAAATCTGGGCACGTTCACAGCCTCTTTGCTACCTATCCAGAGGAGAAAGAAGCAGTCCCTGTCTGCATCTCCTCTCATGGCCAGTGGCCTGCAGCAATTTTCTCTCTTTTCTGTGAATAACATGGGCTGGAAGGACAGGAGACTCAGGAGTGTGATGAATGAAGCAGGGCAGCTGTTGGTGCCACCCTGCTCTCCTCCCTCCTGCTCGGAGCAAATCTCCTCACTGTGGAGCTGCATTTCACTGCCAGTAATGAGCAGCAGCAGCACTTCACTGAGACACCAGCGTCCCCCCCCAACAGCCGTGTGTGTCTGCTAACACCGCAGCCACACCATCTCTCAGCCGCAGCAGGCCCTGCAGTGCAGAACCACTTTCTGACCGAATACCCTGGCCTGGGGGGTTCCCAATGCTCTCAACTTCTCCATGAATCCTACCCACCATCATGAAAGCGCTCATACAGAGATGCTTTATTTAAAAGCTGTCTCAGCTGTTAGCAGCCTAGGGGCTGAAGTCATCCACTACCCAGCCTATAAAAACATTGCTTGCTCTGCTACAACTATTTTTACATCATTTTTAGGATGCAATCTCTGCCCATGACAGGAGAGCAGCAGGTACACCAGCTCCACTTAGCTCTGATGCCGCATAGTGCCATCAGCCTCCCCCTTGCCCTCAACCCACCCATGAGATGCTGCTAGCCCTGAGCACCCCAGGGAGAGTCAGAGAAGCCATCCAGCATTAGAGGTCAGCTCCAACTGCAATCACATCTTGGGACAGTCAAATAACAGGGCACATTATCATATCAAGCCTCTTGGACAACATGAAGATTATTGGAAGCAGTCAGATGGGGTTTGGTGTCATCACACTATGAAAAGATAAAACAAGAACTTATTTAACAGCAAGGATTATTCCAAAGAACCAGTTCCCACCAGGGACTTGGCTTCCTGCTGCAGGCCATGACTGTTTGTTTTGGGGATGGAAAAGTCGCCTCACATATTTGCAAGATGACAAATTACATGACTCTTGAAAAACCTCCCCATTTACTAGATTTGTGGCGATGCTAATGACATGAAGTATGGGCTTCAGATGCTCCAGACAACCTGAAACCAGCATTTGGAGACACCTGGCTGAGAAGGTTGGGTCTTGCTGATGTTAGCTTTGGAAACAACTTTGAAAACAAGGGAAAGCCACAAAGTTGGGAAGGCTGTAAACACCACAGCACTACTGAAGGGGGACCAGCGTGCCCAGGGTTGGATAGGTCAGGTCGGTGGAATCAACCCTGAACATGGTGATGCAAACCCTAATACAATGTGGGAAACCAGGAACAAACCAATTGCCAGCGCAGCCGCACTGCCGTTCACCGTTCACCATTTTGACACCACGGGCCCATGGGTTTTGACAGTACTGGGCCTCCACACTTGGCCTGGTGGAGCCTGAGGAGAGTCCAGTCAGTGCCTTTAATTGGTTTTCAGGACATGCTGGGGAGCCACATCCTGGCAGCCATGGGTCCTGCCAGCTCCTCTGGGTGCTCCAGCAGCTCAGCATGTGCTCCTGGGATGCAGCTCCCGCAGGGGCTCTACTGCGCCCATCAACTGGGACTTCATGAGCCCTGAGACGCCGGTGTCCTTCCACTGACCAAGGCGACACAAGTGGCCACATTTACAGTTAGGGGAGATGAATCTTGCCTTCCCTCAACTGCAGTCATCCCTCAGTCGAGATGCCCTCTGGGCATCTGCTGTTTGTCCTCACTGTGAGCCCTGAAGTGCTAACTAGAGCCTCTAACAGCTCCATGTTTTTTGCTCCCATTTTGGAGGAGCTATCTAGATCTTCACTTTCCCTTTGCTCCACCGTGAAGCAGCAGTTGATAGGAATGGTCCCCATTTCAGCCAGCTCACTGTCCTGATGAGGACATTTTAATAGATTTATTTTATATCATGGATTGTCTTTGTTCTGGGTAGTATTAGACAACAGTTGCCAACCCAAAATTAGGGCGGTGGTAAATGGCAATACTGAGAAAGGCTACAAGCAGAGGGAAATATTCATCGCTTGGGCCCATTGAAACAAAACGCATCAAAATGCCATCAGGTGCAAGGGGTGCACATTTAGGAATGAGAAATGCTGGACATGCTGGCAGAGCAGGGCAGCACCCTGGAAAACAGCAGCAAGGACTCACCCTGCACAAGCGCCTCACCACTGCCCACGAAGGGGCGAGCGCAGCCTGGGAATGGGCAACCAGGCATGGGAATCAGGGGGGTGGTTCTCACTCTGTAAGTGGCCCCAAAAGATCAAGCAGCGGGCAGTGCAGCGTGGTACCCAAGAATCGTCCAAAAAAAAAAAAAAAAAGAACAAGTCTACAAATACCTGAGGACTAGGAAAAAAAAAAAGCCTCATAGAGAGAGATTTAGACCATTCAATCCGTTTTATCAAAAGGAGATTGAAAGGAAGCTTGATTACTGTGTAGAGGAGGCACCACAGGGAGTAAATAGAAGCACTGATGGGCTCTAATCTGGCTGATCTAACAGCCCCTCCTGGTCTCTGCTGCTGTAAGAATCCACAACAGCAACTTGTTCCTGTCGTAACCTGACTGCAGGCTAATCTGGGCATTTTAGATCAGAACTGCACTGCCCATGGAAATGTCTACCATCCTCTTCAAGCCAACCAGAACCCTCTGACAAATGGAGACTGTAACACAAATGAGAGAATAACTGCTACAATCAACCTGCCTAGGGATTTGAAACACTGGAAATACAGCAGGACGATGCATGTTTAGCCACTTTGACTAGCATGTGGCTCACTGCTAATATTTATATCCATTTCCAGCGGGTTACTGTACACAATACTTGTCACAGAATCACAGAATCACAGAATGGTTGAGGTTGGAAGGGACCTCTGGAGATCATCTAGTCCAACCCCCCTGCTCAAGCAGGGTCACCTAGAGCACGTTGCACAGGACCGTGTTCAGACAACTTTTGAATATCTCCAGAGAAGAAGACTCCACAACCTCCCTGGGCAACCTGTTCCAGTGCTCAGTCACCCTCACAGTGAAGAAGCTTTTCCTCATGTTCAGACGAAACTGCCTGTGTTTCAGTTTGTGCCTGTTGCCTCTCCTCCTATCGCTGGGCACCACTGAAAAGAGTCTGGCCCCATCCTCTTGACACCCTCCCTTCAGATACTTATACACACTGATAAGATCCTCCTGCCCTTGGAGGGGAAGATGGTGATGGCAAACGAGCATCACTCGTTTGCATGGTGAGAAATTGCTTCATTGCTCTCACCTCATGCCTAAACAGCGCTCACCTTACGGGACTTCCTTCGGGAGGTGATGTTGCCACCTGGCTTCCTCAGGGGTTGTAATCTACTGCAGCCCTTGAGGAAATGCAATGAAAGTGTAAAATAAGCCAAAATAAGTCAAAGCAACAAAAGTAAGTTTTTATTAAATGTGTACATATAGCCATGGCCTTCTGCGCTCCTGGATTTACCTAGTGGCAAGAAAAGCTTCCCTGTGGGTAGCAGGGCTGGCACCCATGAAACGACAAGGGAAATGCCTCTGGGAGTTACTGAGCATGTGCGGAGGCTGCTGCAGATCCAGCGGAGGTGCTGCATCAGCCCTGGGACCTCACCTGGCCTCCCACATCTGCCTCCCTCTGCCTGGGCCTGCTTGACTTGTCTCCTGGGACGGTAGGGATCTCCCAGAGCTGCCACGTTTCCGAGCTCAACACGCTCTTACCTGGCTAACCACTCCTCAGACTTTATATTCTGCTTCCTTCCTCGGAGACTGTTAGGGATTTGCTCTTGTTTCCTTGGCAACCTGATCCAATTTCAGAGTTTCACATACCATCCTCATTATGAAGTTTAGCTAATTCAGCCCTCCCTGCACTCAATCTGCTTGTGCATCTCTAACCATCTCACTGATGTGTCTTGAAATCCTCATTGTTCCTTCAGACATGGACCTTCCCCCATCTGCTCCATCCCCTTTTCACCATCTTTGATGAAATTTAAGCAATGCATAACCTCCTTCTTCAACAGTAACGGCCATGTGGTTCACTGCTTTGTTGAAATGGGGCCTTAATTTTTCCTTCTTGTATCTCAGGAACAGCCTCTTTCTTCTGCGTGAATAACACGCACACAAACACACAGCCAACACACTCTCCTGTTTCACTTGCAGATATGCTCCCAAGCAGAGCCTGCACTCTGGCATTACCGAAACCTCTGCAGGGAGAGCAGGAACTGTGCTGTACACTGTAATTTCTTTAGACCATGTGCAACTCCTGCATACTTGTATGGATCTATTTATTCAGCATGATCCTTTTCTAAAGAATAATCCACAGAGTAGGGCTTGTTTAGAAGTTTTTCATCTCCATGGCCCTTTTTTATGTTGCGATAAAATACACCTAAGCCCATCCCTGTGTGGTGATGTTCTTAACTAACTCATTTTAGGACGGTGTACAGATTGTTTTGAATGTATGTTACTCTTTGCAGACTCATACAATATACGTCTTACTGATCCATAAAAGACACCCTGCTTTTCTTCCAGCGTTATGAATTCTCTTAGCACTCTCATGAGATATGAAAGTACCAAAAAATCAGAATGTGCTAGCTAAGACAAAGGTCTGACTCGTGCAAAAACCAGATGGATATTTACACCCTCCTGAAACCCAGACCTGAAGATCTAGAAGATACTTCAGCTGAACAAAACCCCTTCCTCCTTAGTTTTCAAAGGAGATTTGTTGCCTTCTTCTGTCAAGATCAAGATGCAGAAAATACATCCGGTAGTACTGCAGTTAACTCTCAAAAAGGCAAAAGCTTTTCAAATGTCAGCTCAGTGCAGAGTTTCTCTATTAATTACATGCATGCACTGGTCTACCAGACAGATGAGGTATGTTAACCATACAAGTGAAATCCTGCCCTGGAGACCAGATAATAAACAGCCACAATGCGACTGGGAGAACTGCTTATGGAAAATGTGCGTGACTGTTTCCCCATGGCTTTCATATGGTTGCTTGGTGGGTTGAAAAGGTTAATTTATCTGTTAGCATAGGGGTTGTGATGCCATTCATTTTGGTTCAAGTGAATATGCTGGAAGTGCAACTGCAGCAGGGGAAGAACTGGAGCAGGTTCTTCTGGAGAGCTCTCTGCAGGGCAGCGAGGGATGTGTTTCAGGGGGCAATTACTGACAAGTCTCTTAAAACGCCTCAGCATGACACAGGAGGAGGCCACTGCGATTAGAGAAAGAAGTATTTTTTTCAGTTACTTTTAACTTCTGCTGCTACTTCCTACAAACAAGAAAACTGTAGAGAGAAAGCATCTCATGTCATGCACAGAGTAAAGGCCACACAGCACTGTGGACACCTTCGGCTCAAATGTAGCATCGCCCAGCACTGATGCCTGTGGGTGTTATCCTGAAAATGCTCACACATCTTTCACAGATGATTTGGGAGCAAGTACTCCTGCCTGCAATTTGGTTCTGCAGATGTCAGAATCCATTCAATAGATATATCCATCAGTAATTGTTTTGTGATAGCAGTTGGAGCGGAGAGGAATGGGAGAAAGCAAAAAAATGGACTGCTTGACAGTAGAGTCACCAGCCTTTCATTACTCCACAAGGCTGTTGTGTGGTTTTGGTGACAAGCAATCTAAACAGCAGCCATTCATCACCTTTATAAGCACTATCAACAAGAAGGCTAAAAAGCATAACCTGTCAGTGCAGACTGACTGCCTCCTCCATGCCCTCCCAGAGATAAGCCACATCACAGATGCAGGTCTGCTGACCAGTTGCTCGGTGCCAGCATCCCTCCCATCAGCTGTACAGCCGTAGGCTGGGACCTCTCCATCTCCCAGACCAAAAGGAGTTGTCGGAGGTGATTCTGGATCTCACAATGTTTTGATACTTGCACATGCAGTAGGTGGATGTTTCTTCATTCTTCTTATCATTCACTTATTTCATGCCCATGAAACGCCATTTTATGCCCATGCCCTATTTTAGCTCATTTTGCTGGGCAATGAGATTTTCCAACTCTAAAAGGCAACCTGAACACTAGAACAAATTAAAAGCCTGAGAAAGATTCTGTAATTAACTATCTCACCTTTTATTTTGTTCATTTACACTTCTGGCACTGACAATTCTTCGAAGATATTTTTATGTAAAGACCAAACTTCAGTAAAGCAATCAGAACAGAAGTTAATTAAATAATTTTACATCACTTAAGTTTCAGAAAATGTACAACACCTTCATACATTATAGGCTTGATTGGCTGCAAAAGGAAATGGCACATGTTTGACATTGTAAAGAAATAACTTGAACAGACAATTTGACAATTGGTTTTGCCAAAACCTGCTTTGTGCTAAATAATGTAACATGCATCCAGGGATTAGAGTATGCCTGATGGCTTCATATGCATGTTATGATCAAAAACAAAAGTACTGCTACAAATTTGGTCTCCAATAATGTTTCAAATATTCTAAATAGAATTTATTCCAGGCAGATCCAGTTAGAGATTTTGCAGGGGTGAGAGATTCCAGACGAAAAGTTGATGCATGACTAGTGCCAGTTCCCAACTATGCCCTGAACCAGCAGGACACTCAAGCACATGAAGAATTTCAAGCATATGAATAATCCTATTGAGTTCATGGGGACTATTCAAATGCTTAAAATTGAACAGATGACAGGTATGCACTAGGCAGAGCCTGCGGTGTAAGTCAGAGCAGGCATCCCGGTACCATGGAGCCATGTCATTTTGCACCTGCTGAGGATCCGTCCCACAAAATTAAGCTTCTCCTGCAGAGGTCACAATGATGGTTATACATTCGGTCCCCTCCAAAGTTTGTGGAAAGTTTAAGGCAGCAAGAGAAATTTGCCTTTATTTTAACACTTCATAAACTGACGTTTCATTTACAAGTAAATGCATGTTATGAATAATTATCGCTAATCAGTGCTCACCTTAGTATTTATATAAATATGATTAAATGTCAAACCAAATTTCGAAAAATTATATCCAGATGAAACTGAGGGGTGTAACTGAACCATAGTTTAAGCTTTATAATTACATACACCAAATCATTCAAATGTAATGTACTCTTTTAGTGCAATGCAAAAAAGGGGGGATTTAGATGAACTCTGGATTCTTGAGGCCTGATTCTGGTCTAACTTACACTGGTGTGAATGAGCTCTATTGAAGCTGACAAGTGAACACCTTTGAGAAAAGGTGTAAGATTAAAAACATGCTGTTGGCTCACACTAACAGGTCATTGTGGCTAAAGTATATTCTCATATACAGAACTCTGGAACACTATTAACACCCATTTACAAAACACTACAGTAATGATTATTGGCACATAAAAAACTCCTCCTCTATATGAAAACATACACAAAATAGATAAGAACTGCCATTTTCTCAGACTTTTAAAATCTATATATAGTTGCTTTTAAGGAGTTTTACCCCCAGTAGCACAAACAACAATATTTCTTTAACAATGTTCACCTAGATTTTACTGTGCTGACATTTTTAACACTGCCACAACCTAGACCAATTTGTGGATTATGCTTAACTGTACTGTACACAAGGCGATGAAGATTGATAGAAAACCACTAAGATTTTTGCACAAAAAATGTGACTTCTTAAAACCCAGAGAACAATTCAGTCACTTTATAGGCAGCAGCTACATGTAAGCTGTAAATGTTACCCGCAATAAAAACACATTTTGCCATAAAGCACATATTGTGGGATTATCTGCTTCTGGCCTGGTACACAAGGCTCTATTTTCTTCCCAATACAGAGGAATGGGTTTTGGTTAGCCTGACTCTCTCAGAAAAAGTGCACGAATACCTTACTCTTTAAAGTGCTTAGCAGAACTTTGTCTTCTCTCTTATTTCTATTCTAAGATCTCTTTGTACTATGAAGGCTCTGCCTCTTTCTTGCTTAGTAACGTTTGGCTAGCAAAGCCTCCCATACAAGTAAAATTTCAAGAAGACCATGTTAGAAGAGTGTTAAAGCCGAGAAGTAGAAAGTTAGGTGTAAAGCTGAGAAGTACAAGGTCTAGCTTTAATTACCCCTTGTGGGCTTTGGGGCTGCATCCAAGACCCTCATATCCAAAGGAGAGACCCCCGCTCAGTGCCAGGAGTCTTGTAGCAGCCCCTGAAAATCAAAACTTCTCTCCAGCGATCAACCCGAGGGACTAAGAAGGGCAAAAGAGATTTCACAGAAGAAAAAACATACTAGCTTTCCAAACTTGGCTGCCATGTTCTCACCTCCGTGCGGTTGTGGGAGTGGCGCACTCTCACTCTTCCTACTGCTTGTTCCCCCCGCGGCCGCCGCACTGCGTGGCCATGTCCCCGACAGCCCTGCTGGTCTCTTCCCACTCCTGCTCCCCGCAGCAGGACTGGGCAGCGCCGCGGCCCCATGGCAGGGTCCAGCGGCCGGCCCAGCCCCAATGCCGCTGCTGCCACCCCCGGGCGCCCGCACGGCGGGAGAAGCAGGAGACAGCGCCTCTCCTCTGCCGACGGCTGCCCCAGCCAGCGCGCGACTTGGTGGGATTCGCGATGCGGCATCTTTGCTCTTCCGCCCTCCCACCACTAAACACCTTTGCAAGCGAAATGCTGCATTTTCCAGCTCATTCACGAAGAAGTCAGCACTAGAACAATGTTCCTCACGACATACCTTTCTCTTGCTACAAAATTTCTGACGTGGCTGTCACTGCAACTCACCGGGTGGCAATGTCTAGGAGAATGACCTAACACCCACATGTAGCAGCACAACCTTGTTTCTCAAAACAAGTCCTATGGGCTTACTCAATTTTTATTTTCAAAACAGGTTTGTTACTGTTTTTAAAAACTGATTTTGATCAACAAATGACAAGGGGAAGTAACAAGTTGCAAATTACCTCAAAAAAAAACCTTTAAAATTTCAAAATGGCTAACATACTACTATAAGTGAAGTAAATTAAAAAGATTAAAAATACATCAGGAATTGTTTCTTTTATACTTGCTCTTAGACCAAAATACTTAAAGCATCAGATGTATTAAAATACATCAAATTGTGGTATATAATCAATATGCAATTCATGCAAAACTATACAACCAGTTCTATTAGCATTCCTGATGCACAGAATACCTGAATTAAGTGTGCAGGCCTTGTGAAGAAACTATTTCACATCTTCTGCAGAAAGCTTTTAATAAAACAATGTTGTGCTTAAACACACTATTTATGCTACTTTATAAATTAAAACCCTGTCATAAGAAATTATTCAGCTACATTGTACTTTTATCCTTTGATCTGGAATGTTAATAAGTCTACCTTAGCAAAATCTCTTAAAACTTAAAATATGCACAAATATAAAAAATCTGTTGCAAAATAGAAACATTTATTTAATTTTCTTCATACATTATAAATGTTCACAGATTCTAAAAATAAAACCCTAATTACGTAAGATTAATTTCAAGTATTTATTTGATCTCATTTTTATTATACATAATGCTTGGTACTAGGTTTGATATTTCTAAGGTATGGAATGTTATCTTTGTATAAAGCAAGCCTCAAAGGAAGACTTAAGCCCAACTTTTGGGGGTGGGAAGGGGGGAGTGACAATAAAGAAGCCGATATATTTTGCACCCTCGTTACCAGTGGCAATCATGAATAATCACCTTGCCTAAAAAAAAGGGCATGGGATGAAAAACTTTAGCAAATCGCCTCAGTAAGATCCAGCCGCTGTGTCAGAAGGCTAGCCTAGGGCTGACCATAACTGAATGTCACTTTTGAGGACATCCGCAAAACAATGCTGGCAAAGAAAGACGGTCTTCAGTTGTTAAAGAGCCCCAGCACTGCCTGCAAAAGACAAAAAGACGCTGATCTTGACAGAGTGATCTTTATCATGCCTTTGCTGTGGTTATGCCAAATCAAAGCAACAGTTTCCTCTAACCGTGGACCTAAGCGCAACACAGCGCTAGTGAAGCAGGGCAGCCCGCCTGAGCAGGGACACTCGCGCCGGCGGAGGCCTGGCTCCGGAAGAACACGCCAACGGGAGATGCTGGCAGGCGTGACGGCGAGCAGGGGCTGCTGCCGAGGGGGATCAGAGCCGCAGCCCCTGTTCGGAAAAGCCAGTAAATACCTGCTTCAATCTGTCCCTGGGTCGGGTACCAGGTAAGCACCGGCTGGATGTGAAACACCGATTCCTACACTGTTCTGGATACTGAAACTCTTCTGAATAAGGTCCTGAAAGACAGATTTTTTCAGCTGCAAGAAGAAACCTCCATATCCTTAAAACTGTCTTGTTCTTGTCTGTGACAAGTATCCCTTTTTCTCATTTAAGGTATTGCACCTTTGGTGAAGGCTTCAAAGAGGCGACAGCCTAATGGAGATATTCTGCAGTGGGCATATTTGTATATGGTTTTGGAGACTGAACACTTTCAACAGCTGGTGCTTACAAGCATAAAAATATTGTGCGCTTAAAGGAGAGGAAAGATCTAAGGCCTGAGAATCCAGCTCTCTCGCTGCGCCAGGAAATGCTCCAGGTCCACCGTTCACCATGATTCATTTAAAATTCCCTCTGTCTTCTGTGCTTTCCCCTTTTATTTCCAGTCAAATTACAGAGGGATGTTTTAAAATGTTTCTTTTTAAAATTATTTCTTTGATTAATCAAGTAAAAAAAGAAAATGACCCAAAATACACCCAATCACTGAAGTTCAATAATTAAAGGGAGTAAGAAAACCCCCTGTATAGCATACTGTCAGACTTCATCAGATTTCATCATTCCAACAACAAAAAAATCCATACATTATCCAACAAAAATAATTTAGTAACAAACGTCCAGTCTCATTTTCATAGTACTCTTACATTCAAAATATTTTTCAACCCAAGAAAAGCCCACCAAACGTATCTACAAAAGCTAACGAACCCAACAATTTCTTTCATCTTTACACAATGAAAATGAATGTATTTTTACCACATAAATGGGGAACAGACCATAGGCAGAGGGGTTTTTCCACATTCTTTCATGAAGCAAATATTTCAAAGATAAGAGTTTGAATTTCTGATGCTTTCAAACTCATACCTCTGAAGAATTAAAGCAGTGAGGCCAGGGTAAGGAAAAAAAACCCATAATTTTTTACGTAGCTGCATAAAATTCAATTTGCCAAGGCAAGTAATTAGGGCAGGTGAACAAATACCATAAATATTTTCATTACCATGCTAAAGGCAGCCAACTTGATTTTTGTGCCTGACATTTTCTTGATAATTTTGCAATGCTTCAATAAGGCAATTAATATGAGATGTAGGCTTCTATCCATTGCTAATATTTTTGTTTAGATCCAATAAGACACCGGTTGACTAAGGGCATCTGAAGGAAAAATTTGCTGGGATTCATTTACTCTGCACATACAAACCGAAGGCAATATGATTATTCGTGAGCAAAGGGCACAAGAGGGGTGATCAGTGTGTACTTAGCAGCACAAAACCTTTCCGCTCCTTTTATTTCTTTTAGCTCATGATATTTTGTGTTCAAAACTAGGCACACACCCAAATGCTCAAATGCAAAAAAGGACATGAAAAATGATTTATTTCCAACTAACTGAAGCCTCTGTTTTGTACTTAGCGATAGATACCAGTTCATTTGTACATGTGCTCACATACTTAGTTCTGTTTTACCGCTAGCAGGAAGTTATTTTTGGCAGTTTATCTCACAGATACCAACTACTGCTTGTAGTATATACTCAAGAGCAGCAGTGGCTGGATAACCTAGTATAACACACACTTACGCCACCCTAGTGAAACACCACATAGGTGAGTATGGCTCTCTAACTCATCATCACACATAAATAGAAGTGAAATTCTATTAGGGTGAAATAGGGAAATGTTCCCTCTGATAGATAGAGCATATATTGGTATTTTCAAGTTCAGTTAATCCTTTTAAATGATTACCCTTACAGCAGCTTATGCATTCATCAGTTTTTGTACTACATAGCAGAACCTTATGCTAGGCTGCTATGGAATGGGCATCAGACAGATCTCAACTGCTCTCTGATTAGTTATTGTATAACTTTTGTCAGTATTGAAGATAAAGATAACCACTAACCATCTCGGAAAGCCTTCTATATTCATTGGTACAGCGCACCATACTGAATATCTTGGGATGCTGCAGTATTGCATATGCTTGATTAATTCATAAAATCATGGAATTTGATCTTTTTTGGAAGCCATTGCTTTTAGTTATCAAGAAAACACTAGAGTATCGAATTGCCTCCCAAATGGAGCATTTTTGAATATGAAGGCATTTTTAACTAGACAGTAGAAAGGAGAACCAGACCAGAAGCAGGGCAGTGAGGTCATCAAAGAGCTGCTCTTCCCCCAGAAGGCTTTTAAATGATTAAATACATCAGCAGCTGAAAATTATTCCACATCAGAAGCATCATTGTCAGAGAGATGGTAATTACTTCCCTTCACCCGAATATACTCAATATACCTCCCTTCATCAGAATCTGACATACCACATGTACATAGCCTGTTTTCAAACAAAGATTCAATTTCCTCTAGTTTTTTCCCTTTAGTCTCAGGAAGGCAGCCATAGATGAAAACAAGTCCCAAGCCAGCAAACCCTGCATAGAGGAAGAATGCTCCTGCAATAGAAAACAATAGGCAGGTTACATAACTTTCCATCCTTTCTTCTGTTACAGAACAAAAGAACGACAAAAGCAGGAGGCTGCTTTTACAAAAGTCCTTTGATATCTGTAAAAATTTGTATCATCTGTATCATCAAAACAATGAACAATTTGACTATGGATGCAGGGGGAAGACTGCTTTATTACAGCACTTGGTAATAGAGCAAACTAACAAAAGCAATTTCACTTAACACGGAAGATAATACAGATCCTTTTTTGGCAAGTCATTCTGCTGTTAAAGTAAACAGCAATTAAATCATTGCATACCCACTAAAAAGACAGGTATGAACAGCAAGAACTTTCATCGTTTATCTTAACAGCAAAGGACATGCTGAGGCAACCCTCAAAATGAGAACTTTGGCAAAAAGAAATAATCAGGAGTAAAATAATGCTTGTGACTCCCACACCTAATTATTATGTAAAATTCCTCTGCAAACAGAATCAGCACTGAGATTAAGCCTGTTCCCCCCCATCACCCAGTTTAACTGTGGACCCAGGGAAGGTCCCAGAGGACCAACACACATTTACCTACCATTAGTTTCTAGACTGATGACTCAAAGGAATTGACTGGCATGGCTGAAAAGTGGCACAAGGCCTCTGTACTAGTACTGATATGAAGGTCACAACAACTCAGTATCAGTTTAATGTAATTTACATGACTTGTGCTGGAGTGGCTGAACAGTAATCTGACAATCTCTCCACAGGCTCCAGAAGACAGGACTTAATCAACAGCTGGGAGCAGGGCAGTAGCATCTCAAAGTACACAGCTATTTCTGCAAAGAACATCTGATAATGGCCTCAGATGCCATTACAAAATGGAAAACTGCAGATGCTGTTCTTTTAAGTGGAAATTGGCATATTTCACTGAGTTAAAGGGTTTTTTCAGTTTCCATGTTTTCATCAACTGTCTAGATTCTCTTCTAAGGACAGAAAGAAATATTTCTTATGAAAACAGGATCAAACTCTATGATCCAGGCAGGTCATATCAGGTCTCTAGTCTTACTACACTATGTCTGAGATCTGTGCATTTACAGTTGGAATTTCATAGTGCAAAACAATTAAGAGGCCCATATTCTAAAGAAAATCTATGCACCAATGATAGCACTGCACACATGGTCACAAACTATTTCTTACCATAGTATGTAAGATACTCGGCCGTATGCAGAAACGTCAGTGACACGAGCACATTGAAAATCCAGTTGACTCCGGAGGAACATGCATTTCCAGTACTTCTTGCCCAAAGTGGGTAAATTTCAGAATTGACGGTCCAGGGCATAGGGCCCATCCCTAAGAATTAGAAAAAAGATCAATCTCAGTTTAACACATAGCCTCATCACTCAACATTTTAGCTTTACAATTTTTTAAACTTACTCTTTGAAAACAAACATTTGCTTACCAGGTGCAAAGAAAACCAAGTATAAAATAAGGCCCAGAAGTGCTGTCCAAGAGTATGGAGTGGGGCAGAAATTGTATGCCCAGAATAAATCTTCCTTTCTGAATACAGTTTCATTTGAACACCTGGAAAATAGCCATAAAAATTAATATTAAAGAATTTTCAGGAAAATGGGTGATATATCAATATAGTACTTGATGTCTTATCAAAACCTGACAAATGTAACATCAAGATGAAATAGATGCATCCCTGTTAATTTATCAAGACCATTTGAGCTGAGTCCTACATTCAGAAGTGTGCTTTACAAATAACTTTGTGTTTGACTGCATGGCCTTAGGAAGAGTAACCAGAAAAACATCCCTGAATTTAAACACTTGACTTGTACCGATGGACCTCCTTCAAATGAATAGTCTTTACTATACATGAGTAGTCTTACCAAAACCAGTGAAACCATTCAGATGAATATTACACAGTGGAATAAGAGCTGCAGCAGGAGGACTTCAAGGTAAAGATGCTGCAAGCAAGAAGCATTTAGGTGAAATGGAAGTTAGTCCTTAATTCACTGATGAACTACATGCAGCAGACTTGGGGCATGGAGTGTGCCAAAGTCAAGTGAAGTTATCAGGAAAGAAGGAGTATATTTTTTCCTCACAGTCAAATAACTTAGAAGAAGGTAGCATTTCTAACTAGACAGTAAAAAGAAGACAACGACCAGAGCAAAACCATGTCTGAGCTACTGAACAAAAGAGTGATTTTATTACAAGGACAATGTAGAAATTACATGTTTCTAGGAATAATAGGTTCAAAACAAGATATTCTCATTTAACTGCCAACATTATGTGGTATTTTAAATGGATACTGGCAACTTATTTTTGTAATAAATCTTATTTTTGAAAATTAGCATTTGTGTAAAGGGACAACAGATCATAACTGTAACTACAGTAACATTTCAGCTGCAACAACCTCAGCTGCTAATATGAGTACTTTCGTGAGAGAAGATACCAAAAACTTCAGTTTTAGGTTGACACTGCCCTTTCATATGCAATGTTATTTATTTGAAGAGAAGAAAGCACATCTGTCTGTGTTACGATTTTCAGATTAGCTGAGCACTTATGTGAAGAATATGATTCTCTTATGTCACACGGTAGGAAAAACAGAACGAAAAGGCCTAAAATGGGTGATAAATCATAGCTGGGCAACAAATAGTGAGATGGCAGAGCAGCAGACACCTACCAACAGACCTACCATCACTACAAAACTTGACTTTCAAAAGCAAATTCCAACAAAACAACTTTTCTCCTCCGACTTTTCTGTTAGGAAATGACCAGCCAACCCCAGGCTGGTAATGAATGCTATTAAGCACCAGGGGTCAACCCACCATCTGTTCTAAGGTTGAAGTCTTCCTTTTGTTGGCATGAATGTATCAACAAGACAACATTTAAAGCAGAATATCCCCATGAAGTTTCAAACAGTCCCAAATCCAATCTCAGGACACCTGCATATCCAAAATTCAAATACACTTAGAAGAGAGAGAGAGAGAGAGAGAGAGAGAGAGAGAGAGGTTAATCCAATGAATCCCGGGAAAATGCATATCTGAAACAACTGCCAAACCCTTACACTGCCTTAATTGAAGGGAGCCACAAGATTTTAAGTTCCACATTGCATCCGAGGAGGAGGCAGGGTCAGAGCAATGGGAGCTAGTGCTCCTCTCTGAGGAGAGCTGAGCTCTCTGCGGGCTCTCGACAAAGCAGTCAGCGCCAGTTTGCACCTTTCCATGCCGCTGGGGCCCCACCTTTTCTTGCTCAGGTAGAAAACCTATCTCATTCAGTGCATATGGATTCACTTTCAGTCCTGAAGTGAAAAATACATGGAAAACAGAGGCCAGCTGAACATTCACCTAAAAGAAATGTCCCTGCGCTCCCAGATGCAACAGGCTTCTGGCTCCAGCTGCTACCTGGCCATGCAGAGACTCAGGAATTGAGGACACCAAAAGCCTCCACTCTGATCAGGATTTTTCACCTTCTCTCAGCCAAAAGGGCTACTGCCATCCCTGCCATTTCTTCATCTTGCTTCTAAATATCACCCTAGGTTCCTTCTTATGTCACTTCGCTCTTTTGCCGCTTAGCTCAGCATCATCTTTGACAGCTAGACATGGATGAGTCCTTATTAGTGTCCTCCCTGACCGACTTCCACAGTGCTTTACATACTCCTCAGTGCATATGGTTAAATCAGATTTGAGCTTTGCCACAAGTGCAATATTTACGGCAGCCTGAACCGTACAGGAGAACTATTCTTTGTTCAAACTCACAATTCCTCACATGTTAAGGAAATGGTGCTTGAAAAACTCATTTCTCAACATCTGGTGATCACATAGCCATCTTCCATTCACCTCTGCATAGCCACTTGTTTTGCATTTGCATTGCTGTGAAATCACAGGATTGCTCAGTATCATACACTTTTTACAATTGCCCATTTGCTTCTTTAACTGTTATTCTAATTTCATTTGCAGGTGTTTGGTCATGAATACAAGCTGATTATCATTTTAAAATGTCTTGATGCTGAAATTGGTTCCCTCATTCTGTCCAAGCCAGATCGGCAGCTCCCTCAGAGAGGAACCTAATGCTTTCTCTCGAATTTTACAGTAAATAAAGATGTACTCAGTTTATTATCTTGTATCCATCTCTATCAGCACAAACCAACCTGCTGATTCATACAGACACAACCACTAGGAGGTCTGGATGTTTCTTTCCCCTACCAGCTCTCCCCAGATGTGTCCTACTATTGACAGAGTGGAACACAGACTATACGAGGGAAAAACAGATGTCTCGAAAGCCTCCTGTTGCTGGAGCCACTGATCTGTTCTCGGCTGTCTGTCAGGAACTGAGATGAAATTCTGTTGCAAGAAAGCAGATTTGCTACACTGAAACGGGAAGAATAGCATCAGAGACTAGACTTAATGGAAACCTTGCAGGAATGAACTTCTGTGCTTTGTTTATCCTTCAGTAGGAAAACAGCATGGTATGCAGAAGAAAAGCAAAGGTATCTGCATTTGCTGGAGTCTTGCAGTTCTGGTTACACACAAAAATAACACTTCAAGACTACGTATCTAGATATTTATTCAAGCACGGTTTCTGTACGAATTCTACTGCTATTCTCCTAATTCCACAAAATCTATTATTTTGCTAAAGAATATATTTATTATTTTGCTAAATAATATACTAGTAAGTACTGTATAATACACGACTGCATAAAATTCTGAATTCGGTCCTGCGTGAAGGCAATAATTGTACTTGGAAAATGTATGAGCAGCTAGCAAACTCTTCAGAAGTTGAAATACACAGAGAAAATCCTACGTAAATAGCTTGTAAGTCAAATCCTGTAGTCGGGTATCACCACAAAGAGATTGTAAATAAGAATGTGCCAGGTAATTGTCATACTAGTATAAACTGCAAAGAAGTACTGCATCATTTCCTCTGAAATTACTGCCAAAGCAAAAACATAACAGTATTACATTAAAAACCTTTAACACGAGTTTCTTTCATTGTACATTTTCAACAGGTAATTTATGAAGCACTTTTGTTCTAATTAGTGAAAAACAAACCTTCTCAACAGGAGCCACTTTTAACAGTTGATGTGATGAATTCTGCTGACTGGAAACATATCAGAATAGCAGTACATTTCTACATTAAGTGTATTATATATTTCGTTTCATCATCACAGAATCCATCCTTTATCTGATAATAGTCTGTAGTTCAGCAGACCTAAAGCTCTGCTTCCCACCCCCTTAAATTACCTTTTATAGCACATTTAAAAAAAATATGAGAAAAAAGGGCTGTTGTACATTGTCCAAATGTTATTGTTAACAACAGCAGGATGAAACAGGATAAGACCTTTTCCTTGATAATCAACCTAAATTTTCCCTAATACCGGAGCCAATTTGGCTGTAGAACAATTTTCAAGTGCAACACTGGAAACCGCAAACTAGGGCAATCATTAGGCAGTACATAGCAAACATCAAGTTAGCACAGCACAAGAAAGAGACCCAGCTGATTTTCTTCTCAAATTCTGTTAATTTTTGCTTTGCTGTAAAGTGAGGAATGTGTCGCTCTAAAGATATGGCTGTTGTGGGAATTAAATGTTTCATTCAAATTCAATGTTCATATATTTTTAATACGAAACCTGCTGGCTTCTCATTGTCATTTAAGCCCTTCAGAAGCATCTTAAATGGATTTAAATGAAAAATGCTAAAAGGTCAAAACTCAAATCAAATCAGTCTAAGGAAATAAATTACTTTTAAAGAAAATCACTAATCTTATCATTCACATCGTTAAAACGCTTGTTAGAACATGCATATCTCAAAATTATGTCTTCTGTTCTGAGAGCAAATTTAACACCAGGTTCTCTGGTATGCAAAGATTTTAAACCTAATTCACAGTTTCACTGATCCCCTATTTCTTTGTTCTAACAAGGGTAAAGCTACTTAAGGACTGTTATTATGCCAAACTTCTGTGTCTGGGTTGCAAAGATGATGATCATCAACAATTTCCTACTTAGTCTCCAGTGTACCACAAATATATTAGATTAAAAAAAAAATCTCCTTGTGTAAAGTGCCGGCTTTTAGCTCATGCAAATCAAACTGAACAATATAAATGTATGCCAAGCTTATTGACTCAACTTTTCCCCACAAGCATGGTCACTATAAGGATAGAGGACCAAAGAGAGCTCACAGAACAGTAGTTGCTGCTTGGAATAAGGAAAGTTTTTGTGGAAGATGCTTGGGAACACCTAAAATTATTTATCCACAAGCAACTACTAGTCCGATAGAAGAATGTGTTCCTTGATTCTGGGGTTAGTTTGCACAATTTGAGGTCCTCTTTTTCTGCTAAAAACACTTTATTTTCTATTGTGGTGCTATGTCACAAAATCTGTTTCAGTGGTCTGAACTAACTATCTTTAAATTACTTAAAGGAGAGAATTTAACAAGGTATCAGTTTAGCTAGCTAATAATTCAGCGATAGTCGGACATGTAACTAAAGAGAACTTTGGCAACTCCCTCTATCCTGTCCATCAAGTGAAATGCATTCAAAACATTTACACATCATCAATGACAGAAGAGTCATTGATATGCTAAGAAATCTTATTCTGCCTGAAGCACAAGGACACACAACTTAAGGGTACAGAGAGCTTAGGCTGGAAACTTACGGCATTAAACTAAACATATTGGTTTGCCTTATTGCATTGCCTTTTTTTTCATCAACATTTCTCAGGGACAGAAAGGCTCCTATCCCTGTCTAATTTTTTCTACTCATTTGAGTAAGCCACACTCACAATATTAATCATGCACATCAGACACAATCACCTTGTTCTTGATATTTGCTCTCCAAACATTCTTCTCATGCTGTAATTTCAAAATTCACTTCTCTCAGCAGTTCAGCAACAGTTACTTGAAATCCCTCCATTCCCTCCTGTTCCTAAGTAAAAACAGCGCCTACTCCTTGGCAGTCATCAGTCTCTCATATTGCGGTCCTATCACCTATCCAGGCTAAATTTATCTTCCCTCTGTGACTACTTCCATGAGATTCCCTTCCCCTTCCTTCTCACCCCATTCTGCCTCCAGCTCTAAATTGCTACCCTTACTAACCTCCCAAGGCTCTCCCAATTTCATCGGCTCTTTACAGATACCCACTACTTCCTTTACTGATGGCTTCTTGCACACATATAGTATAACAACCTATTAAATTCCAGCTTTTCCAAACTAAGAGGAAGTTTAAGGGCCTCTTCAGTACTTAAAGCGTTTCAAGCTTTAAAAAAAAAATTTAAACAATTTTTTCTGCTAATACTCCTGCCTTTCAATTCTTGGTTTGCAGACCCATGACGATTTCACTTTTGAACAGCGCCTGAAGCTGGCTGGCTACGTGGCTATTGCGTATAGATTTTTCTAAATCATTATTTATTTGACCCTTGTTATTAAGCCTACAAAATGACAGGATTTTTTAACTGGTGGTAATGTCAAATGTTAGTGTTGGTTCCTGAGGTCTCTTTAACCTTAACGTAGCTGCGGGAAAGGAAAGGACACTGAATTTGCCATCATAAAAGAAACAAACCAGTATTTCAGAGTGTGGAGGAGGTTCATTTTCTCCCCAGTCTCAAAAAGAGCACTATCTTTCTGAGGAGGAGGAATGAAGCTAGTTTGATGATGGCACATCATTTAACAAAATCAGTGAGCTTGAACCTGATGGCAATCCAAGAGATTTAACCCACCAGGATGGGGGTACGCTCTCATTCCCAGGAGGTGGTTCCAACTCCTAAGCAAGTTCTCAAACTAGATCAGAGGCATCTTTTGCCTTGAGCAAAGGAAAAAGCTGAAGAAAGCACAATGGCTCAGACAATGAGGGATCCAAGTAATATCCCATTATTAACAGTGTGCAAACAGAACTTTAATTGTAGAGAATCTGTAAGAAACCACAGGTTCATATGCACTAAAAATAGTCATAGCAGCACAACCTACAGAAACAAGGGAAACTGTAAGGTGTACTTCTGATCTGAAAGAAAAGTTCTGCTCCTTCAGTGCAGAAAATTCTTTATATATAAGGTAAGATGCTATCTGAAGTAACAAACAAAGCATAACTCTTTCCTAAAGGCACACAGCAAGATTAATTTTAAGACAACTAATATATGAATCAATATTTCCTAAACCTTCTCACTGTACCCTTGTTACCTGCTTCTGTTCCTCAGAGAAGACCCACTGAGAATCCAAGCCTCTCTGCAGACGACTGTATCCCACTGCTTTGATTTTGTAGTTTACATGGAGAACTAACTCATCTGTTTAAACTGATGCTGCTAAAAATATGCAGATAAAACTTCTTATGTCAGAGGATGGCAATTGGAAAAAAAAAGAACAGACAGATGCAGCCTTGAAAAATGTACCCATAAGATATTCAGCTAGCCATTTCTTAACCTTCATTACATAATGATACCAACAGCATTTTGGGACACTCACTGCAGCATTTTGCTAAAACTGGCAAGGAGTTTTTAAAATATTAGCATGCACTTACAATCTTGGAAAAATAGATTAGTTCAATGAGAAACCTCCCGTCACCTCAACAAATTGCTGAGGAATTTGAACACAAGTGAAAACCAGCCTTTAACACTTGTCAGGCTTTCTCTTAGGCCCACTGTTATAGGACAATATATTCTATAAAGACTAGAAACTACAAGACTTTAACTGGTTAATAGCTGCAATAATTGCAGCTGTCCAAAATATCTAAAAAAATCTTCAACTGAAGAGACAAAAATAGTTTCTTTCTCTATGCAATGCATTCCACGCCAAATAAGTTTAGTAGCTGCTAGTATGACTAGAGAAATACAACAAGAAAATACTCTCCTCAAGCTGAATAACTGGCAGTTCCTACTGTGCATCTGGGAAATTAAAAGCACATATTCAAAGATAAACAAAAAAATAAGGCAGAAGTTTGGCTGCTTTACCCATTACTGAGCCAGAGAGGTTAGAAAAGCCTTCTTTATTGTGTGCTGTAGGATAAGAACTGTATTTATAATAAAGTTTTACACAAAAATGGGTATTTCTTAGAGATCTGTTTGGTGGCAGCATGTTTCATGTACAGAAATGATAGTCAATTATATTATTATTTAATAATTAATTACATTTTAGAAATAATAGTTAATTATTCACACTGAGCACCATTTTCCTTATTGACTGTTATCTACTGATCTTTTTTTTATCTTTCTTTTATCTTCTTCTTATAGAAGAGCTAGAACTCTACAGACTTCTAAAATCTCCTCAAATCAATTCTTTCACCATTGTACACACCCTGTTAAATTAAGGAAAAAAACACTTAATATTCCCTTTATCCAAGAAAAACGCCTTACTGAAATCATTTCTTCATGGAAATAACTATCTCTGAGAAATAACTGCCTTCCATCATGCTTCTCAGTCCTGTCAGAACACATACTGCATTAGATTTATTATGCTGTTCTAATTTAACTCTGCTCCTGACTGCCTGGACACAGATACATATACATTTTTCTTAATATTCAGCTAAAAACCTTCAAAGAGATTTAGTTCAAATACTGGTGTTTTCCCAAACTCTTTGAGAAATTTTTGCTTTGCAATTGCAGCTGAATTTGCCCAATAGAGTGCTAGAGTAATTTTATTCAATGTGAACAGACTGAGTAATAGATTATCAAATGATGGACCAATTTTTTCCCATGACAAATAATTCCCCAATATTAATCACATCAAGGGAGTTCTTAACTGTTTGCCATACAAGTTGCTTCAGTATTTTTGTAACTACTTAGCAGGTGATTCTGACGGGCTGACAACACATTTACTGTGTCTTTTGCCAAAGGAAGAATCTCACCTATATGAAAGTGCTGGTTAGGAGTACTTATGTGGTCATGTACCTTGACCTTTTGTTAGTTGCTGATCTGAGCAAGCAGCTTTTATGTGCTTAGATAATTTGGTCTCTGCAGAAAGATGTTCAGTTTTGGATGTGCTTCTTTCTGGCCTGAAGGTTCTCTTTAATACTGCTGCATCTATTTCAAAGTTCAACTTGCTAATCCTTTAGACTTCTTTCATACTATACTGGCATCTTCTGTGTTCTGGTGGCTTCCTCCGGGCCCTTAGCTACAACTATCCTACTTTTCTGTCATGCCACAAACGTTTCAAGCTCCATTTTTCATCATATCTACAAGGAACTAATAGAGCTATATCTCTGCTACCCACTAGAATATTGTCACACATATTTATCTCGTCTTCCTTACCTCATGCTTTCCTTACCTTGAGAAAAGGACTCAAAACAGGAAAAGGCAGAGCAGTGTTTATACCTAATGTTAAAGCTCTGCTAGTGCAGATTTCACAACAGCTGGTAGCACTCATTAGGCGCACCTCTAGGCCAGTCTCAGATATTGCTCACTTAAAAAGCAGGAACAGAAAAATGCAAATACCTGGTTTCCGTTATAGGACATACTACTACATTAATCACATTAGACAGTGATTGATTGATTTTTCTTCCAGAAATTTTTTCTACTATTCTGTAAGTAGCAGATGGTAATAAAATTGTCAGGAAATGACTGATGTTTCTATGCTCTACACAGTGCCCTATCCTAATCCTAATTCTGATCCTGCTTGGACACACCTGGTTTACTCCAATAAAAATCAAAAATAACTAGCAATAATTAAATTATGTGATTTCATAGTTCTGTCATAAGCAAATCACAAATAACTCAAATTTTATATTAACAATATGTAAACTGGGTGAGGACTCATACAACTCTGAAAAATAATCATCATCTGTTCACTTAATAAATGACTAACAATTATGCCTACAGAACGTTAATGGGCAGAATTCAAAATTAAAACCTGACCAAGATGCATTTCTACCTGGGATCATGTTAGCTATTTTAATCATTAGACAACAGGTCAGAGTTTCAAAACCTGGTGCTTGGTTTTTCTTTTTAACATTGGGCATTTTCAGATATCAAATAGCTGACAGTAAAAAATTAGCTGTTCGGTGTAGAGAAAAAAATGAAGATAAATCACTTATCTGTTTCATCTTTTTGTGAAAAGCTTCAAAATTTCCCCAATTTTTAACGAAAAAATGAAATGAGACAGAAAAAAAAAGGAACAGAGGCATCACAGATTAGAAACTTGTTTGTTTTAGTTAAAAATGATTTTTTTTGCAATTTGCTTGGGGGAAAAATAGATTATTAAAATATTTTTTGAAATTTATTTTTTCCTTGAAGAAAATGAGCATCTTATTAAAATATTTTAAATAAAATTCTCAAATATCTAAAATACATTACTGCGCACACTGAGTACACCGAAGTCCAATCTAAACCCACAAATAAATTCAGGTCTACAACTATATTTAACAAACAGCAGGCAGAAGAAAAGAAGGTTTGGTTGATACCCAGCTAAGGGATTCACATTCAAAACAGTTTGAAACCATAGCTGTAAAAATTAGATGTGGTATTCTGTTAGCTTAGGAGGCCATGACAAAAATATATTCATTATGTATACTCAGAAGACTACTTTCAGGTTTTAAAATGTATAATTCGGTAACACCTACAGCTGTTAGTGATATTTCTAGAAGGAGACTCAAATACTAGTGTACACAATAAATAAATAGGACATATCATCTGGTAATTATTTCCGGAGAGATTCTTCCTGAAACACAGCAAATACTTCAGAGACACATTTTTGTAGAAACATAGAAATACCTCTTTGTTTCTTTTTTTTTTTAATTCATTCTGAAGGGCTTTTCCCTATTTAAAGTATGACTCACTTAATAGCTTGATATGTTGATATTTAGTTGCAGAAAATGTTTCTCCAAAATATCAGAGAACGCTTCACTGGAACTGGAGGTCATACAAGGTTAAAGTTACAGAAAGAAAACATTAAAGGAGAAGCAAAAAACACATCTACCAAATGTTTTCATGAGAAGGCAAGAGAATAATTTTTTTGCAACTTTAAAGACCTCCCCGTACCTTCTTTGCAAGATAACAAGAGTATGAAAAAGCACTCCTGAAAGAGGGCACTGTGTCTGTAAAGCTCAACAGGCAACAGTGGGCAACCATGAGATATTTGTCCCTCTCCCTCCCGGGATGGTTTCTAATGGGTTACAGCCAAACAGTTACAGCTGAGCACTTTCAGGACCAAGACAGGATTTTTTCCTACTTGTTGGTTTGTGGAATGCCAGCTTTGATCTCACAGAAAATAACACCCTGCATCACAAGCAGTATTCAATCTGGTGGTCCTTACTAAAATAGTCCTAATATACATACAATCTTTGGGGTTTTTGCTCATGAAGGAATCAGTAATTTGTTCTGACAGACCGCATCTTTGGGGAATTCCAGTGCTAAGCTCCATGTTCCCTGGCTTCTCAGTGACCCTCGAACACTCCTGCTGCTCCAGATGGAGTATTTTTGTGCAGAAATTATGAGCCATCACTGGTTTTTACATGTTTGAGAGCTCCTGGAGCTTGCGCAAAGCTCCACACCAAATCACTGGTAGAGACTGGGGGGAAATCTCTGACAGAGATTGGGGTAACGGAACTGAAGAATTTCTAGCTTGTTTCCAGAACTAGAAGTATTTTGTCTTGTTGGTTGTACTACCTTGCAATATGTATAATTAAGTTCCTGAAACAAATTGTTCTGAAGATTATGATGTTCAATGCAGCTATGTATGATACCAAATACAGCATTTTAGAAGTTCAGGGAAGAGTTTACTATCAAACAACTCTCCGTACACAATGTTTCATCTCATTTGTTTTTTCTTCTGATTTTACATTTAATTTACTTAGTATTTACTGTTTTTAAAGGTCTTGTGGTTACAACAGGTATATCAACCTGCTGTCTGCTCAATGTAGAAGTATCATTTCTATCACTGCCAGCCAGAAGATAACCTCTTTCTTGTCTTTACATTAAGACAGATCATCTCAATTAATAGCGTTCAAAGTGGCTGAGCGTAGGGCCTAATCCATAGCCCAGCAAGGCACCAAGCTATTAGATGCTGATTGGATTCAATTTCTCAAGAAACTAACCACTGAATAAGAACTGCAATGCATATATATATATATTTTTTTTTTGGGGGGGGGGGGGAAGGCAGGGCAGGGCAGGGCAGGGGGAAAGATTTTTTAATTTCTGTGCAAAATAGCACCATGTGGCCCAAACCTCATTCTGGGAATCCAAAGACAGAAGAATTTGTATCTCTGTAGTGAGAACACAAAATGATGAAAATGTAAAATGAGCACATACTTATGGTTAGGAGTAGCTATCGAAATGTAATAGTTGATTACATATTAATTTTTATTGCTCAGTTGCAGATAGTAAGTAATAAATATCCTATGATATCCAAGACGATAATCCTTCTAAATGTTTTTAGTGTTTAATTGTGGCTGTGACCTTGTTTTATGAAGTTGTCTAAACACCAACATAATCACCACACTTTGCTAATATAAAATCATAACCTCTCAAAATTACAGGAGACTATATTTTAATAGTAATAAAAATATCAAAAGCAATTATTGATGTGCAATATTCTCAACAATTTTCCTTTAAAGTATTACTAATAGAAGTGTGCGAGAATTGCATGCATGATGTAATTAAGACTATTTTATGAAATGTAGCCAGATGCCAGTGACAAATAAGGAACAAATCTTTTACTCCATCAGTCAAGGAACTACAAGAGAGATTGAGATCAAAATTTTAGACATCTGAAGTTGAGTAAGACAAATTCTATCCATACTGCTTAATTTTACTTGCACTTATAGGTAACTTTTACTCACGCTTGTGCCATTTGCATTGTGTTAGCAATGACAGTCATATTATCAAATGAATGTCATCAGCATCTGAAAACCATCACTTCAGTTAGGACTGCCCAGTGTAATTTTAATCCCATGGTCCAAAGATACCAAAGCTAATGAAAGCAAGCATACTATCGTAACTCAGTATCAAGGTAACTTAGCAGAAGTATTGACTGGAGGTTTATGCAACTGTCTCCAAAGAAGTAGGCTCTATTTCAGTGTTATAACCTTCTTTTTATGAAGCCCTTTGAACACGCCATAAAACAATAACATAAATTGTATTGCTTTTAATTACCCAAAACTTTATGTGTACAAAAGAATTGTAAAAAGTACTGCTCTCATGTTGAAATCTGTTATATCAAAATGGCAGAGAACAGCAACATGTTACAGTCAAATTAAAAAACAAAACAAAACAAAAACAAACCCAAACCCCAAACTCAAGACGCAGAGTGGAAATGCTGACACAACTGCTACAAGTTATCAGATGTGACTCTGAATGGTAAGCATCACGGATTCAATTCATAATCCGAACAGATTCTTTTCAAAGCCCCAGTCCTAAAGTCACAGTAAGACTAACGGCCCTGCAAGCAGAGAAACCATGGGGAAGGTCAGCCCGTGGCAAACGCGCTGCTGCAGTCGTGCTGCTGCTGCTCTAAACGTAGCTCGTTCGCGCTGGGACCGCACAGCAGTCACAGCACCTTACAAAGGAGCACCTGCAAAACTGGCTTGCGGCAGAAAGGACTTTCCATGGCACTCACAGATCTGAAGAGTCATGTTCAGCTATGTATTTCAATACGATGTTAACAGAGAACAAAATATTTATTTTCTGAAATTTCCACTGAAATCAAGAGGAAAGTAGGGAGTACGAACACTTAGCAGAATTTGCTCTTTTGCTGGACCTGAGGCGAAAAAACGTAAGGAATGAAGAGTTAGGTCATACATCAGAACTACGTACAATAGCACATCTTTTTTAGCGCTTCCCTGCTGTATTTAATTTTTAGTTACTGACCTATATAGAAACTTTCTATTTTTATATTTCTAGTAACAATCTTTTTGGCCAAATCAAACTCCCTTCCATCTGGAGTACTAAATTGCTTCATTCAATTCCTGCAACAATAACTGAGGCACAAACATCACATTCTAACTGGTCTCCATTACATTTTAAATCTATCTAGACTAAAAAATGGGGAACTTGTATTTATTGTGTTAAATAAATCAAGAAAGACTATTTCCTTTTTAAAAATAGCTTTCCCCTGCTTCCAGAAGGTGGCAATATCTCTGTCTCAAGAAGCTCACAGAAACTGCTACTCCCCAAGGGAAAAGCAAGCAATACGCACCTGCCCAGCCACGGTACAGCGGGGATGGCAAGAACTACAGTAAGCAACGGTGCTATACAAAGAATGACCCCTCAAGTGTCAGCCTGGTAAATTCACTGGAGATCATTAATTTTATAACAGAAAATGGACCCCCAATGATATTTAAAAAATGTTCAAAGATAACTTATTATAAGACTTTTTTTTCCACGCACGATTTGTGAGAATAACTACTTAACATACAGTGTCACTCTGCTTTCATTTGTGCTTGCAGTCACAATGCATACGCGAAATCTACGGAATTTTAGGAAATACAGAACTGATAAAAGGTTGCACTATCTCTGCAAACTTCAGGTACTGAGGCCTTGATTATTACATGAAAATCTGAAAGTTTGGGATCCTATGGTAGAAGACTTCGCAGAAATTCATCTTATTTTCCATGGCCCTATTACTACTTTACAGAAGTAAGGGCTTTTGAACTACAGTTATTTTACCAAGAAAATGTGCAAAATGGGAACATAAATCATCTGAATCATAGGTCTTAACAACTAAATAATCATGCAGAATCTCAAACTCGTCTCTCATTATCATTTATGCAAAGCTAACATGACAGCTGTAGAAAGCTACAGGAAAAAAAAATGTCTGTGCATCCTGCAAGTAGAAGTCCATACAGCAATTCCCCCAAAGTGCCCCAGTGTTCAGAAATATAACCTGCCATATAACAGATGCCCATTTCTTAGTCTTTATTAACAGATGAGCTGAATTAAAATAGGGTCATGACTTTAAACCAAATTAAACAATAATTCTAGCTCAACTTGCGCCAGCGAAGGATTGATTTCACTGCCTCCATTCTCAAGGAAACAAACCATACATGCAGACAGCACATACAATAATTTATATGAATTAAACTCATCAAACATATTAAATTATTTAACAGTCCTAATACAGAAATGCGCTAACTTATATCTGTCAGAAAAAAAAAAGGCAACAAACCTCTGAACAAATCTTCATTATTTTAAGAAGGGAAGAAATTATAATCTTTACTATATCAGATGATGAGATTATTCAAGAATTATTATTTACTATTGAATAAAGGTGTATGAAATATGGAATATATGGAAGCTGTTAAAGGTACAAGCTCCTGTAAGAAGGACTGGATTCAATCCTGCTCTTTATCAATAAAAAACTCCAACCACGTGCACCTTTAAAACAGACCCCCCCACACCAAATAAAGAAAATTTCATTTTATTAAATTCATTTCAGTGTAAAAACCTAAAGGAGTCTACTCAAACAATTTGTCACAGAGGATTTGTATTTAAATCTGAACTTTAAAGTCCACACTGAATATATGTGGAAAAAAACCCAAAACTATTTAAAGTATTCTTCTCTCGGAGAAAAACCCCCAGGCCTGCAAAGCAAGCCCGTGCCCTTTGCCTCAGCTTGGCGGCAGCAGGGAATTGCCAGGTCCCTGCGGGGCGCAGGCCCCCCAGCCCAGGGCCCTTCCCACTGCCCAGCCCGACCGCGGGGGCGGCAGGGAGGCCAGCGCCAGCGCCACGCTCTCCCCTCCGCGACGACTCCTGGTGGGGCCTGGGTGCCTTTCGCTCCCTCCCAAAAAAGATGAGCAGCTGAGGAAGCTAATTAGCAGCAGGCTCCTGTGTGCAACAAAAGACTCTTTTCTCACATGCACATTTTATAAGAGAGAGGGGGAGAAAATTTGCATGAATTATCCATGTGGCCTAAGCACACTGAGGAGGAACTGGCAATTCCCTCACCTGTGTTAGCATGCTTTTTTCCCCTTCCCCTTGCATCTAAAGGCAAACTGAGGCTTTCAGGGAGGGAAACAAGACCATTTTCCTTCTAGTCCCATCTCAGCCGACCAGAGAATGACAGAAACATGCAGAATGCTTCCTATTTCAACAGGATGCAAGTCCGAATTAAAAACACCAGAGCATCTTCTGCCTTGGACCATTTTCAGGTGAGGAAGAGTATCGATTCAAACCTGTTCCCACTTAAATAACTGCAACGCAATGTTTTACTGACACAGAACAGCATTTGGGGATATTTTACCTCAAGGACCACTTTGGCTTTTCTATTCCAGTTACATCAATGCTATAGCATTTGAAGTAGTTGTTATAACAACTAAAGCAAACAGCTGTCAGAAAGCATCAAATCTCTCTCCTTCATTGTTCGCTACCAGAATGGCTTTTAAGTAGTAATGTAGAGTAAGATCTGGAAGCAAGGTTCAGCAACAAAATGCAATACAAATGAACAAGTAGAGAACAAACGTACAAATGATGTTTCAAACCAAGCAGACCTACTTTAAAATCCCATTTTGTGCCGGAAATATCTCCATTTTGTCTTCAGCATACAAACTGAACATCTCCAGAGTCAGAATATATTCACTTCATAGCAGGATTGATCGGGAAAAAATTTTGTCCATCCTTTAAAGTATCCAGAAGTTGCCATTGGTTGAGTAGATGTAATGAGTTAGGAACATTTATGGTAATTCCTAAGTAATTACCATAAAGGTAGATATATAGTTTCAGTTTAGATTATCATGTTGCTCTGCTTATTATTCTAGACATAAAATACAGAAACAAAATACAAAGGACCTTAACTGTTCAGGCATCAGATTCAGTCAAAAATAAAATCATAATTTTTTCCTCAAATATTAAAAAGAGTAATCAAGAGGCTGTATCTCCTCTGTGAAGGTTACAACAAAATTCCACTCTCAATTTAAATTATTTAAGTAAATATATACCTATTTACTATATTTTTAAATGCTGAAAGAGATTTTATTAAGGTTACCGGGCTCACTATGTATAATTTATTTTTAAAAGAACTTAAAAACATGACTCCTCAGAGATTCTGGGGGGGTTGAAAGGATCAGAGAGTTGCACTTATTTTGCTACCTATTCCTGCATCACCAAAAGCACAGACTTCATCTGTGATTGACAACACAATATTCTGCATCACTTTATGCTTCTATTCCTCATGTTTACTCTTCCTGGCTAATAGAGATGGCATTAAAATATGCATACAAGATTTCTCAAGTTCCTCCTCTACGTCTACATCCCTAGCTCTCAAGAATCACATTGTTAGGTGCAACATAACCACAGTGTTTATGTTGTCTAAAATCCTCCTGTATCTCAGAAAAGATCTTATTCCTCAGATTTTGGCTGATAACGACTATAATCAGTACCAGACATCTTTTTCATTTCTGTTTTCATACAACTCACTAATTTATATTAGATATGTCTATTATTAAGCTGAAGCACACTCTCGCAATCAGATAGAAAAAATAGCATTCTGCACCAAAACCCTGCTATTCCAAATTTCCACACTTACTGGCAACAGGTGAATATAATCAGAATTTAATTCTATTTGAAATAGCAAGTATTTTGTTTTTCTTTCCTTATGATCCCAGAAAAAATAAAATAAAATAAAATAAGAATTCTAAGTTCTGGTTCCTACTGAAGTGATGAATATTTCACAGCAGTTTCTCTTCTAACTGCTGGCGAATCTAGTAACTCTTTTCAATACAGGCCCTTGTAGAAAGATTCCAGATATTCATTCCAGTAACAAAATCTTTCACCCATACTTCCTGCATTACAAAACAAGCAATGTCGAGATGTGAACAGAAAAGTATTTCATTCCTGAAACACTGCTCTGGTGCTAGCCTTTCAATGATAACAAGAAAGATTTGTGTATCCATACCCATGAAGCACTGAAAATACATTCTCAGTCTCTAAACGTGTGAATACACACATATATTTTTTGACATTAATAAAGAATAGACAGCAACTTTTATAAACATACTTGTCATATTGCAAAAGTGTCTTTATAAGATAGTAACCAACAAAACTGAAGTATAATGAACTTATTTATGTCCTCTTTATTTACAAGCAGCAAAAGAAACCTGACATTTTTAGAAAAATCTCATGTTACTGAAAAGAAAAGGTTTCCTGGTTGTTTTTAACAGTCTTATCCACTATGTATTAGTCAACAGAGCACTGTTTGAATTTAAAATTCTCCAGAATATTTATAAGGCTATGACAGAAGCTGGCATGTCCCCTGCAGGACATAAACCAGACTGCTGTCTGAGCATCCAGCTAATGAGCCACTGGAATCTATCTGGGACCCAAGGCATAAGTGCTGAGCTCAGGAGGCTCATTCCTGTGGTAGAGACTCTCCTGAAACCGGGAACCTTGGTTTAGCTGCGTGCCTCACCCACTCCCTCATGCTGCCCATGTAATTTAGACCCTGTTTCCCTCAGAAGGCGTTTCTGAGATACTCCTCAGGAAACGATGGTGGATATAAGCAACTGGCACATGGCGGTACCTAACAGCTTTATTGAGACTCCGTAAACATACCATTAATTTTACTCAGAAGATAAGCATTCAAGAGCATGCTGGTCACAGCAAGATGAACAGCTTCCCAAACACAGAGCTCCTTGTTCATTCGTCTTTGCATTGACCGAGAGTGGAACACTTCTTTACATTTACAAAAGCAGGATTCTCCATGGATCATTAAACTCCTGTGGTAAGATGATGTTCCTCTAATAAAGTTAATAAAAATGGCTGAGGAAAGCTGATCACTCAGCTCCCCTCCCTTTATAAATTTCTGTCCCCAACTGGCCTTCTTAGGGGACTGTGGAGACCTGTCAGCTAATTTTGTGGACAGGATGACTTCGAGGCTTGCCTCTGATCTGCAGATGATGTTATTTCTTCATAATTGTTTACTGTATAAAGCCAATATCTTTCTCTCAAAGGGAGACTGCTCAGAGTCACTCATGAGAGCCTTTTAGCTCACAGTTGTAGGCCTACTGTAGTCTTGACAATATAGTCATGTCGAGGTTAATGTCATATCAAGGCACCATTAGTAGCTCCTTTCCTTGCACAGTTATTCTTTCAGCTGTAAGATATTAATGTAATTTAAAGTTTCTCCTAAAGCATTCTGGGCTGGCCTTTACAGTTATTGCAATTGCATGGACAGAAGTTTCAAGGTTTCTGAGAGTACTGTGGGAGTAATAGAAGTTGTGGGAAAAGCTAGATTTCATTTAATGCTATGAAAGCACAGAATTGAACCCAACCACCTCCACATTCGGTTCTAACGATGAAACAGACTCTGCCTGTGATCTCTGTCATGCCACCTCAGCTTTATATTGTAATTTTTCCATTGCATTCCCATCTGTAAAACTGACATAATGTCATTTATCAACTTTGTGGGAATTTTATAATTCAATGTTTATGAAGAAGGGACCTCTTAATTTAAAAAAAACAGGGTTGAAGTGGAATCAACCCAAGCATATGCATGTAAACAGGAAAGTGCTTATGGGACCACATTACAGGGAAAGCTCTCATGCCCTTTCTAGGAAGACAGGACACCGGGGTGCCTCTCTGAAGTGCCTGAACACTAATGCACAGAGACACGATGGGATAGCTCACACGACTGGAGTGCTGCAATAGATGAATACAGGCTTTTTAGGAAGGGCAGGCCAGGAGGATGAGGAGGGGGAGTTGCCCTTTATATGAGAGAGCAGCAGGAATGCAGGGAGCTCTGCCTGGGGACAGGTGAGGGGCCAGCTGAGAGCTTATGGGTCAGGTTTAGCAGGAAGACCAGCATGGGTGACATTGCAGTGGGTGTCTGCTATAGAACACCTGATCAGGAAAAAGAATTTGACAAGGTCTTCTTCATACAGTTGGAAGAAGCTTCACGTTCACAGGCCCTGGTCCTCATGGGGGACTTTAACCACCCTGAGATCTCCACACCTCTCTCTCTGAGGGACAACACAACAGGGAACATGCAATCCAGGAGGTTTCTGGAGTGCATTGATGACGATCACCTGTGTGAGGAAGTTAAGAAGCTGAGGAGGAGAGGTGCTCTGCTGGACCTCATACTTGCAAACAAGGAAGAACTGGCCAGAGWTGTGAAAGYYGGGGACAGCCTTGGCTGCAGCCACCACGAGATAGTGGAGTTCAGGATCCTGCAAGGAGGGAGCAGGGCAAAAAGCAGGATCACAACACTGGACTTCAAGAAAAAACCTTGGCCTGTTCAGGGACCTGCTTGGAAGAATCCCATGGCATACAGTCCTGGACAGAAGAGGAGTCCAAGAGAGCTGAGTGATATTCAAGAATCACCTCCTCTAAGCTCAAGAATGGTCCATCCCAACAAGCAGGAAATCAAGCAAAAGCAGCAAGACACCTGCATAGATGAACAGGAGCTCCTGACTAAATTCAAGCATAAAAAGGAGGTGTACAAGAGGCGGAAGCAGGGACAGGCGATCCAGGAGAAATATAGAGACACTGTCCGAGCATGCAGGGATGGGGTTAGGAGAGGTAAAGCCTGCCCAGTGTTGAAACTGGCAAGGGATGTGAAGGGCAACAAGAAAGGCTTCTACAAGGACATAAGCAGCAAAAGGCAGGCTAGGGAAAATGTGGGCCCACCACTAAATGGGGCAGGGGTCCTGGTGACAAAGGACACAAAAAAAGGCTGAGGTACTGAATGCCTTCCTTGCCTCAGTCTTTACTGGTAGACCAGCCTCCAGGAATCCCTGAGACCAGAGGGGAAGTCTGGAATAAGGAAGATTTACCCTTGGTGGAAGAGGATTGGGTTATGGAAAACTCTTAAACAAACTGTAGATACACAAGTCCATGGGCCCTGACAGGATGCATCCATGAGTGTTGAGGGAGCTGGCTGATGTCATTGCAAGGCCACTCTCTATGATCTTTGAAATATCATGGCAATTAGGAGAGGTTCCTGGGAACTGGAAGACAGCAAATGTCACTCCTGTCAGGCCACATCTGGAGTGCTGCGTCCAGTGCTGGGCTCCCCAGTACAAGAAAGGCATGGACATACTGGAGTGAGTCCAGCAAAGGGCCACAAAGATGATTAAGGGACTGAAACAACTGAGGAGAGACTGCAAGAGCTGCGATACTTAACCTGGAGAAGAGAAGGCTCAGGGTGGGGATCTTATCAACGTGTATAAATATCCGATGGTGTACAGAAGACAGAGCTGGACCCTTCTCAGTGGTGCCCAATGACAGGACAAGAGGCACAAATTGAAACACCGGAAATTTCATCTGAACATAAGAAAACATTTCTTCACTGTGAGGGTGGTCGAACACTGGAACAGGTTGCCCAGGGAAGTTATGGAGTCTGCATCCTTGGAGATATTGAAAACCCAACTGTATACAGTCCTTGGCAACCTGCTCCAGCTCACTCTGCTTGAGCAGAGGGGTTGGACCAGATGATTTCCAGACGTCCGCACCAGGCTCAGGTTCTGTGAAGGGCACAGAACTGCCTGCTTGCCTCCACCACCGCTAAATGCAAAACTGTCCTAAATCTTGGCAAATGCGCAGAGTCCCAACACAGAACCCTCCAACCGTGCTGAGAAAGAAGATTCAGCTCTTCCTCTTTCTTCTTTTACTACAAAGTGATCAATTTAAGAATATTCTTGCTAATTGCCCTGAAACCATCCTTTATATGTCCCTGGGGCAGAACTGGAAGCAGCAAAATTTGCATATCCACAGTTGTTTTGTTGACCAATTCATTAATACCATGGGTTGCAAAGTACTGACTATGCCAGTATATTAAACAAGACACTCCCAGTCTGAGAGTCAGACTTATGTAACTGATGAAATGGGAAATCTCTATTCTTTGTCTTGCATGTATGATTTCACACAACCACAGGTATATTACCCACATTACCAAACACATCACACATTACCCATGCTGTTTCAAGGCCTGATGGACTTGGTTAGATTTATTCTTACACTATTTCCCTTATATTCTCCCTCCCGCTGGGGCCACTGTTGGCCACAGAGTCCCCTATATTTGAAAGAACCAAAATGCTATATTCTTCTTGAAAAACATTTGGACAGTCTAATTGTCTCCCTAGGTTTCTATGACAACCACTGCAACATAAACACTCTCGCTGGCAGCCACAAGACACTGAAATTTCTGCTTGCTTTCCTCCACTACCCATAACTTCTCAATTTAGAACATATTGTAACTGTGAATAAATATGATTAACTATAAACATAGAGGTGGTGTCTAGTATACAAGGCTGGCATTGGGGAAGCCTCTTACAAATAAAAATACATTACAGCATTTTATGATAACAGTCAAAACATTCCCTGTTACGTCAGCATTATCAAATACCTTGGGATCAACTGTGAACAGTGCAAAGCTATAAATACATAAACAGAGGAGAATTTCCTATGTCAGCTTGTGAGGCTGTAGAGAGCTTTAAGTATAACAAGGCCTTCTATCCTGACGCTTTTAAGAATGTCTCACCTTGTTGGTAGGTTACACATCAGGAATAGATAAGCCCCGACAGATGTCAGAGGGTTGGGGTTAAGACGGCAGCAGAGTTACGTGGCTGCACACACATCATGTGACAGGACAGTATGCACCACGCCACGGCTGCAGTTCCCATCTTTCCAGCAGGAAACCACAGACAAAATACACATACGGAAGCAGGGAAACGCACTGCACTGCACAGTCAATCTGAGCACAGCAGAAGTCCTTTCTCTGAACCTCTTGTATCAGGCAAGATAGTAGAGCTGCTGCTTTTGCCACTACCCAGGCAAACTGAGGTCTAAGTCCCGAACAAACAGCCCAAGTCTTCCTCCCCCTCCTGAGCAAAGTTGCTAGCAAAAGAGTAGGGACGGATTAGGCTACAGTAACTGTGGAGGCTTTAAGTCCACTCAGTCAACCCTGGACAGCATTAAACCATTGGAATACACAGGAATTACAAAGAGGCTACAGGTGATAATGTATAGTTATTAGATGTTCATAGGTCACAGTCACCTTTCAAAGTATTAAACCAGTTTCCCATTGTAAAATGCTACGTATTTTTTAAATAACTGCCACTGTAAATCTAGCACATGACAAAGTAACTTTGTGAAATGGAAGGATGCAATTTCAAGCATCAGCACAAACATAATTTCTTCAGTAGTGCTCTTAGTTTGTCTTAGGCACTTATTCTCAGTGCGCTGGCAGAAAGATAGGAGTAATTCCGATGGCTCCGAGCAACAGCTGGAAATGTAACTGTGCAATTTTCACTGTGGCAATCTCTGTGGTTGGGGAGGAAATCCTATGGCTTTTTGGAACTGTTTTTGCTGTAAAGTGAACTCATGCTTTGAGGAACCCGAGCTAGGGAGTCTGTGAATATGAACCCTGCTTAGCTTGGAAGTCAAAATCTACAGGGATTCCCTCCAGGTCATTATGCAGAAGTACATCTACCTGTGAGGAGGAGGAGGTGAAATGCATGCCTGTTTCATAGGCACTGGAACAAAAGATACCACATCACACTTCACAGCCTGAAGGACCAGCTTTGGAAAACTTCCTGATTACACAGACAAGGTGGAGACAAGATTAGCAATTAATGAAATAAACACTAGAACTAGGGATAAACATATAATCTTTGGGAAAAGAAATGCAGCTGTTCCATTGGTTTTCTTTTTTGTGTCAGGATTTTCACTGTAACAACCACCTATAAAACAAATTGAAAGATGTTTCATTTTCTGGTGAAAGATTTTGAAGGGGGTCCTTATACTATGGAATTATTGTATAGAATGGAAATATTATATTGCACAATATGGAATGGAAAAATTTCTTCTTTCCTATCTAATTTGCTCCAAGAGGCTGTTCAGCAAGGAGTGCTATATAAGAATGAATCATAAATATAAAAGGATTACTGATGCCCACGTTTACTACGTTATACAAGAAAACTGCCTAATAAATAAAGTTTATCTATCAATCACCCATAACAAGCTTATGTTTCCAGCTATGTCTTACTGCATGCTATTATGATTTTCCTAACTACAGAAATGGTACTTAAAACAACAGCACATATGAGACAAATGTTGATTTAGAATACAAAGACAGATTATCTGACAGATGTTATCTGACAAATAGGAATAGTGAGACTCCAACTGCTGCAGAGCGCATCAGAGTATTAGCTAATATGCAAGGTATGCGTGTGGGATAATGTGCAGTGGAAGACAGTCAAAGAACAGGCAGAAGGGATGAGATTTTGTAATCTTCACAGTTATTTATTAACAAACAGTATCAGTCACAAAATTATCATAGTACTTTTAAAATCAGGTTACAAAGGAACTATGCTATCCTCTTCTGCATCTGGAAAGATCTACAGGACTAGGCATGCCATTTTAATAGTACTGAAATCAAAAGGGGGGCAATTTTAGCATCATTTTACATTAACAATTTTATAATTAGTTGACATTTCCATACCTTCCAAACTCTGTCCAATATGACTCACTGCTACTAAAGCACTTGACTTTAACTTCTGAGAAATACATGCAAAACTTCAAACCTCCCCCACGCAATCTCCCAAACCTTTGCATATTTCCCAAATATTTTCATGGTCCACATGTGGCACAGTTCATTCTAAGTTCAGGGAAACGTTATGCTACCTAAGAAAAAGAGGCATGATGTATTTCGGAGTTATGCTGGGACTTTTCTATCTATGAATGCATACATCTTAATACCCCAAGTGCAAAGTATACCATGATGCCATTTTTAAGCAGAGGAACATAGAAATCTGTGGCTGCAAACTATGCTTCTGATATTTTAAACTTTTCGGATTTTTTCATTTTAGATCCTTCAGTGAGCAATCAGGTTTCTTTAATAAGCCAATATTCAAAAAATGTGTTTTAATTAAAGCATTTTAAAAGAAAATTAATTTGGAGGGTTTTAAGTGTACATCTAGGTAATATGCCACCTCAAATGAATGAATGCATCAGGAAAAAGTTAATTTTCCTAATTGGTTGCGTACTTTTGCCATAGGTTCTAATTGGTAGACTACACAGACGTGTGTGCACACACCACAATAGGCTTTTATTTAGAATGTTTTTTGGAATTTAATTTTCCATTTTTTCCAATAATAAGTTTTTTCCTAACATTTTAGAAGTAGTGTTTTATGTAAAAGCAAAAGTGTCCTCAACAGCATAAAATAAATTGTTAGCAAAGCTTAAGACTAGAAAATCCTGAAAAGTGACATACCTGCCCCAAGCTGCTTTCATTGTAGAATCTTTATCAACAGGAATACATGAGGACTCAACAACACTTGATTTATTCAATTTGTAGCAGAGACCACAGTCTGGATCTAACATACATCCATTGCAATAACTGAAAAAGAAATAAATAAGTGCATAAGCAACATTTTATTTATTTGTACGTCAAAACAACGCTATCACCTAATCATGCTTAGAATGTGCATAGTCAAGTTGTCAGTGTTGGATACAAGACAACAGAAATTGCCTAAAACAGGCAATTGAAGTTTCATAAATTTTTGCTCTTTGTTAATGGATGCTTTCTAAATTATAAAATTACTGCAGAATTTCAAGATAGTCCTCTTTTTAGAAACTAAATATATTTAAGTATGTCTTTCTCTTGCATAAATGTTAGATAAAATTGAGGTTTGAACAGTTTTTCAGTTGGAAAACTGTATTAATTCAGATAGCTTTTACTGGAGATACAAACTGCAAAAAACATTTGTACAGGCAGAGGAGATGAAACAAAAATTTCAGGGAGAAGTCAATCAAATAAAATTTCATCTGGAAGTAGTAAATATTTCTTCTCTTGCAAGGACGGATGAAAAAATTATAACCCTGCTATTATCAATTGTGAAAGGAAAGGACAATTCCAATATTATATTGGACAGTCTTAATTACATATTGTTAATTAATATTAATACAGCAAAGGACAGCAACAGTTGACAGGAACAAAAGACTGGAGATAAATAAAAAATATTTTTATAAATCACAACTGTGTATAAGTATGTAATAATGATATTAAAAATAACTAAAAAAAAGGTAGGATATTCTGGTGAAACAATCTTTCAATGTTAAACAGAATGCTAATTTATGCTTTTCAAATTGTGGAACACCTCCCATTCAATTTTTGCGGTATAACAAGCTTTTAATGACATACAAATTTCTAAAAAGATTCAGATTGCTAGCACATCCAGCTTGGTCTCCTGGCACAGAGCGCAGTCAATTCCAAATACTACATCCTATCAAGCGCAGCAGTGGATTTTTTAGTCAACTGTATGCAAATTATATTTAATATGAACACCATGTGCAAAATATGATGCATTAAAGTGGTTTTTAGGCAATAATCCTCTTTGGAAACACTGCATCATTTTAACTATAGAGAAGGAGGGCTGTAGACATCAAGTGACAAGTTATGACTAATGAACAAATTTCAATCACAACATCATCAAGGCCATCTGAAATAGGAAACCAGAGCTGTTCCTTGCAAATTTACCCATCCAAATTCTCATTAGCTAATCAAAAATGGCAAGAGGAGAAAGATCTCAGAAGCATATTTGAATGAATTAAATGCTAACCTGGAGCACTACAACAGGCCATGATGCCCTTAAGACTTAAAGACAAAAACATAGAAAAGACAGAGAAGGAGCATCTATTTAAATATAATTTTTTTAATCTTAAAAAAAAATCAAAATTCAGATTTTTTGAAAACAACTTTTTCAGGATTCAAGATTTCTCTAAATCTATTCTTATCAGCTTTACTTCAAGCAGAAATATAGTCAAGTACACAATACCAGGCAAAACAAGAACACACAAAAATGACAATTCGACACAATGGTGAGTATCATCTTTATGCTGCTGCCAGCAGAGGACAGAACAGGGCCTGGATGCCTCATCATCTATCTCAGTGTCCTCACAAAAATCAGTGCACAACATGAATGACAGAACTAAACTCTGTATTGATTATTCTGTCCTACTGGGTTCTCTTTATGAATAATTCCATACAACATCCTCTGGAATCGGTATCAGAAACCAGTCAACTCTAGAGCAGAAAGTATCTTATTTAGTTATCCATCCCTCCCTCATCCTCCAGTCCAGAAAAAATCTAGGAATTTGGTTACTGACTCCAGAGTCTACCTACGCGGCTGTTAGTTCAGCTGCCCCTCAGGCTTTACTGAGTATGCGTAACTGAGTCTTGCAGTTGGCATTCAGCATAATAAAGGCTGCTGGATTTCATGTGGTGCCAAATGCCAGAGGTTATAGTTACACATAACAGTTTAAATAATTTAAAATGGTTATTTTCCACAGCTTTCCTGATGCTTGTCTTTCAGATCAAAAAGTTAAATGACAAATATTAAAAAAACCCTTTACCTTTGGGCTAGGATTTCCTATTATTAGCTATATAGCAAATTCATACCATAGGATTTGACCTTCAGTTTCAGAGACAAGACCAGTCTATGTCAGAGAAAACCCAGAAATTCAATATGCAAAAAGACTTAAAGCCCTTTCAAATCTAACTCCCAACGGACTTAAGATAGGTGTTCTGCTGTTCACACCATCTAGCATTCTTCTGTGCCCTATGTTATCATAACACCAAATTTTTATGTTGACTTCAACAAAGTAGATAGTCATCACTTTTTCTGAGATAAGGACCAATTTTTTTTCTCCAGAATACCATCATATACATGTTATAACTATTTCACAATACGGTAAAAAAATCTGTATTAGTTAATAAATAATAATGGTTAGTGAAGACCTAGGTGAAAGAAGCAGGAAAGATTTTTTTTAAAAGAAGCAATATAAAAATAAAAAAAAGTGCTGAAGAGGTTTACTCTAAATTTCTCTCTCGAAAAGTTAAAGTGGAAATAAAATACACATCAGAGTTTCAGACCTATGCTTCACTCTAGCCCCATTATTACTCACTAAATAAGAAATATTTACACAATTCAAACTTGAGCACACATTCTTGCATGCTCATTGTGATGTAGATAAATCAGGACACACAATATACCTGGAAAAGAAATGCACACTATAACACTTATTGACATTTAAACTATCTACTACAGATCTCTTTCCTGTCCTGCAACATATTCTTATCAGCTCTACCCAGATATATGACAGAATAATGAATCTACAGAAACACCGATACTTATTCAAATCTACCCTGTAGAGCAGTCATGGCTTTAAAAGCTCTATACCAAAACTCCCCAGGGTGACTATGTTAAGAAGGAAATTTGCATCCAATCATAAATGGGAAATGTGTTTCCTGTATTTTGTCGTGAAACGTTTATATCCGTGCTAAGGGTATGAGATAGCGTCTTGGAAACAGGTTCCTCAGTGGAAAGCTAGTTGAAAATTCTCAGACAGAACGGTTCTAAATCAGAGACTGACAATTCATCAAGATTAAAATATTTGGCAGAGATGATTTGATTTTGATGAAACCAGGCAGCATTACAGCAGAAAGGTTTTATAATGTGCCTAGTTCCCTGGCTGCTTACAAGCCAGGTTCCTAGGCAACCCAACAAAAAGGCAATCTCTAGACTTCAGATGCTTCACCCTAGGTAGCAGAATATCAACAAACAGAGAACAAGGAATATGAGGCTCCAGACGTCCAAAGATGTCCAGCTTCTCTGCAGCCTGGCTGGGTATGTCCACAGAAGGGAAGTCTCAGTAACCTGACTCCTCAATTTATTGGAAACAGCAGTGGAGTGGGATTTCTCGGATCCTGCCTCATTGTCAGAGCACGTTTGCTGATAAGTGGATGGACAGTTCGGACACTCGACATCCCCAAACCTGCAATTCCCTCCTCTGAATCTCCCAATTCAGCTGAGGCCTCCATGCGCTCATGTCCCTTTCATCCGACCAGATGGGAATATCTGGAGCCTAGAAAGCCTGACAGGGCTAACTCCTTGGTCCCTTGCTAGCAATTTCTTGCTGGTCTGAGCACCACCAGCTTTCAGGATGTTCTGCCCTGGAGCAGCTTGCCTTATGAACTGTTCCTGAGGTTGGAGATTGATCCCGAAGACCATAGTGCCTTCCTCTTCCACAGGGAATTTAAAGTATATAGGTATTATTCTTAACTGGCTAGTTAAATAGTTTTTTCCTGATACTGAAATTATGGTTTTCATTTTTCCTTAGTGTAGTTCATTAGTCTCTACTGAGGTCTCTAAACAGAGTGAATAAATTCTTTGTCCTGCTAAAGCAACCCTCAAAATGCCAGTACAAGTTCTGCAATTGCTTCTTTCCCTGCTTTTTCCCTGCTGCTTAGAATACTCCACTTGTCATTACATTTTGTGTTTTAGATTTGTAAGATGACCTTGTAAGTATGACTTTCCTACAATTCTCAGGAGTCTTTTAATTTGAGCTGCAAATTGTACCTTGCCATCTTTTGTTGAGTGATTTTGCAATAAAAGACCTTTACCCCGTGCCCTTGTTCTGCAAGTCCCATTTCTCTTTTTGACAGATTATTTTATCTTTCTCAATCTGAACCTCAATTTCTGAATTGTTCATCTCAAAATATTTCATGAAGCTTCCCTTCTGCTGCATTTTTAGCAACCTTCAGCTTTGTCTTCTGTATTCTTTTATCTAACTATAAAACTGTATTAATGTGTTCCTATCATCCAGCTAGGGAAATACAAACTGATCTTGATAATATATTCTGGACTATATAGTTCTTTCTCATTATGCAACATATCTACCACACAGGCAGCCTCTCAGAATAACAAAACATTCAGAAATATGGATGTTTCTTGGAGATATTCTCTTTTCCACCTGTTTTAGATTCACCTGTCTCATTAAGCATATGCTGCAGAATCACTCTGTGTACGCAAGCCAGTTATATGCGAAAATCTGATACATTCACAACATGCAAAACGTTTTGCTCATACCCTGACTGACTGCATCAGCTCCAGAGTCTGTTTGGCTGTTGTGGGCTTGTTGAACCCACAGCTCCTGCTCTGCATGGTGCAAGTATTCATTTTCCTGAATAAGGTTCTCCTCATAGAAGGGCGGGAACCCTGAAAAGCATCTTAGGCAGGAAATGCTCAGTGTAGTGAGAGGAGGGTCTTGCAATATCTGTTGAGGATTATCAAACACCACAAACGGGATGACATAAGCTGCAGTTCACTGGAGCCCAGAAGAGAATATTGTTTTATGATTGTTGTGTTTGCTGCTCTTCCCAGCTTGCTGTTTGTCTCTATTGCAAACAGGATGCCAGGCTAGATGGATCTGCAATCTTACCTGGTATGCCCTCACCTTTACTCTTTGCTCTCAGCATTGTTTTTGCCCTTTATGCAATGACTCCTTCGTTCTAAAGGTACAAACAGTTCCCAGAACCCTCTACCTTTACCTCCCAAATTTACTGCCTTGCCAATGAGCTAAAATATCATTTTGTTTTCTCTCCTTTTGAATCTTGCATTCCTTTCTTTATAACTGGGGGTACAGAATGTATCAGCATTGCCTATAATGCACATCTCCTTCAGATTGTGGGGCTGTGGTTTCCAGTTCCTTACAGAAATAGAAGAGACTGGAATCCAGGTTTCCTTGGTTTTGTGTTTCTATTCTCATACACACAATAAGAGAATGCCTCTTCCTCCACCCATAATTGAATGAAAATGGCCAGGATAGCTGAGTTCAGCTGTCAGAATGTCTACTCAGCTGGACTCCACAAGGGAAAAAGGCCTAATTTGTCAGTTGATGAATACGAACAGAAAAAACAGCCAAGACAGTCAACTCAGAGAAAGTACAGGGACTTTTGGATGAGTGCAACACTAAATTTACCAACTCTATTTACAAATGAGGACATTGGTGCCTTTAGCCTCCCAGCCATCTACACAATTAAGAGTTTGGCTTTTCTTTTATTTATTTATTTTTTGGTAAATGGCTGTCTTCATTTTTATACATAGAAATTCCATTTCAGTTAGGTGCTAGGTCCCTGTTTAAAACTGTCTGATTCTTGTTTCTGAGGCCTCATGCTGTTTGCACTTGCTTCACTGCACCTCAGGCATGAGATCAAGTACTTTTTTGTATTTCTGATGATTCCTGTATTGCTCCCAAAAGGTAACCTAAATCTTGACAGCAAATTCTGGCTAAATATCACTAGACGAAGAATGCAGACATTGCTGTAAGTGGTTAAAAAGCCTGGGAATTGCAAGATATTACTTCAAGGTGTCTTATCTGAGATACAGAAAATATAATAAAACATTTAATAAAGAAGTGGAAGAACCTGTTGGGACTTCAATACCACTTTCCTGCTATTACAAGCAACCAAACTTCAGCAGCTATTTGCCAAGATCTACTGCCAGTCAGTTAGATAAGGCGTGTATCCAATCGGTGATGTCCATAAGGGAAAGCTATCATTTACAATCACAGTACTCATACTCTACCTACAGTTCTATAATTTATCATGCAGCTATTTCATCAGATCTAAATTACAGTTACATTCAAGTATGATCATCACATCATCATCTTCTCCAAATCCTGTTTCACTGAGTCCACTGAGAGACTGTTCTGACCCCTCCTAGGCAAAGCTCCAGACCAGTACTGAATCCCTCTCAATATGCCAGCCACACATAGATACACTAGCTCACTTCAAAATTTTCCTTAAAACTCTCCTTTCCAAAGATTAGTATGCCTAGAGTAACATAACTTAAACTCTGAGCAACTGTTCTCAACCTTTGATTGGTGTTTGCTACTTCTATTTTAGACCTGAAGAGGAGCCCAAAGGCTCATCCATTTTTTCTACCTATAATAGTGCAATAAAGGAAACTACTCTCTCTATAAACCTTGCTTTGCTTAAATGCTTATACCATCTTAGCTACATCTCCACTATAAACATCTTGACAGCAGATTGCTGGAATGCTAATACCATACCAAAAGTATCCTGATCTGCTTGTACATAGATGTCAATTGTCTCTTGTCTTAGACGATCTTTTCTTCTCTATGCATCTAGCCTCAGCCCAGCAGCATCCTGAATTATACCTGAAACTGTGCAACACAGACTTGATTATATGTGCCTTTATTTTGAGCATAATGACAGTCACTGTAGAATATTTTGCATTTCAGACTATTCTTCCAAAGAGATTCTACACATACATAGCATACTCATAGCTTCTGTGTAGACAGGGTATTATCCCTGTTCAACGTGATTAAAATCATCCTTGTGCGACTAAAGCTTACAAACCATATACACCATAATACCATCGCATTGGAAGATTTTACAAAATAATTCCCTAGTATTGTTTCAGTTATTGTAAAACAGCGAAGTTTTAATAGTATTAGTGAAGAAGTGATGTGTCAATATTTTACTGTATGAATAACAGATTGCTCCCTCAGTAATATATAGCTTGATCCAAAGACAAACAAGGTAAGTGGAAACGTTATCATTGATTACAGAGAGTTTGCATTACACTACAGCCATTACAGTTTAAATGAGCAGCTTTTCAGATCTTTGTATTTAAACACGAGAGAGGAATTCTTCCTCAAATTCTGTTCATACTAAAGATGCCTGTCACATTGAACCGATATATTCCTTTCTCTCCCTTATGATTTTAAATTAAATTATAAGTTCTGATTTACAGGAATAATATGCCAACAAAAGGAAAAATACTACCAACTGATATACCCTTACTATGTACTTAATAAATGTTAGGACTATACTGAGGTCATTCTACAGTTCTACAACATAAACTGTCTATCAAAACTTTCATTACATTTTATAAGAGTTGGCAAAAGTATTCTGAAACCTATGTTTATCTCTTTACATACTCATAATCCTGTGGTCTTAATGAGGAAACACATTACCAATATCATTACTGCAATTCTCAGTTATCAGAATGACCAGTCACTTTGACATTAGAAAAATAAAATGAGAAACATAATGGTTCTGCGATACAATATCAGTACAATGAATCTTGATGTCTAGTTTGCAGACAACTCAGGTTCTTAATGAGTTAATTCAGGAAAATAAAGTCTAATGGCTAATATACTTACTACATGTAAGCTAAAGCTATCAAATACAACAAAACCAGTTTCAGTTATTACATTAGCTGAGTTTTTCAGGACAGGTCACAATGAAATGTTTTTGCTTAATTCATAAAGAAAATATATATCTCTGTCTAACTATCTTCTATAACTGGCATGTAACAGTACTAAGCATGGGTGCCTTCATCTCAGTCAGTGATGTGTATTTGTTCAATGAGTTTAGGAAGATTAACCATGTGAGAGTGACTAATTCAAAGATGAACAACAGAACCCTTGTGTGCTCAGCACAGCTGGCACTGCCTGTATGATTTTAATGAAACTCTCTAGACGATCAGTTTGGGAAGGAACCTGAGAAAGTGCTTGTGTACAGGTATTATTTCCCTATGATATGAACCTCAGAGTTAACCTAAGATCAAAACAACAGTTATTTGCATATTGCAGCTGCAGACAAAAATATTACTTAGGCATAACAAGTTCACATTATTTCTTCTACAGCCAGCCAAATCTTTAAAAGAACAGTAAAAGAAACAGACACATGAATGAAATTAGAAAAGAAGCAGGCAATGGTAGTTTTCCATAGATGGGTCCATTCCCAGAGAAATGTGAAGTGGGATGATCACATCTTTGACCATTTAAAGACTAGGAAAAGATGGTAGGGTAGTTAGTGTACGTGCCCAAAATTTGACCTCTTCCCAGAACCAGACAAGTCACTGGGAAAAACAGGAACAGTTTCAGAGTTTTGAGTAGTCAGGATAATGATAGGAATGGTTAGCTCGTCTGCAACCTTTCGATTTCTAAGGTAACAAATTCTGGGATGCTGTTTTGTACTCCTAAATTTGCCTCTAAACTTCTCTGTGGACTCAGAAAAAGTAGCACAGATCACAGCTGCTCTTCTGAACAGATCAAGACTAAAGCAGAGAGGTGGTCATACTGTGAACATCTATATAATCTTACACAAGTTGAGTGTGAAAATGAAGCTCAATTTAAGGATGGCACATACGAGAGCATTCATCTTGTTCTCCCTCAGTGAAATGCCTGCCTAGTTCTATCTGTGAGGAAGCGAAGAGAATTTTAATGTCCAGGGTGTCCTGCTGGATTTATAAGCGTTACTTCCATGATGCCCTTGTGAATAAGGACTACATTCAAGGTTTTCACTGATTTACAGATTATTTTTTAACTGCCCATCAACTATGACATCATGTGTCCCTACACCAAATGAAAATATTTTACTGGATATTTGCAGCATATCTTGTTTGTTCGTTTCTTGTTTGAAAGCTAGTGCACTTAACTTGTACCACTGTTTGCATGGCACGACTCTTTCAGAACGGGGTATTCAACTGCTAGGTGCTTTTTTGAGTCAGGATAATGACTGTGTTCTTTATTTGTTGAAGTCTGCTCTATCTTCATTTTTAGTCTAGCAGCCGAGGAACACCGATCCGAGGGATCAGCAAACAAACAGAACATTTGCAGTAGCTCCAAGGCTTTCATTACGGACACTCACACCTGCTGTAACCCAACAGATTTGCAAACATAAAAAGCATTTTTACTCTGCACAGCATCAGTGAAACTTCTGTCAGCAAATACATTTTGCTGACATTATGATAACTTATAAATACATTTTTGCAATGACAAATGTGGGAAACATCCACGTACTCAGAGATGGCCAAGTTGCAAATCTGCAAACTGATTTAAACTCTGACTTAAGAGAACACCACCTCAGGGAAGCACTGCATCACCGTTCAATGAGGGACTACTAGCCTCATTTGTGTAGAAAGGTGTATTTAAAACCAGTTACAGTGGCTACAGGGACATGGCATTATGTGGTGATTTTCTTAAGTCCTGCTATCTTTTGATTTTCCAAAACCTACTGAGACTGCTTTATGGCTTGGAAGATACAATGCTAAGCAACATGCAATACAAGCATTTATACTGAAGCAATCTAAAACATGGATTAAATAACAATAGACCACTGTCGTTAAGTTTGAGTTACTTCATCTTACTTTGACTGAATATTTAATTTGGAAATATCCCTACAGTAACATTTGCAACCCTACATAGCTGATACCTGTATAACTCTTTTAACTTATACTTAGAGCAGCATATGAAGTATATGTAAGACTGGGCTTTCTGCAGGCTAGATATTCATTTCCAAATCTTCACATTTGAGGATCTCTTTGACTCAATATCGTAACTGCCTTGGGGAACACCTTCAGGGCCAAAAAGGAAAGAGTGGCTGGCCTCACAAAATACAGCCCAACCATTTGCTTTCCTTTGGTTTGCAGTCCTCACCTCTTCTTCCACTCAGGACCATGCATGTTATGCTGGAGTTCTGCCAGTGAAAACATTTGCCACAGATGCCACTGATCTAAAAATGGGCTGCATGAGACAAGAAAGGCTCTGACTTCTACATTCTGCTGGAGGTGGAATGCTGCAGACGCCATCTACTTGCTAATGACAAGAACATTTTTTAAAATTTCATTCAGCTTATGGACCACATAAACAGAAAGCAGGTATACTGAGTATCTTACGCAGCTACTTTTTCCAAACTGAACATAATGTATGGCTGTATGACATCCACTCCAGAAATAATTTAGCTAAAGGAAGAAATTCACCTACAGCCTCTATTTGTGGCTACAAGAGCTTGGCAGAAAGGCGTACTGAAACGCAGCTCCTCTGGGGACTCCACTGGAGATGAAAAGTTTAAAATCGTTTTCCTTCCCTTGACCCACACTGAAAACTTTAACAATATTTGTTGTACTTATGTTGCCTTGGTTGAAGACACCTGAAATTCTGAGGCTTTCTGGTACTCAGTCAATGGTTGCTATCACAGACTTCAGTTAAGGTGCTCCCATAATGGACACTAATATGCATTATTCTGAAGGAACTTTCTTCCTCCAGCTCTAGCTAGGTCAGTGTTTGTTGATATCGTGAAGCATGAAGTTGGTATCCCAAATATCTACACAACATAAGTGTGAAAGTTGTCACTCGCCCTATAAGTGTCTAAGCTTTCCTGAACCTTTCTAAATAGGGGGAATTGTAGACTAATTCTGCGATGTGTGGGCAACTGCTTCCGTTTATTAGTTTCAACTCCCTGACTTTTGTGTTTCTTTACCAGGGTATACTACGAGATTAAAATAGAAGCACCTGAAGCTTTCTCCTACATTGCTCATTAGTTCACATTCCTCCCACATGTTCACTTTTCTCCTTTAGCTAAGAGAGCTGCATCCTTTTCAAAATATTCTCAAATGAAAATTTCAATTCTTTTATTGTCCTTTTCTAGATCCTTTTTATTTCTACTGTACCTGCCTTTGCTTACTCCATGTCAGAAAGAAAAATTGTAAGAGATCAAAGCCTTCCAAAAATTCACATAATAATATGCGTTTACTAGAACTACCTACTTTATTTTTCACAATGTTGCCTATGAGCACATGCTAGGCAAGCCACAGTGAGTCTAACTTTCCATCCTGACTAGCTATGGTTAACTGGAAAAATCTAGATTGTATAGAATAATTCATATTACTTTTTTAGGCAAACTATCCATAGCTCTTCTACACAGATTTTATACTGTTTCAGGTTATATAATCATCTAGCTTTATTAGGTAACAAAGATTTGTGTTCTGCAAATAGCGCATCAGCTCTCTCCAGACATTCTTATCTACTAGCTAACTTAAGTCCCAGGCCAATCCTTTTGGCATCCTGCTATTGACATCATCTCATTCTGAAGAGAGCATGTGGAGGTTCTTTCTCCCTTCGTATCCTTTAAGTAGATCACTTACCATTTGAAAAAGCTGGATAGGCAAGTCCCCAAAATAGCAACATAAATAGGTGACACAGGTATAAACTGCAGTGGAAAACAAGTAAAAATATAGTATTTTCATGTAGGGATCCCCATACGTGGTAGTATGTAGTGCCCTTTTAGAATCTTTTTTTTACACTCTGAGACCTTCCCGTCCACTCCCTAGAGGTCTACAAGGTTTCAGCTCCTCAGAATCTGTCACTTAAGACAGTGCTCTGTCATATGGAAAGCCATGAACTGTATGTTTGGCCAACATCTCTGTGAAAGCAGAAGCACACCTCTCATTTCTTGATAATTATTATCACAAACATATGTAAGGCAGAGATTTTGGACACAAGTAAAAACTGCTTCAGCTATTTAACTAGTCTTCTCTCAGTGGAGCACTGACACACACATGTGAATAAAAAAGACAAAATACAGAAAATAACGATACAGTCCTAACACTCTGAAAGTGAAATAACTTGAAACCACAATTGCACATGAAAGTGTGCATTCTACCCACCATAGATAAAAAGATCCAAAAATTGGATTTGTTTTGAATTGTTAATGGGTCTGTAATTATCATTGTTCTAAAGATTTTTGTTTTTCATTCAGTAAAACAAAAGGCAAGGAATACATTCTTCAAGAGTTCATACTTATTATACAGGACAAATCTATGAGTAGACTAGCAAGAGCAAACATATTTAAAAATTACATTTTTTAAATATTCATAACTTTGTGTCCACTATAAATTGTAGCATCTCTGATATAACAGAGAAAACTCGTGTGTAGTCTGCAGCCTGTCTTATTTAATCCAAGAAAATCCAAAGGGTGATTCGCACCTAAGCGAAGAGCCTAATTTTCTCCATTAAGGGACTAAGGCCTTTAACTTTAGATTTCTAAGTTAGATGCCTTCATTAGACTATGTGAATACTTGTCCATTATTCACATTAGGTTCTAAAAAACAGTTAATTGGAAAAAAAAATCTTCCAGAATAATTTGATGAACGAATGATCACGAAATCTCACCTGTATTTTGTGCAGGTAGAGTTTTGATGGGAAGGATCTGGTGGAGTAAGTGTGATTCTTGGCGAGACCTGAGCTGATAGCAAAAATCCCGAAGCTAGGATAATGAGGGCTACAGCAGTACCTAAAAATACAGATAAAGAGCAATGTGATACTTTTCTCCAGAGAACATGAAATAATTCTCTATTGAACTGAACTATGCTTGGGAAAGCAAGACACCCCATTATTATGCACACAGCATTCTCCATTATGCTAGGCAGCTGTAATAAGTATTTAAGAAAAATATCCTTTGCTACATCCACATCTTGAATTAGGTTAGATGTTACAGTCAAGTGCATCAGATTTATTGTCCAGATACTAAACTAATCGACTGCAACATTTTTTGATATGTGGAATTGAAGACTGCATGAATGAATGGATATATTCCTTTTCATGATGAAAACAATGCTGTTAAGGTAAAATTTAATAGCAACTTTTAAATCACCACACTTCTTCCCACTCCCAAACTTGAAGACTTTCCAGTAAGATAGAAAACAGCATCAGATTTTTCATCAATTTTACCTCCCTTTGTGAAGCAAGATAAATTTGACTTTTCATAAAAATGCCACAAAAAGGTCCAACTGCAATTTCTGAACTTCCATTTCAAAGAGTATACATAACAGATCTGCTATGGAAGAGTCCCCTTCCATCTGTTTTCTCCAGGCCCCAACAAATTCTTTGTAGATGAGCTACAACTGGACAAAACGCCAAGAGGAGGAGGAGGATGGCAAAAGAGATTCATACTATGTACAACAATAGGTCATTACCAGAACAGAACCACACAGTTTTCCTACTTTATTTGTCATACAAATGGAATGTGCTGTGTCATTTTAATGAAAATTGATATGCTTCACTACTCATGCTAATAAAACCCATACATCTTGCTACTCAGCGAGGCATCTAAGTCTACATTACGTAAAATACTGTGCATGTCTATTTGTATGCTCACTAGTTATGTGGTATGTTTTATTTGATAGTTCCCAAAGAACAAGTACAGCTTGATCTACAGACTACTAGTACTAAAACTACAAAACTAGTTCTTTGTTTGTGAATTAGATACTAACTATCTAATAACATTCTCCCTACAATACATAAACAGACTCACAAACCACTGAAGCACACCCCAACTGGAAGGCAGCATATGTTTAGCAGTGTGTAATGGTATAGCTTAAGGGTTGAGGACAAATGAAGAACTTTTTATTTGATTCTAAATACTCATCATCATCCCTTTGCTCTTTATATAAGAACATAATTCATTTTCTCAAAAATGTACATGTGCAGACCTTTAAAACGTGACTACATTAAAAACCTTAAAAGGTCACACTGCTAAGTGCAGGAACTACACATTATCTGTTTCCTACGGAGTTTCTTTGGGGGTCAGGGTGGTTTGGGGTTTGGGCTTTTTTAAGAGAAAAAAAAAAAGTTTCCTAGCAGGCTAACCCATCAACTGTATGAAAAATTCTTCCTGAGATATAAATAGCCTCTTAAGTAGCAGGATCTGTGTAATAAAATAATTCATGAATATGTCTGTGCAGCAGCCATGGCTAACGGTCATAAATGTGCATGAACTGGAGATTTTTGGACCATATATTTACCTGAACTGGTAGATCTGCTTCTGACTCTAATATCTTAAACTAAATCACAAAATATATGTGGAGAAAGCACCTATCTACCATAAAAATAACAGTGAATTTCATCTTATTCTATGCTTGCTTTGTATTGCTATGATGACTAGGTATGCTAATGAACCCAGTTTTCTGGGCAGGCTGGATTTTGCACTAGATTCCTTGTACTTTCAAAATGCCACAAACCAGACAGCAAATATCTTTAGACAGAGACTAAAATCTTATTTATATTCATTATAAATATGCTTTGTCTGTCTTTCAAGTTAATCAAATACACTAACACTCACTTACAGTATGTCTGCAAATTTCTTACTTCTTTGGAAAAGGACTAAATATGTAAATTTGGTACATGAATTTATATACTATATATTTTCATTCTGTGGGAAGTTTTTCTATGATTAATAAACACATACCATTACAATATATCATTAAGTGAAATGGAATAAAAAAGTAAGCATTCTGAAGACAGATTTTTCAATTTTCTCCATCTTAAAATGATATATATTTGGATATATGTTATACATCCAAATACCACCACGCTTTCAAATTGCCAGTTTCTGAAGGGGAAAAAGGAAAACTCAAATAAAATGGATACTGCACTTGTCAAAATATCTGCAAGCTTCCCAATGAAGAACTTTGAAGAAAGAAAAGAACTGAAGAGCAAAAGAAAGATAGAGAATTGATGACAACATATAAAATGAATGAGAAACTAAGAAGAGTCAGTAGCTAACTGCAGCAAAGAGAACTAAAAAAGTGGGATTTTTTTCTTTCATTTTTTTGGCAGAAGCAGTTTACTATAATTTTCATAATACTTCCTGAATCTATCAGAAAGGCTACATTTTTCAAAAGAGTTAATACTTTGAAAATGACAAAAATGCTCTAAATCAAATGCAAAATAGCCCTTTCCTAAATGTTTTCAGAGAGCAGAAAAAGCTGCATAAGTTCACAAAATTAACTTAGAATATGTAGACTTAATCAAAATACTAATGTTGCTATCTCTTCACTAATTATTCTTGTAGTTTATCATCTAACAAACACCAAATCAATTAACCTTTACAAACAAACCCTTGGAGCAGCAGGCAAAGGTAGTAGTTTTGTCCTCATTTTATATAACGGGAGACCGGGGCATACATGGTTTCTCCAAGGACCAGACAGGCAGCTATTCTAATAACTTAGTATGAAAACCAATTTCCCTAGAAAGGCAAACCAAAGAAGAACACTAAGAAAAATAAGTATACCCCATGAGAAAACTCACTGTCTGAAAACAAATCCATCAGCATATTTAATAATTACTATTTTATTCAACAGCCTTCTTGCTAAGTAAAACACATCATGCCCACCATTACCTAAATCTAAATGTCAAATATTATATAAAAAAATTCTGCATAGCATTGAGAGATGACATGATTTCAGCATGGTCATTATTCATACCATATTTTCCTTAAGAAGAGACCAAAGGATATAGAACACAGTAAGTAACACAGCACGAATCAAATGCTGCTGCAGACTGACAGCAGGCAACCAACTACAGAGCAAGGAACAAGAATATTTTTGCCAAGCAATTATTTTGTGTCCAAATATCATAAACACATAACCCTAACCGTATTATTCTCCTTTGTTAATTCTCTGCCTTATTTCTATATTCGCCTCTGCTCAATGACTAATATGCTTTATAAGGGACATTTATATCTACATTTCCCATTTACAACCTTTGAATATATTAACCAAAAAATCAAAGCTCCAAAGAGTTCTGTGTTTGTATGAAAAGTCCACATGGCAATCAAACCTATATCACTGGCTCCATATAAGCAATAAACTCCTGAGGAGCTGCCCAGAGGGAGGTATGATGCATCAGGGGCTTAACATACAACACTTGGCATATTCTAATAGGGTATAAAGGAGAGGCAGCACCCAAGAAACCAAGTGTCAGTGCAGTGCAAAGAGAGATTCACTTCATGCAAAGGCAAAGAAACAAGACAAGTGCCATAGGAGGAAAACAAAACAAAACAAAACAAAACAAAACAAAAGGTATTGTTGAGCCTAGGGAATGGTACAATCTTCCCCCCTCTGAAAGACTTGGAACTGTCTGGAGACATAGAAGAACTTACAGGGGAAATTTATTTTAATTAATCTAGATGTAGATGGTCATAAAAATATCAATTTGAGATTTGTGTTCATTTTTTATGAACTAAGGAAAGTGCTCTTCCAATCACTTCTGTCATGACAACACTTCTGAACTTGGATCATGAAAAAAGCATCAGGTTTCTCAACTCCAAAACAAAATACAAAAAAGGCCAAATACAGTTTTATTATAACTTGGACATACCAAACTGACTCCAAATTGCACATTTTAATACAAACATTGGGCAGCAGTGTATCAAACCAGATGTGACATGGTGCAGTGCAGTCAGTGTTCTGCCTACATAAATGCATTATGGATGTAAATTAGCTCCTATCATTTGGGAACTGCATCCAAATTGCAGATGGCCAGCTCTTGGCAGGTGGCTCCCCACTCTGCTGCGTTACATTAGCCAGCAGTTTGGATCCCTGACAGAGTTGACAGAAGAAGGCATGGAGGCATCAAACCTTTCCAACCAGGCAGTTGTGAACACTATTTCAAGAGAAGCAAGAACCATTTCTCTCTCTTTTCCAAATCTTGTTCTTGAAAATGTCTGAACTTCTTAGACAGTCAGCCAGAGGCAAGTACCTGTCACAGATTGCCTCAGCCCAAATGAACCCTTAAGGGACTTAACAAAGGGCCTAACCAGGTAACTGGCAGGACACGGCTGAGCACAGGCAGGACTGCCAGCTCTGCCTTTTCCAGCTTCTAAGAGACGGCTATGTGATTGAGTTACGGTGCTTGAATACCTGGACAAAATGTACAAATTCACAATATTGCATTTTAGTATCTCCCATGGGAGGCTAATTAATGTCCCATTACTACAAGTACGGTATTTATTGCATTTGACATAACTATGCACAGAACTGCATTACTTGAAAAAGTACCACAACAGCTATGTGATATGCTTTCTCCAGTAGCTTGATAAGATGTTCTGAATTCACATTAATAAGCCAGAAATTACATATCACATATACACACATACACAAGATTTAAAAACTAACTCTGAAGTTTCAAGCATTTCATTCCTTCTACTGAAAAACATAAAAAGCTAAATATATTGTCAAACATGCTTTGAAGGAGAAACTGCATCTGAAAAAAAAAGACGCTAAACGTTTTCTTAAAATTAGCTCTTAGCTGTGCACTATATTACTATTCTTGAAAAGCTACATGATTGAGAAGATGGGTCAACATTACTGTTTTGAAGAGAATTAGTTTGATAAAATTAGTATTTTATTTTCATTTTCCTTACACTTGCGAGGAATACACAATATACTCCAATTAAACACTCACCTGATAAGCTACCAAGTGTAAGTTTCCGGCGACCCATTCTTTCAACAAGCCAGACTCCCACAAGAGTGAAAATGAAGTTTATAAATGCTGTCAGTGCAGCCAGCCAGATTGCAAGCCTGTCATCTTGAACTCCCGACATCTGCAAAATGGTAGCACTGTAGTACCTGTAAGAGAATGGAGACACAAACACAAACATCACCATGGATTTGAATTTTGCTCGTACTATAGTTTCTGATTTTAAATCAAAAAGGATCATAACAAAAATCCTGTTTGACCTCCTGCATAATGCAGCCACAGACTGACACCCAATTACCCTGGGAAATCAGGCATAACCAAAGCGTAACTTGTGCTTGCCAGAAGTTTTGACTGGAAGACATCAAGAGATAAATTGCCATTCCCTTGGCTGTTTGCTTTTTCAATGGTCAGTCATGATCTGCTTGAAATAGGGTTCACGTTTTTAATTTAAATTAATTTGGCTTTTGAAGCCAGCCATTGCTTAGTGTTCTATCTTCTTCTGCCAAAACAAGCAGGATTTTAGCATTCTGTATACTCTCTAAGGAAAGATATTTCAGAAATCAAACATGTTTTCACTCCAGTTAAAGGTTATATACAACTAACCTATGGCATACAACACATTGCAACTGACATTCATACCTCCTGGTTTTAGGTTTTTCTAGTTTTATTTCACTGTCACTGAAGGGTCTGAAACAGTTTCTACTGCATTAGTTCTGCTTTAACTAGAACAGGATTGTTCTGAAATGTGTTAGCATCACATTGCAGGAATATGAATCTGCACCCACCACGTTTGACAGAAGTTTCTATTTCTTTTTAAAACAAATCAATCATTCCACACAAACAGTAACTAGTAAATAACTCAAATGAATAAAATGGAAAAAAAAATTATGGAAGCCCTCAACCTTTTTTTCACAGACATCAAATGAATACACTGCATACGTTCTCAGGGAGAGCTAAATAAGCATTCAAGAAAATACATGTTCATGTTGCATAAGTACTTTTCATTCTGTTCTGTTAATCTGTGCTGGCTGAAAAATTGAATATCCAATCCTTCAAATACATAGCAGCCTATGGGCTTTCAGATAGTAATAATCAACAAAAATGTCAAAGTTCACTTTTTTTTTTCTGGTCAACATGCAGCTTGCTTCAAACGTCACTGCATTGTCTTAATGCCCAGATGTGTTATTCTCTGAAAACTGATCCCCATTTTTCTATTCTAAGTATTAAACAGTTTTTATTTCAAACTGATAATCCATGGTGGACAATATGCTCAAGTGATTACTCGCAAAAGTGCTAGATCCATTTAAGAAGTTACCAGCCATAAATTAGTGCCCTTATAGCTGGACATCACTTCCTCCCCCTTCACTGAGACCCAGTAAAGTGTTTAGACCCTCTGAGATCCCCTCATTAGCTCCTCTTCCCCGTCGATACAATGCCTGAGACCATGCTTAGATTAGCAGCTCACGGGGTGCAGCAGGAGAGGATCTCCAGGTACCGAGGTCTTGATGTCTACACAGACGTGTGCTGAGTCTGGTTGCATGGACTGGCTGCCCACTGGCAACTGGAAAGCATCTTCCAGTTTAGCTTCATCTGAAAGAAGTGGGTTCTCTGAGACCACTCCAATGTGTGAATTGCAGAGAGGCCTGAGAGATTTGTGAAGCCTAGACCCGACCTGAACTAAAACGTTAATGTTAATGTGCCCTGGCTTCTTAAGCCTCTCTACAACAAAAGCAATTGCATGCATTATTGTAACTACTGAACATAATTGCTGAAGTTATCATATTTCAGTATTCCCATTTTTAATGTCAACCTGTGCAGCCCTAACTGCCTATTAAATGTAACAAGATGATAGGCCTTTTTAATTTCTTCCTGACAAGGAGAAAAACTATGTGGCAAGAAAAAGGTCAAGTTATGATATTATACAACTGCTTTGAATACTGCAGCTACTAGAAGGAATGCAGTATGAGTGTCAAAGTTGTGGTCCTAGTCCTAAAATGTAAAGAAAATGACAAAAGCACATGTGTATCTGTAATTTTTAAGCAAGTGCTTTAAAAGCACACAAGTACAGACAAAGCTACACAAAATAACTGAGTCAGATAAATATTAAAATATTTTAATGTTGATCATTTCTGAGGACATCAGAATTATAAATTTCTTCTATCAAGAGTTGCTGCGCACAAAAAAACACTTAAACATTTCCACAATAAAGAATCCTCAGACCAATCTTTTTACTATATGCATCTATTGAAAATATGCAGTTTAGTTTTTGAACAAATGACCCCCGTGCCAACTTTCCCCTCTCCTCTCCGTTACAGAATCAGCCTTTTTGAAAGTGACGCCTTTCAATGTTGAAAGAAAGGAGACTCCTTCCCTTCAAGCAAGTCTCTAGACAATTTCAAATGCATTAGACTTTCCAGGTTAGTCCACTCAATAGCAGATGAGAAGTCTACCATTCCAGGCTTTGTAGCTTTCCATCAAAAAATTAGCTGCCAAGTTGTCCCCATCCTAATTTTGATTGCCCCTATCTTCAGGAGGGGCTGCTCTAGCCACCTGTTATGTCAAGGCTACTCTGACAAATGATGTCTAATGATGTCTCTGTCTAACAATATCAGCTTTTTTGGATAGAATTTTTAATTCTAGTAAAATGAATAAATCTAAATAACTCAAAAACACTTTTCAACATTTTAAAAACATTTCTTTTACATTTCTGCTTTTAAGAAAATAAAATCAGAATACTCTGGCACTGTAGTACAAGGGCTTGTTGCAATTTTCTGGCACAGTACTTCAGAAATCACTGTCCAACTACTCAAACCACTCAGTCCAAGAACAGTCTCTCGAGATAACGAAACTCTATCTTTTTTTGTGAACTAAGGCAAAGTGAAATGGCAAGCAGTGCAGTAGTCAAGAAACAAATGATTAAACACTGAAGAAAATCCAAAAAGGTGACAATTTCAACAAACTTGCATGGTCTTTTTCTGTAGTTGTGCATGAACAAAGATTGTCTGTTTGTGCTCTCTCAGTTTATTATATGTACCAATTACCAGACTAAGAAAGACAAAAGCATTAAAAAAAAAAAAAGGATGTTCCACAAGAACATATGAAAAATTGTGCTTCTCCTACTCCTTGAAGTTGTTTTTTCTCCATTAGGAATTACTAAAGCTTATTCCCATCAAGTCTGACAATATTGAGCATGGGAACTCTACTGGCTGTGTCCAAGATGGGGCAGGTGTGTATTTTTACCCAAACAACCTACTGCGTGCACTGCAGCTTCCTCCCTGCCCCACGGGACCCTGCTATCACACCCAATGAAGCCAGGACACAGGCACATTTTGGCTATCGCCCCAACAAGAGCAACTTGTGCTGCCAAGCATAAGACAAATTATTTTAAAAAGTACAGCAATATGCTATGGCATATGTACACATACAGTAAGGAATATTGTCCCCCAGCTGACTTTTTAAGCCCTGAAGGGTTCAGGTGAGAAGTGGCAGGTCTGCACTTTCACGTACAGACAGTTGCAGGCTGGCCACGCGAGTGTTATGAGAGGCCATGGTGCAATCTATCAAGCCACGTAGTTGCATTAATAGGAGACTATGCCAATGCCACTTGGGCAGCTGGACCATTTAGACACACACCATCCTGTCTAAAAAGCTGTGCAACTAAGGCTAACTCAAATTTCAAATGGTGTTATTACACATCTGTCTTATTACTGATTCAAAGGAAAGTCTCCAACCCAAATTAAAGCCTTATTTGTTTCATGTTTCCCTCCTTTTGCAAGCTATCACACATCCATGTAAATACAGCTATAATGTTCTGCGAGCTACCTCCTTGACCTAACATACACTTTGAAGCTATTGTTAACATGTTAACATATCACCTTTGGTGATAAAAGATCAAGAAGGTTTTACATGTTGCTAACCTGAAAAAATAATAGGCCAAGAAATAGTGTTCCTATGTTACAGAATACAGAACTCCCCACAAAAATAAAATGCTTGGATGTGACTGGCTTAGCTTAGCTTATAGGAATTAGGGAAAGACCCAGGCTTTTAAATATGGGTCCAGAATCATTCGGTCTAATCTTAAGGCCTGAGGTGAATTTCCAAATAATGTACTTTTGTTTGGAACTGAAGATTAAGTTGTATCAACGGTACTACAGTTATTAACTGGTTTTAGTCTCGCAGAAGTGTATGCCTTCCTCTTTGTTTGCAGCTTGAACACAACAGTTGCATCATGTCATTTCTGAACGGTCAAAGGTGCTGGAGAAAAAGCACAAGCTAGGAAACTGCCATTGGATTTACTGCTACTGGGAAGAAGCTAGGCACATCAAATAACTGCGGTTTAGTGAAAGATGGAATATATTAGCTTGAAAACAACTTCTAGAGCAAAGCAGGCTTGTAGACAGAACAAGTTTGCATCTGTCTGTCCCACACATTTACAGCTATGTTATGAAGGAGGCTTAATCCAGAAAGTTTAAACTCACATTTGCATCAGTAAGGGTATGCAGAATTACCGTGGTTTCACCAGTATGTTAAATTGTGGCAACTCATCTGTGTAGACAAACTCACAGAAACAGTGGGAGAAAGCAAGAGCAGCATATGGGAAATTGGATGCCAAAGTACTGAAAATGAAAACAAGACAGGAAGAAGCTGATATATCTGGAAGGAGCCAAAGAGAGCAGATGCTCCAGGTGTGGCAACTATCAGACAGGAGGGATGCTATGGCACCGCTAAGTAGCATAGGAAGCCTGGAGAAGGGAAACACACACACTGGCAGGGAGCTATAGAATGAACAAAGTAAAAATATCCCTTGGTTAGACTCGTTTGAAAAAAAGAGTTGCAGAGCAATATAGCAGCATTGATCATATGACTGGAGTGCTGGATAATGTGGTTCAACTTTCTGTCTTCATATTTTCTACACCACAGCAATATGGAAGATACTGCAGTTTCTTTCCACTTGCAGTCACAGGTTGCGTTAAGAGCAACCAAGGACACCACTCTGGAGACATGGGTGGTTATAGGAGCTCTGCAGCCCTCATCTACATCTCTAGTCGAGTCTGTCTAATCTCTTACCTTGCTTTTAAACAGAGCTTTACACAATTAGACACAACATTGATCGACCCTTTTCAGCACTCCTCTAATATAAATAATAGGATTGGATAGGATTGCATTATAGCTGTAAAGCAGCACTGCAGAGAAGGACCCAGGGTTCTGATGGACAAGTTGGCCATGAGCCAGCAATGTGCCCTTGTGGCCAAGAAGGCCAATAGTATTCTGGGCTGCATTAGGAAGAGCATTGCCAGCTGGTCGAGGGAGGTGATCCTCACCTTCTGCTCAGCACTGGTGAGGCCACATGTGGAGTACTGTGTCCAGTGCTGGGCTCCCCAGTACAAAAGAGACATGCAGCTACTGGAGCCAGTCCAGCAAAGGGCTGCTAAAATGATTAGGGGACTGGAGCATCTCTCCTATGAGAAAAGGCTGGGAGAGCAGGGACTCTTCAGCCTGCAGAAGAGAAGGCTGAGGGGGGATCTTATCAATGTGTACAAGTATCTGAAGGGAGGGTGTCAAGAGGATGGGACCAGACTCTGCTCAGTGGTGCTCAGTGATAGGACGAGGGGCAACAGGCACAAACTGAAACACAGGAAGTTCCCTCTGAACATGAGGAAAAACTTCTTCACTGTGAGGGTGACAGAGCACTGGAACAGGTTGCCCCAAGAGGTTGTGGAGTCTCCTTCTCTGGAGATATTCAAAAGCTGTCTGAACACGGTCCTGTGCAACTTGCTCTAGTTGACCCTGCTTGAGCAGGGGGGTTGGACTAGATGATCTCCGGATGTCCCTTCCAACCTCAACTGTTCTGTGAAATTAGTAGTATTAACATCAACAATAGCACTGATATTATGAAATACCTGAGCAAAGATCAACTTTTCAATGGGAATTGCCGTTGCCAGACAAAACCTTTTCTGATGCTGAAACTCCATTAGCTATGGATAATGAAAATGGAAAATCACAGAAAGGATAAAATCTAACCTCGTATTTGGCATTAGACATATAATAAAGCTGATCACAAAAGCTGCAAAAAAACATTCCATCACTATGATTCAGCATCGGTTCCAGGACTACAGCATTAGTCAGTTTACAGCCTTCAGATGCCTTAAAAAATTAATTTCCCCTTGGTCTCCACTGTGCAACAGATCAATGGTTCATTTTTGTTTACACAGACAAACTCATCTAACTAGGGAAAAATATTATCTCCTTGTTTCTTTATCAAAATGTGATATACAACTACTCTATGTTATGAAACACTCCTCTTAATCATTAAAATATTTGCTTTCTGTAAGCAAGGAATATTTTTTACAGCATATAACTTCAAAAGAACAAAGTAACAAGTCTGGAAGGGACCTCTTTGGTCATCCAATTCCCTGAACTTACAGCTAACCATTTCATAATAATCACTCATAATAAAATAAAATAGTTCCATCTTAAAATGAGTTAATGTTTCCTGTCCGCGATAATCCAAATGAAGGTGGCTCAAGACTCCCCAGATCTATGGTGATTAGAACTTTCTTCTAATCTACAAATAAAATTTACTCATGGCAAGGTCACATATGCGTTCATTTATGTGTCAAGATCATCAAAAAACTTCAATAGTTCTTCTACCCCTCTGGTGTTTACTATCTTTGATTTAATTTTAAAGAACAATTATAATCTCTCAAACCACTTTCTGCTGGGTTAAATGAGCTCAGATCATAACATATACAGACTGGAAAAATATTTAACTCATTAAACCTCAAAACAGCAACCATTAAGTTGAAAAGGGAACACTGAACAACTCCAATATCCCTCTGAAAGTCCATCTCAGTGAAAGGTGGAGCAAATCTACCCAGCCACACTGGTTCTGTCTGGTCTTGTAGGATTCCCTCATAATCTTAGCTCTCCTTTGATGCAACTTTATTGTAACCTTTTACTTACCTTTTCAATTTACCTCAGTTTTGAAAATTATGCAGGTACCCTATTGCTTGAAATCACATAATCTGATTGCTTTCCTCTTTAGCATATGCACCACTTTCCTTCAATTCACATTTTGAAAATGTATCTCATGACCTACAGTTGTGCCATACTGCAGCCTGACAGCTCCCAAAATAACAAGACAAAGTTTAACTCTCTACAATACTGTTTCAGTGCCAGTGTATGATTCTCTACTGTTCTCTAAAATAGTAAGAGCTATTATGTCTCATAAATATTAGTAATCCTGGTTTGATCCTATGTATTTAAAAATCACAAAAAATGTACACAAGAAAATATTCTATGTTTAAATATATATTACTCCACACATAATTGTTCACATATGCATACATACACACAGCCTTTTGGACTAATATGATTCTGTCAAACACAACTCACATTGTTTTACTGCACATGATGAATCACTTCATCAGGACAGTAGGGGACATTTTGTCATGTCCACTGTTGTCTTGCAAGTGATACTTAACAATCATTTCAATCAGTTATAACACATCACTGTCTCGTGCATGTCAGTGGAATGTCTCGTGGCAGAGATGAGACTCTCCTGCATGCCAATGAGCAAACAAAAAGTCTTCTCGATTTCAACAAGTATCTTCCGGCTCATGTTCCAAAAGTAACTCAACTTAAGCAATAATACAAGACTACTGGGTACACGTTAGTTTCATTTATTTTCAGCTTAAAAAGGCAAAATATCTAAGGATTAGATCTGCAATTTTACTGAATTCTGCTGGTTTCAAGTACAACCATTTATAGGATTCCAATTTATGACTAACAGGTGAACATACTTTCCCATACTCCTCTGAAGTTCTGACAAGCTCTGAAGGCAAAGGTTCCTGCACCATCTGAAAGGCTATACTTAGATTTTTTCAGAGTACCTGGAAGGCAAGCTGAGGGAGCATCACTATACTTACACAGTGAAAGTATAGCTTAAATCCCCTATTTAGCAGCCAGGTTGTATTTTATTATAAATGTTTTCAGCATAGAGCTATATAGTGAATGTCATTTGTTAAAATCAACATATAATAAATACATATACATAAAAACACATAATAAAACACTTAGCATTTGGTACTGTTTGAAGGATAACTCCTTATACACAGAAGGTTCTCTGATTCATTAAATGTTATCTAAGCGCTAAGACACATGAAAAGGTTTTAAGGATTACCACTTAATTATGTTAAGAAAACACTGCCTTTTTTTAAGTGTTCTAAGAGACTAAATTATATAGCTATTAAGCAAAGCAAATGTACCAATGTTTGACAGGGATTAAAAATACCTTTAAAGGCTTAAGATCACTAAGATACACAAAAGGATATCCATTTGCCTAATTTAATGGGATTTTGCCACACAGCTATTGGTCATTTAAAAATACTGTTGCAGTATCAGCTGCAAGATCAGAGAGGGATTCCTTTCAAGTTGTATGCTTATTCAGCCTGCACCAGATGCATCTTTGCATACAGTCAAATTTCTTTTTAGGCTCAGTCACTACATCTGTTCATGTGAGTCTTGTACAGACTTTGCAGGTCTCACACAAAACTAAGAAGGAGGGGAATTGTTTTCTTCCTTAAAATAAAAAAGCATAAAATATAAGGATGATTTAGAACTAAAAAAAAGGGCAGAAAAATAGTACCAAAATCCTACATCAGTCTGTAAGAGATGAAGTTCTCTGCAAACTCAAGGACAGAACCCTACAGTTAAACCATGAAAGAAAAGGGTTGAATTTGAGAGCAGAGTTAAACTGCAAAGAGGAAGTGGTGCAAATTAAAAGCCAGCACTGGGAGGAACAAAGTCTTGACCCTTCCAGAACACAGCAAACAGGCTGGACTCCATAACACCTACTGCCTGGTGCTCAGCACTGCACAAAAAAACCACAACGTGAACTTTTCACCTTGTCTTCGATATTGTAATTTTCACTCAATATAGAATCGCCTACCTCTTAATGTTTATAAAAGAGGATCACCACCATCATCCATCACCATAAATGGTGATCATTGAGGCTTCTGGAAAAAGGAAGACAACAGACGACTTTATGCAGTCATCTACCAGTAATACTAATTCTAACCTTAACAGAGCAATGACACTAAGAGTCTCACTGCACATAAATGCTCTCTGCAAATTACTAAGTATAAAAGGAAGAAAGAAAGTCCCCCAGGTGTTTCACAGAATATATCTTGTTCAATTATTCATTTATTCTGGCAACTTCAGTTTAATTTAAATTATTTTTAATATTCCTAGGTATTCTAATGCTGGAAAGCACTAAGGCTTGCCATGAGGTGCCTAGGATCAAAAAAAAAAAAAAAAAAAAAAAGTCCCTAAAATTAAAATCAATAGATATGATAAATGTATAGTATTAAAAAGTAAAGTAAAGTAAAGTAAAGGTAAAGTAAAGGTAAAGGTAAGGTAAAGGTAAAGGTAAAGTAAAGTAAAGTAGGCTAGCCCCTTTGTTTAAGTCAAGCCCAGCTGCAGACAAATGGGCCATATAGTACAGTCTAGATATGAGAGTGAGAAGTTAGCAATCTGGGGGTAATGGCTTCTTGAAAGGCAATGAAAGACAAGAAATAAAACAGGCTTTTTTTTTTTGACCATTGTTTATGTGTGCTTTCTCAGGAAAGAGCAAGCTTCCATGCTATATATTCATTTCTCTTTTGGGAAAACTGTACTACTTATGCTTTTTACTTATGAATAATAAAAAGAATATATCAAAATTTAACCAACTTTTCATCCATGATTTCACATCAGAACAAAATCATGCCAGATGTTCCCTTTACAGTCAGACAGAAGGAAAATCATATGCTAATAAATGCACTATAAAGTGTTTAAAAATAATGTAACTTCACGTTACAGGATCTGATCTTTCAGTCATTTTTCAGTTATGGAAAAAGAACAACTTTTATACACATAAATGGAAGAGCATGGACTAGCACAGTGCCATTCAGTTTGTATACTGCTTCTTTTCAGAGAGCACATCTTTGAAATATTGCACCTGTAGTAGTTTTAGTGACCCTTCCAGCAGGGTCAGATTCCCTGCATGTGCTCCACAGAGCTTTATATAGGACGGCTCTGAGTAACCCCACTTGCTGGAGCTTCCCAAGGAAACCATTTCACATTTTATTAGACACAACTAAATAACTGCCTAAAGTTACCATATTGTTACCCATCACTGCAGCATCTGACCTTTCTTTACATTTTTTACAGTTATAAATGTATGTCAAATGCATAGCAATGTATTTAGAATAATAATTACTATATGCAAATGAAAAATACATTAAGATGTCATTTGAAAAACTGGTCTTTGTCACAGTCATGGTATATGACTCAGTCCTGCCCCACTGCTCCCCTTAGCAGCATATTCATTAATTAATATGCACACATACATCTTCTTGTAGAAGGACTCAAGCATTGCATTACAGTCTGGGAGAAGGCAGCTAGTCTGGGGCAACGAACAAGATGATTAGCTAGGAGTAAGAGCTCAGAAATTATATATTTAGTATATTTTCTTACAATTAATCAAAGCATGAGGTACTGTATACACTGTAGATATTACTGCATTTGCATCCATGTACTGAAGACAAGCAATACGCACTTATGAGCTGTAGAATACATGTAAAACAAATGAATCTTACAGCCACAAAATCATAAAGCCCCAGTTTGGCCTTTGGTGGTGTAACGAAATCTGACGCAGTCTTTACAGATGTGACCACACTACTTTTCATCCCGTTGTAATCCAAACCCATTTACTCTACTACTGATTACTAATCCCCGCTGACGTATCCTACTGCCACCATGCTTTGCACCTCCGCTCCTGGCCCTTTGCCTCCCTCCCAGAAGCTCCGAGCAGGCTCCTGCTCTCCCACCATCTCTCTCCTTGCATGGAGATAATCATTTCTGAAATCTCCTAATGTCTGAATGCTTCATCTTGTGATCCTGGCATTGACTTAACTTTTTTATATGTAATTTTTTTCTTTTTAAAACAACCCCTTCCCCACTCCTTAAATTCTTGTATTTTCAAGTGGGGGATAGCTGATGAAAGCTCAGCAGCTAAGCACAGAAGGCTGGACTTCAAAAGAAAAATAATTACTTCCATGAAACCATACTTTTTTTCCTTTTAACTGAGTAAGTTCACTTACAGACAGTGTATTTTAAAACTTACTATTATGAATCCAAATGTTTAGAGTTTCCAACATTCATACCACACCAGAAATAAGATTTTCTTAAGTTCCCCAAATTTGTAAATATCTTCTAAAAAGAAAGCTCTCAGTCCTTCATATACAGAACTTTGTTTCCATACTGAAAACATACAGCTGCTCAAAATTATTTTCCTGTGGCATAGCAAAACTACTTAATATTCTAGTGACACTACAGGTATTAGCTTGTATGTGAATTAATATTCTATCCTTTTCAATTTTAATTAAGAGATGTTACATTAAGAATGTTTATCTTGCATAGCTTAACACTTTTAGAACTCAGTCCGTAATAATGACTGCAATGAATTCTTACTAAAAATCCAAAAAATTGCTCTACAATAATTAATAGGCCTTTGTAACATCTTCTGATCACCAAGAAAAACTCAGAGATATAGCAATAAAGCCTTTGTAGATATCAAACTTTTTTTTGTTATTATTAAGGTCTTGGTTGGCTAATACAGACTTCTCTCCTTTTTTCATTTTAAGTCTTGTCTATTTTGTAGAAATCAGTCATTCATTGCTGTATCAAGAAGCCCCTTTCTCAGCTCGCCGAACTCCATAATGGTGTCCATTTTAATACCCAGGAAGCCTGCAACTGCTCTCTGGCTTCTTTCCTACTTGTCTCTACAGTCACAATTATCAAATACAAGCGGCAAGGGACATTGTGTTTTTCAGCAGGTAGCAACTAGATAGTTCAAAACCAACAGAAAGTCTCCTACTAACTTAAGGGCTTTGGATCTCTTTGGATAACAGTTCAAATACTCAAATATAGCTTCCCAGTCTCTCTATAAGGGCAAGCATCAGGCCAGACAATAGGCTGAGCTTCTGGAAAAGTGGGGAGAAAGTACAAAGTAGAAAACTAATCTAATCAGAAGTTGGGTTACTGAGAAGACTGACTGTCAAGGGAGTCCAGAGAAAAAGAAAAAAAAAAGATAAAACCAATTGCAAAATATGTTGTTGGGGACATGAAGGAAAGACAGCAGAAATGAGAAAGTCAACAGTTTATGACACAGTGAGGAAAAACTCAACTCTCATCGTCACACGTTGACAAAGGCCCTGACACTTGGCGCAGGATGGTGTCAAGTGCAGGGCCAAGGCACGCGGCAGTGCAGCCCTTGCTGTGCCAGGCAAGACTCTAGCCTTGCTATATTGTTAGGGAGGGGTTCTCAAAGCCTACAGGAGGGTAACTTAAAGTCAGCATATTGACCCTAACACATATGCCCAGTGATGTTGGAATAAATGGTATATACGCACTTTAAAAACTTTGCAGTAAATATACATTTTCTTCTCATTCTGAATTACTCTACTACAGCGCTGCTCAAAAAAAAAAAAAAAAGTCTATTGGCACCAATTCTACAGTCATTCAGGGAAAACTCCATGATGAGCAATGAGGAATAACAGCATGCATATGTGAATATGAGTACACTATAGTTACATTCACTACTGGGCACACTGCCCTTACTAGTAACAATTCTGAGCATATGTCTTATGCAGGAAAAAAAGAGAATAAAAAAAGCAAATTCTGGGAAATAACTGGCACAAAAGTCTTCTTGGAGCTCAAATGCACACATGCAACCACATTATCTACAGTCATTCCAGGGCTGTTTAAAAAACAAAGCAAAAAGAATAATTCTAGAATGGCACCATCTGATCTCATTACTAATGGTGGCAGATGAGATCCTTTTTTGGAATACTTTTTTGGCAAAAATATTCAAAACCGACAACCTCAACTGACCATTCTAAATCTGCATTCAGGAATTTATATTTTTGAAGATTTCTGGCACCAACATATACCAAGAAATTGCAACTGTTCAGCATCTTTCACTCAGTCATGGTACTTTAATTGAAATTAAATCCACTCTCAGGTATTAATGTTCATAAAATCAAATATTACATTTGCAGTATATTTCAGACATGCATTGCACATAGACTGAATTTCAACAGATAGGTATTTTGTCATTCTTCAGAAAACAAAATTAATTGCACAGCAAACTTAAATGTTTGCAGTGTGAATATTAATTTGGCAGTGTCTGCTTCTATTACACACAGTCTTTTCTGTTGTCTTTTGTCCCATCTGTTCCAGCAGAGGAAGTAAAAATCATGGGAGATAGAAAAATAAATAAATATATATATATATTGGGAACTGCAGAAAACAGCTACTAACTTCTGGATGCTATGATCCATCAAGACCTGCAGACAGAATGACATCACCAATGGATACGAATATTTTCCTTTCATGTTAGAGGTGCGTAAAATCATAGAAATAACATCAATACAGCATAGAAATAACAATCAAACAACCAAAGGTTTTGATTTCTGATGTTTGAATGCTTAATTGACCTGAAAATGATGCCTTGCTGCTGCTTTTAAAACTTCCTTTTCGCTTTCACCAGTAAAAATTGCCCAAACAGACTAATTCTTTACCTCTCACTTACCACAAAGTAATCCGTTAACATCCCAAGGTCACGCTTCTACTTTTCTGGCAATAAATACACAAAGCATCATTCTCTAGTTCTCCCACTCCAAACTGAGATTCTCAAATTAGACATCTTCCCACCTATGTTGCTTTGCTCAGTGCCCTAGGTAAGTCTTCTGGATTGAGCTTGCATAAAGTGCCGTGCAGGAACTGAACTTTAGCAGAGGGATGGTCAGCTTTTTTCTCAGATTCCTGAGAACCTTCTCTCTCAGTGTTTCTGCCTGAAATTCTTCTACTTTGTGTAAATAAATAAATATTCACTGAGCAAGAGAAAAGAAAATCCACACCAAAAATCAAAGTACTATAGCAGAGGTGAGAAGAACTGGCTTCTAGTTCCCAACTCAAAAACATTTACACAAAATGTAACAGTATCAGCTGGAAAGACTAAGAACAAGGCTGTAATATCAGATCTAGACAATCTCTCTGGCAAACTGAGCTCCTATCAGAAAGTCTTAGCTTCATCTGGTGCACTTAAGTGCCCTAACCGCTAAGCCCTACTGCACTTCAAAGTGACCTTTCTGACTTGTTTTCAGAAAGAGCTGCCCTAGGTTAGACGCCTCATTCTGGAATGACATTTACAGTTGAAAACTTTATGAGAAGGCGGGTATCGACCCTGATCTGGAGAGGGCTATTTCTCCTCACCAATTCCCATGTGGCCCTCCTGGTCCTTTGGTCAAGCCACGGACCTGTGTGAGTCCCCTTCTCAGATGCTGCTGTTGACTCACCTACTGGGTGAAGAACTCAGGTATTTTACCTGAGGAAACTGGATTTACCCAGTCCTCCACAGATTTAGCTTTTAACCTGTACTTTCTTACTTGTCAAATGGGTCCAATTAGGTTTCTCTACTGCTGTGAAGAAATTTGAGACTTCTGCAGCAGTTACCATTCATAAGCAATAAGTATAATTATCACTACTCTTAGGATGTTGTGAGAAAGTTCAAGCAGCCAGGAAATAGTCTTTTAGCAGAGGAGTAAAATACATTTCTAATATGTACTGTGAAAAATACAACTGCACTTAAAAAACATTTGATGGCTATTTCAAGTATATGTATTTCAACATAGTCTACACAATGAAAGCAAATCCATGTCTGTGAATGTGCTACTTATTAAAGAGCACATTGCTCTTTTCTTCAATATGAAGTGTGGCAATTAAGTAGCACACCAAAATTATTAGAGCTTTATAAGGCACTGTGAACAATAATGTAATAAAGACTTTACTTAGATACCCTACAGTGCAGGAGAGTAACATTTTAAACTACAAACTACATGGTAGGCAATCAATTTGTCTGATAATCTCTAGAGAATGTTATATACTCCATATACTTCTATTCTATAAGCAAATTCTGTTCTAAATTTATATCGACAATATTTAAAAAATTTCTTATATATGATCTAAGCATACAGTAGAGAATTCGCTATTTTTATACCTTCTATATAGTCCAGTAGGCAAGCGTGCATGTCACAGTTTACTGCTAAAAGCTATATACAGGATTTAAATGTACATTGGATTTAAAATTCAGTAAAACTGCTGAAAAGTAATATAAAACAAAGTTTAAAATAAAATTACATGAAATTTTCTAACACAAAACAAGAAGTAACAGATTTTGTCAAAGAATTCTATGCTGAATATTTTTAGAGTGCCCTTTGAAGCTATATTTTAACTTATTTCTGGAAAAATCACTGTTACTTGTGAACACCTAATAGAGGACAGATACAGAATGGTCTTTGTGTTTAAGTGCTTCAGACAAATATTGCTCCTATCAGCTGTCTGTTTTCCATTGTTGCCTCTAGGTAAAGTTCACTTTCATGTTTATCATTTCTTTGCTGCAACTAATTAAGCTGGCAACTTTTAATCCCTGGCAGCTCATACTATTTAGACCAATTATTCTATGTGTGAGGACAGCTCACCTACATACAATTTATGTTCTCTGTCCCTGAGAGTTAGTTCATCATGTTAACTCAAGGCCAAGATAAAAAGAAAAAGTAAATTTTAATCCCAGCTCTACCATTCTGTAACCCTGGAGAAATCACTTCATTCCTTTGTATTTGTTCCTCCTCCGCAAAAGGTTTTCAGATATCTTTTCCACACTTCTCATGTGAAGATAATACTTGAAAACAACTGGAATAGGGAAAGGAAACAACGGCAGGTACAGTCAATTCTCCTAATGCTCACCAGACGAATCCCACGGAGGTCTGTGCTACAGCTCAGCAGCGTGCTGAGCAGCACCAGTGAGCTGGAAACATCTGAAGAGTGAGGCTATATCTCAGGGCAATGAAAATAAAATCTGGATCTTTCTTTTTAACTGTTAAGAAGCTGAAACTATCTTTTGCTACCTTCTAAACTCTTCGATAAAACATTGCCTCTTAACAGAGCACTGTCAAAATCTTCTCTCACTCCATATGAGGAGCCTGTTTTGCAAAGGACGGCGGAGTGGACTGGTTCTGTTTTGAACATAGCTTGCAGCAATTCTCAGTGAAACATTAGCACTGACATGCTGCAGTGATAAGTACTTGAAAAATGCTTCAAACAGAGAACATGGGTAAGATCAGCAGTAAGCCCAGCACTTGGCAAAAACTAATTACAAAAGCAAACTGAAGAAAAATTGAGGTATTCTTTCTTCTTTAAAGAAATGGAGAGAAGATATGAGGAAGAATAACTACATTTTTTAAACTATGTATTAATTCCATAATTTAATGAAAAATTGATCTAATCATAACCTGAATACTGAGTTTATATTGCATCCATTCCTGTGCTATCTCACTGGAAATCAATTACATGTACCAAAAAGTAATACATCAGGTTATGCAATTCTCAGTCAATTACAGCACAAAGGGTTTCCGTGGTGTTAAGCAGAATATGTTGCTGTAAGAAAGATTTACTACACATAAATTAGAATAAAGACAGAGCGCTGGGATTTCTCATGGTGCTTCTGCTCTACCATATCAGATATACATTTACAACAATAACAATATTTAATAATGATGAAAAAGAAAAACTTAAAATGCAAAAGGCAGCTGCATATTACAGTAGGAAATTTTCCTCTTTGAGCTCTAAGATTATTCTACAATGTGAAAGATCTGATTTCCCTTGCATCAGAAAGCAAGTTTCTTCTGTCTTTTCATTATCTCACATTTTCACTACAAAAGTAGCCCTATTGATCTCAGTGGCAGTGCTACATGAATGTTAAGATTATTATAGTGTTAGTTCATAGCCAGTATAAAAACATAAGCAGTATCTCTGTCAAGAATAAGCATGGCAGATTCTGACCTACAACACAATTACAAATTACACTGACAATAACATCAAAATCTAAAAAAAAAAAAAAAAAAAAGGTCCAGCTACAGCATGACTAGAAACTCCTGGAGAAGTAAATTATATAAGTTTTGAGAAGTAAATTATGTAAGATGCCTACACGTTCTTTGATTAAACACATTCTTTCTTTGTTCTAAATTTACTGGGCTTATATTTTAAATAACCTCTTCCTTCATTAATACAAAGAAGGAAATCAAGAGTGTACTAATCAGGTTTCAATATATATTAAACGATTGTGCATGTCTTCTTTCTGTCACTTTTAGCCATACTTCTTTACATGGTAAATGATGATTTAACTATACTAATGTGCTGCTTTGCTCTGAATTTCTTGTAATTTTCATGTATATTGCTCTACATTTGTGCTCCCATAATTATTATTAAATAAAACTACAAATTAGATAGTCAATGACAGCCTTGGCTACAGTGACCATGAGAAGGCAGAGTTTCAGATCCTGAGGAAAGTGGGGAAGACTTGTAGCAGAATAATGACCCTAGACTTCAGGATAGAAGACTCTGGCTTGCCCAGGGTAGGCAGGAACGCACAGGAAGCTGACCTGAAGGACAAAGGAGCCCAAGAAAGATGGTTGTTCTTCTAGGACAACCTTTTCAGAACACAAGAACAATCCACCTCAACGTGCAAGATAATGAGCAGGCACAGGAGGCCAGCCTGGCTGCATGGGGAACTCCTCACTGAGCTCAAATGCTCAAAAAAAAGGAAGTGTGGAAGCAGGGATGGGCAACCCAGCAGGAACAGAGAAGCAGCACCAGGGCTTGCAGGGGTGGCATTAGCATGGCCAGAGCTGGAACTGGCAAGGGGTGGGAAGAGCAGCAAGAAGGACTTCCATAGCATGTCATCAGCAAAAGGAAGACCAGGGAAAATCCTAGCCCACTGCCAAATCAGGTGGGTGACCTAGCGACAATGGACACAGAAAAATCTGAGGTAGTCAAGGCCTTCTTTGCTTCAGGCTTTTCTGGCAAGTTCAGCTCTCTGGCATGTCTTTGAGCCCAGTAGAGAGTTTGGGGGAGAGAGGTATGACACAGTAGTGAAGGATCAAGTTACAGAAGCCTTAGTAAACCAGCCATACACAAGTCTACGGGACTGGACAAGGTGCATCTGTGCATGCTGAGGGAGTTGGCTGATGTCACTACAAGGCAGATGTCTATCGTCTTTGAAAGGCTGTGGGGATGAAGAGAGCTTCCTGATGACAAGAAAAATGCAAATGTTATGCCCAGCTGCAAAAAAGACAAGCATGATCTAGGGAACTATAAGCTAGTCAGCCTCATCCGGGAAAGACTATGAAACCAAACCTCCTGGAGGCTATTTCCAGTCACATGAAGGACAAGAAGGTGATTGGGAAGAGTCAGCACAAATATACCAGGGCCATACCGTGCCTGACGAATGTCATTTCCTTTTACAATGAAATGGCTAATTTTATGGATAAGGCAGAACATCAGATACTATTTTTCTTGACTTCAGGAAGCCTTTTGACATTGTTTCCTATGGGATTCTAGTAGTCAGAGTGGGAAGATATGGACTAGATGAGTGGATGATAAGATGGGTGAAAAACTGGCTGCACTATCACGCTCAGAGTTGTGGTCAATGATGTGAAGTCTAACCAGAGGCTAATTTAATGAGCAATGTTCATCAGGGTTTGATAAAAAGACTGATACATCTTCATTAACAATGTGGATGACAGGACAGAATGTTCCATGAACGAGTTCTTGGATAATGCCAAACTGGGGAGGACATCAGTGCCATTCAGAGGGATCTCAACAAGCTAAAGGAATAGGCCAACAGGAACCTCATGAACTACAACACAGAGAAATGCAAAGTCCTGCACATCAGAAGAAATACCTCCATGCACTGGTGCAGGTAGGGAATTGACTAAGTAAGCTGCAGCTTTGCAGAAAAGGACCTGAAAGTCCTGGTGGACAGCAACGTGAACATGAGTCAGCAGTGTGCCCTTGTAGCAATGAAAAACAACTGCATACTGGGCTGCATTAGCAAGAGTGTAGCCAGCAGTCAAAAGCAAGTCATTATTTCCTTCTGCTTAGTACATGTGAGGCTGCATCTAGAACACTGCATCCAGTTTTGGGACACACTCTACAAGAGATATTGAACAACTGGTGAGAGTCCATCACAGGACCATTAAGATGGTGACAGGAGTAGAGCATATGAGAAGAGACTGAGAGAGGTGCGTTTCTGCAGCTTGGAAAAGGCGAGGCTATGGAGGATGTAATTGATATCTTCCACACTCTAAAGCAGGATTACGGATGAAGTCAGTCTCTTCTCAGAGGTGCTCAGTGAAAGGTCAAGAAGTAATTGCCACAAGCTGCAAGAAGTCGAACTGACTGAACATAAAGGGGGGGGGGGGGGGGGAGGAAAGTTCTTCACCATAAGAGTGATTAAGCACCAAAACAGGTTGTCCAGAAAGGCTGTAGAATCTTCATCCTTTGAGATTTTCAGATATCAAATGAATAAAACCCTGAGCAACCCAATCTAACTTTGAAGTTAGCTCTGCTTGGAGCAAGAAGTCAGAGCAGATGACTTCCAGATGTTCCTTCTAACCAAAATTATTCTATGATTTTAACTCACTACAATTTTAATTAGATAACTCAATAGCTAAAGGCTGCGCAGTTTCGCTAGCCAATATTAAAGACATTAGAATACCATTTTGAACTTTCTTGAGATTTCCCTGAAAGAAAGGGTAAGAATGAAACTCCTAAATCAGTGCTGTGCTATTGCAGGAAACCACAATCCACTTCCTAAAATCAGCTAAGCTCCACCCTACATTATGCTCCATGCTGTCTTTTGATTTCCAGTCTGAATTTACAGATGGCCAATGGCAGTGAATCCTAACTTTGTTTCAATTTTATTAGCAAAATGACACCTTTTGTTCTAAGATCTATAAAAGAAATACTAAATAAGGTAAGATTAATTACTCTTTCTAGCACAGCACCTCTTCTCACAACTTTCTGTCACACCACCTTTGCTTAGGCCTTCACTTATCTTACAGTTCTTGAAAAATGTCAGCTATTCTTGAACTAAAGCTGAGTTAAAAATTCTTCATGTGATCAAGAATCATAGCTTTTCTAGAATCCAGCTAGAATAAATTAAATTTTCAGCATTTTATTGGTCTCAGAAAATCAGTTATTTTTTCAAAGAAAAATATTTGGTTGGTTTCCAGTTGATTTGTCTTTGTTAAATCAATTTATTGTATCCTATTTACCCCACTTTCCCATTATCTCATTATTCTTCATACTTTCAATTGATTCTCCTTTATTTGCTTGCACACGTCCCTCTGCATTCAGCTATTATTTATCTTAAATTTTAGTTGTAATCTCTTGAAACAATTGCTGTCCTTTTGCTCTAAATTTCTATACCACTTAGTGCTGCACTGTCCTGCTCCACAAATAAGCTTTTAAAAAACAAGACTACAAATAAGTTTGATTAGGTTCAAGGCTAGCTATGACAAAATTTCCCATTTTCCCACCATTCAGTAAAACAATTTTATGTTTGCCTGTACTCATATGCCAACAAGAAAGCTTAATGTTAAGGATATAATGTTCTCTCTTTCTGAAACTTACTATGTATTATCCATTACTGAGTTGGAGAAGGAAAAAAAGCACCCTTTCAAGACTCCTAGTAAATGACACGCCAGTTATTGTTACTTTTTCTTGAACAACACCAAGTATGTAGAATATAACAGAACATATGCATAATGCCAAAAAAGTCAAACTGTCTCAGAGAAGAGGAAAAAAGGCCTTAAAAGTGTGAGGAATGAAGAACGGATAAGTAACTGACTATGCCATCATTGTATTCATAAGATGAATTGCATTTTATGAAGAAATTGTGTTTATGCACATTTCATCACTCAGCCACATTAAGCCAGGAAAAACAAATGGCAGTCTACACAAGATTTACTTAAAACAACCTTTAAGGTTTTATCTTTATGATGTAGTAAATATTCAAATGGCATAATATTCCCTGAGTTTTACTATTCGGCCACAGTACTTTTAGAAGAGAAATTAATCTAACAGTTTGAAGATAGTCTAAGAAAAAGAATAGCAAAAACATATCACAAAAAATGCATAGGCTAATTTTGATTCGTCCTTCTGATCTTTTGTTACATTAACATGTTTTTAATCATAAGTATTTGTGCAGTTCTTATATTTCTGCAGTGTCTAAGTAAACTCATCTTAGTTTATATCCACAGACTTCACCCAGCAGGTGTTACTGAATGATTATACAGTGAATATTTATAATTTCTTACTAGAACAGGTTACATTGAAATCAGAACAAAAGTTTTCTTCTGATAAAATAACAGAATTGTGTAAAAATTCAAGTGAGAATAAGGGTGAAATTTCGTTATCAGAAGCCTTGTTGAGATCTCTAATCAGTCTTCCTGTCAACTTTAATTTAAGTCATTCCACAGCTGAGATTTGCTTGAAAATGTCACATTGAACAGAAATTTACATTTGAGAATTCCCATAAGAGGTATCTAGAAAACTTAGGAGCATACAAAAATTTGAACTGAAATATTTTAATGATGACTGAAGTAGCAGTTACAGGGCAACCGGAATCAGTTTTCAGACAAAATCAATTCTCCTCAAAGATCATTCTAGAAATAGCAACCTTGAATGAAAACTGCATCTAGACCTGCCAGCCGAGGTGGTGGAAGATGCCTGCTTTCACAACATGCGAGACAGATGATTTACTGCTTCACAAAACATTCTGCTTCAGACAGCTGAGGACTGTAAATACGTATCCTTATTGCACAGGTTTTATTGGTGTGCTAAGAAAGACTCTAGAAATAGCATTGGAATAGAAGTTCTTTTCTTCTAAAATTGGCCAAGATAAATTAATCCAGTAAGGGCAAGAATAGTAAAACTGACAAAAGAAAAAACATCATATAGATGCAATGTCTATGAGAGTTTCACTGACACAGAGGAAATCATCTTGCCTGAGGACATTCACTCCCAGATTGGTAGTCCTGAGAGAGGGGAAAACCAAGAAGCAGGTGGAGGAAGGAGAAGCAGTAGTTCACTGAGCATGCACACCTGACAAACTTTCACAGGGCAAGCTGTAATTAAAAATCTTCACAAACAATGCTGTTCATGAAGAGGGTTTTCCTCTTTTTGAGGGAAAAATCCAGAACAGTCTACATGTATGTTGCAATAAGCTTTCTGACATTTTTGTACTGACTGCCATGGGCATATAAACAAATTGGGTCACTTCCTCAGATATGGCCTACAATGTTTGGAGCACACTATATCTTGTGACACTGTGTACTGTATTTATCAGATACAAATACTAACAAACTTACCTTATGGACGAGGATCAAGTACGTTAGCTTCTCACTAGTCCATTGTGTCTGTTTTTTTTGTTTTTTTTCAAAGGTCAGACAGATCTATATTCGTCAGCCGTTGACTTTGTGTATGACTAGTAGGATGATGCTGGGTTTGTTCTGCTCATTCCCACTCAGAGCAAAGAACCTCTGCATGCAGGAAATCAGGGACCTCTACATTCCCACCAATTTCAACTGAGTTCCTTCATTTCCTCATAATCCAACTTGTGTGCTTTGCGGTGTTTGACAAGATTTTAAAAAGTAAAATCAGCTGGGAGATAACTGATTAGCCTCACACAGGGCCAGCTAAAGTGACTGACTGTCCAGGGGAAAAAAAAACGTTAAAAAGTTAGCAAAATGTAGGACATGAAACAACTCCTCAAAAATTCTGTGGTCTATTACTTTCTGATATAAAGAAATGTTTAATAAGATACAGCCCATGCTCTTATTCCTTCATAATATTTCCTATGCTGATATAACAGGCTTAAACTGATATACCAGCACGCTAAAATGCCAGTATTCATCTGAAACCTTGCTTCTGCATCTGCCTGTTCTTCCCTGCTATCTACTCCCTTTGTCTTCATTCTTCTTGGCTTTGTATTTGGCCTCACATTGCTCAAGGGGTCATGTGCAATCTGTTTTTTCTTGAGCTAACACATTTTTGCTTCTTCCTTCACCTTCTCAGGCAACATGTATTTTTTACACTGGCCTTCTAGTGCTACTTCCAATTCTAATACTGAATGCTACCATTTCTACATTCAATTCAGATGAATAATTATGCTTGAATGTATTTCTATTAATTGCACCCCAAAATTTTATTTAGTGTATCAAGAAAAACATCCAGGATAAAGAGAAACCAAGTAAGTTAGACCTAAGAGCCAGATTGATTTACTCAAACAAAAGCTTGTTTTGGAATCCTTTCCACGAGAAGAAAAAAAAAAAGTAAATGCTGTAAGCACCACTCCACCATATGCATGCAGTTATAGGGCCCCTCACAGCAGTGCTTCTAATAGCGACACATACCTGCAACAAGATATTTCATTTCCAGAATGTACAGCAATGTTAACACATTTCCTCTTGAAATAAAACTTCTGCAAAGGTGATCTCTTAAAGCTAACTTCCTATTTTATTTTCTAGTTCTATGATAAAGAACAAATGTACTAGATGTTCACTCTTTTGTTTAAAGTTTTACTTTTTCCTCTCAGTCTGACCTCCAGCCTCAACCCTGCACTCTGTTCTCTCCACATATGTGTCTACAGTATGCAGAGCTGACTCTCGTTATTACCACCGTTCCGTGACCATCAGGCCTTCAGCAGGCCCACGGCTCCCACACACTGAGCAGTCTGCCATTCCTTGTCGCAGACTGACATGTCAATGTGCACCTCATTTTAGCATTGGAAAGAGAGAGTTCATGGCACTTCCTTTTGCAATTGCTAGCATAATTGGCACTGTCTGGCAAACAACTCAGATTATCAAGGTGTTACAAAAAATGCATAGTATTTCTCATAAGATAGCATACCAGAAACACTATGACAGAAGCAGCAAGCCATTATCAAAACTGAATTCCCAAATTAATACTTGACAATCGTGTCTGTTCTTCATTTATCATTGTGATACAAAATACAAATATTCTAGGGGTTACAAAACTAAGGTGAATTCTGATGACTATCGTATGCTCAGACACCAACACAGATGCAGCAATTGTCAAACTGTACCTGTTTTGGCAAAAGCAGGATGAAATTTAACCTTTCTCTCACAAAGAACTTAAAATCTCAAGTTCATTTATTGCAAGGAGTGCCATATATTATCAGTAAAGCTCCTTTCCCTCCTGACAGTAAACTGAAAGGATTTTATTTTATTTTTTTTTAAGTACAAAGACTGCTTTTGTTAGAGAAATAAGATACTTATGGCCAGTAGAGAAGCTGCTGCCTGTCATTTGGCAGCACAGACTACGACTTCCTACAGCGCTACGACTTCCTACGGGAGGGAAAGCTGGACAAAGAAAGAAGCAGCTTTCCATCGGTGGCCCTTATGGGGAAGGAGAAGGGGAGAATGCAGAATATTAGATTCATTGCTGCAATAAAAGCAACCATTTAGAAAAGAACTGTCTACAAAATTATACCATCAGAAGCAAAACATCACATAGCCTCATTCCTAAAGGTTGACTGCATTACTGAAATCTCTCTGCCTCAACCATAGGAAAGAACTCAGTGTGCTAAGTGCTGTACCAATACAGAACAATTAAATGACCTCTCCAGAAAGCTTGCAATCTAAACACAAGGCAAAAGCCCAAATGGATGCTGACAGATGGGGAGATGAGATAATTAGAAAGTACCAATAATCACCGATCACAAGGTCAGCACACCATCAACACCACAGGCCTCTACTGCTCATGTAGTTTTTGCTTTGGGAGGGTTGCTTTGTTTTGGCTTTTAAAGAATCATGTTTGCTAGGAAAACTTAGATCCAAAATTGCTACTCTGCACTGCTGGGGAGAAGGAAATTACAGTAGGTAACAGGCAAAAATGCCTAGTCTGGAGAAACATAAAATAGGTACAGCAGAGAAAGGAAACTTAGCAACTTCCCCAAGTGGTCAAAGCACAACTGCACAGCGCATCTGCCTGGCCCCTTTCTCCTTTACCTCAAGGAGCAGGGAGGAAGAATAGAAAATGCTATCTTTAAGCTCTTTGTAACTAGGCCCATGGCAGCAGTAAGTCGTTCTGCCCATTGGTAAATGTCTAGCAGCCAGAGAGCAGTGTGTTAGATTAGCTGGAGCTCAACACACTGTTCTTAATCAAAATACATTGGAGTAGTAGTCTAGTTCAGAATGGCAATGAATGGCAATTTTTAGTCAGAAATACTTCTGAGAGAAGCCAAAAGATATGGGCTTAGTCCTTGAACGCTGAAGATTTGGGCATCCCCTGAAGGTTAAGGCTGACACACTGCTGTTCCTTTAGACCACTTGCTGTCTCTCACCAGACTCAGTAATGCTTTTTCCAGAGTCAAACCTTAAGCCAGCTGCCTTTCATTCAAGTTCTTATCTCACTCAGTCACTCAGATTTCTGAGTGATTTAACAGTGTGCATTTGATGAGAATTAACTGTTGAGCTGGGAGTTGTCAACCTTTATCACAGACATAAAGAGAATTCCACATAAAGGGAACCAGGGAAAATCAGAACTTGCTTCGTTTTGAGAAGAGACAGGAGTGTATGACACACACGTAGTTTCTGAATAAGGAATACTAAGAGAATGTTAGCTTTTGCTAATTTTACTCTCACATGGAGAGGCACAGAAAAAGAAATTGGGGGCAACGCATATAAATAGACGAAAAATAATCTTAAACAACACTTAACTGGCAGACATGCCTAATTAGGCACCAAATTCACTAATTTCACAGCATTCAAATAGCAGTATGAAAACAGAAAATGATTGTCCCTTTAGCATTAGAGAATGCCTCTTTTCAGTGTTCCTCGCAGATATCTGCAGATATGGTGTAGAAGAAACTTTCCTCAAAGACTATGTCACAAGAACATCAAATGAATTACCACATAATTCACAGAAATAAGTTTACTTTGTTGGGCCAGTGACAATAGATTAATTCCAGTTGATATATTGCCTTTCACTGGCTAACACCTAGCAGGAGGATAAGAAATCAAGCCTTTCTTAATGCTATGAGGGCTTCTGATCCCAACAAATGAGGTGGTGTCTTCTCAAGCAACGGTCATGCTCTCCCCATCAAATCAGTCTTCAAGCACAGACAGAGAGTGTGGGTTTAGAAGCCTGCAGGGTCAAAACTCTTGAACAATGATGGAGAAATAACTTTGTGCTGTAATTCCCTACCACCACTGGGTAACCCAATTTTTCACTCTTCCCCAGCAGCTAGTAAATCTCTGCAAGTCCTCTGTATCAGACATCAATACTACATCCCTGATTTCTTCAACAAAGACAGTGCTGTACTACTAACAATGGGCTTAACTTGGCTCAAACATAGAGTGGTACCAAAGATTCCTGGGTTCACCATGCCTAGCATATACTTTGTAGATAAATTTTATTTGCAAACACTGTGTGCAGTTAAATGCACAAAATATCTTTATCAGCATCAACAATATGTAAGGTAGGAACTTGTTTTATAATATGTTTATGTTTCTACCCACAAATTGCAGAAATAACACAAAGTGAATTCTACTTATTTGTACAAACTTTGGAACAACAGCTTGTTTTCAAACTGTCACATCTTCATTCTTTCTCTATCTGGAAAGAGTTCATGTATTTCTAATTTATCTTTTAACCTAAAATTTTCTGTGAATATTAACTTCTTTTTTACTGAAAAATTTCCTGTTTTCTTAAAATCTCTAGAACTCTCCAAAGATGACAAAAACCTGCAGACTTCAGATACATTATTTACATAATTGTAGATACAAAAGAACTAACACAATTTTAACATTTATCTATTGACAGAGTTATAACAAATACAAATGATAATTAATTATGCACATAAAATAATTAGGCATTTTTATCTTGAGAAGAATTGAGATGACTCGATCTCAGCACCTTCCTTCCAAAAAACTGAAAAGCAGTACAGGTATCTAAGCAGAGGTGAGGACAAACTGGCGAGGGGTCTGTTCTTACAAGCCGCAAACATGTAGTGAAAAACTTACTGTTGCAGTGAAGTGGCAGCAGACTCTGTGCTACATGTTTTTCTGCTTTATTAAGGACAGAAACTAATTTAAGCATTACATTTTGCTCCCATTTTCCCCCTTTCCCTCCTCTCTCCTTATAATACCTCCAACTTCACCTTGGGAAAGAATCCCCTTATAGCACCGTTTCTGCCTGGCCTAAAAGCCACTCACTTCCAGGAATACGTTTTGCTGTGTTTAGACACCTCTGTAAAATAACACAAGTAAGATTATACCACACAGCAATACGCTTATTCTGACTTTCATGACAATATGAAAAAGCTTATTTAACATCTTTCATATAATTATTTAGACACAGGAAATAGTCAATACTTTGAATCTTCCAGAAACCTAGCTGACATGTCAAAACAGCCAAGCCATGTCATATTGCTTTACTCTACCATTAATTAGTCTAATGAACATTGAAGCCCCACTAGAGAGGATGAAGTTGTGACTCAGAGCAACAGATGTGATTCTGATCTGAAATCTCTGGGGAGCGTCTGTGACAGTAACAGTCAGTCTGAAGAGCAGCACCATGGAGGAAGAAATTTCTGCCATGAGGAAGAAATTAGTCCTTGAACGGCAGTTAATTTGTTCCAGACAAAGAATTTTGCTGTCAGGAAATGAAAACGTCTTTTATGAAACCACAATAAATCCCAAAACAAGTAAATCATTTCAATTCTACTGAGAATGTCTTGTTTAGAAAGATACTGTAAATATCGGTTGCTCATAAGTGCTTTATAAGCATATTTAATTACAATAAGAAGTAATAAGCTAATGCATAGAACCTAAGAACACATACTTACATCAAAAAGAATATTAAAATGTGTATGTCAAATTTACATCCCGTGCTTCTGTACATGACAGTAAAGCGTGCAGCAAGCATGGAGTCATTGAGAGATTACGCAGCTAACAAAAGTCAGAAGATGATTTGCTGAAAAGATGAGGCACAGATCAACTTTGATACAGTAAGAGAAGATGAAAGATAGACCTTAGAGACACCCAGGCTGACAACAGTCATAGTACAGTAGCCACCCTGAACAATTCTGCACGTACAATCAAGAACGCTAAAAGAGACTCACGGAGACCTAGAGCTTTTCAGGGGCTCAACTGTAAGTTCTTCCAAGCTAAAAGCTAGCTCAAATGAGATTCATGACTGAGTTAGGGAAGTACATAAGAATGAAATCCTGCCAGTGGTTGAATACTGTTGTAACATGCACAGTACAAACATACCACAGGATGCTAAAACTTGTCAGTAAACAGAAGGGCAGTAAATTGTTAGCCTGAGTTACAGAATATGCTTACAGCTGCTCACAAGCATATATTCCAGTGCAGCATATCTGAGTCTTTGTCAGAAGGACAGGAGGCAGGATACCATATTCTTTGCAGGAATCTACCGATTTCATTTTTCGCTTTATCTGAATAATTTAAAAGTCCTAAATTCTTTGGGAATCCAACATGGTCTACAGAACAAGCTTTCAGGACTACTTAAGAAAAAAAAAACCTTACAAAACATCTTTACTTCTCTTTTACACAACCCTTTGCTTCTGTGTATTCTCCACATAACATTGCAGAAATGAGAGCTCAAGTGTCATCACAAATGACTCATAGCTAACTGTAAAGTTTTCATAAGGCAAAAATCTAAATATGGCTCTGATAGTCTGCTGAGAAGAAGGACAAGTGAACTAAGCTTCTAACTTTGGAATTAATTTCTTTTTCCAACAGAAGCTTTATGGTACTTTTTTAAGCACTGTCCATCTCAGCTTACATATTTTTCATCCATCTGTATTTCTTGTTTTTCCCTTGCTCTCTATTGTTAATCCCCTTTCCAGCATTGTCTAGTCTCCCTGCCACACCATTGTTTCCAGCAGTATATAATATTATTAAGAGAATTAAGAACTCCGAAACTGGGCAAAAGTCCACCATCCCAAACTGCTTAGCTATATTTATCGACTGATCAACGTGCCCTTCTGCACTGAAGAGTTTCCATGGATGGTGACGTCATTTACAGCTATGTACCATCAGGGAAAGCCACAGAAGTTGCTCAAGTGCAACTGCAGATAGAGTTGGACAGAAGAATTTTTTTCAGAGGTGCTTAAAGAGGAGGTGATCAGACCAGACTGCGTAGAGCAGCAAGGAATTTGACCATATGAGCATTTGTTTAAATTAAATTCTAGCTAGTATAAGTTAACAAATGTCATAAGCAACAGTGAGATCCCAATACCTGTGGAAACCTGACAGGTATCTCACAGAGTCCGTGCTCCCTATCTCAGTATAGTCAATCATATTATGTATACATTACTACAAGGACATCCTCTTTCTGCCTCTGTTCAGAATTCTGGCCGTCCTCAAGTTCATTTTCCACAATGTGACAAGAATTATCAATAAAATTGTTCTTTACTATCAGATATAAGCATACAAATTCAAAATAGGACTATATACCTTGGAAAATACAATGAGCTAAGCCTTGCTAATTTTACTTACTCAAAGCTCTAATAAAGCAAATAGGATAGAAAAGAATACTGTACTGTATGCCAATTATCAAATTATAAATGTTCTAACACAATGATTATTTCTTTACAGTTATACAAAACAGCATGAAAAGAAAGAAAGGAAAATGACTTGAAATGAGTGTGTATTTCCCTTAAGAGCTGTCCTATTTCACTAATAAGCCACCCTCCGTTCTTACATGCATCAGAAACATGCATCTTGTCTTTTATTTTCACTTTAAACAAATGATGTTATGCATATATATCACAATCTGAAAGAAAAAAAACACTAAAATCGATTCTTCAGTATTAAAATTGTTGAAAAATATGTTATTTTTGGAACATGAAATTAAAAAAGTGACATCACTAGCAAACATAATATACAATTCTCATCCTTATTAAGATCCCTTTTGTTTCAATTCTGTGTGCAAATGGGATAGAGCTGCCAGCTCACCACAGAGCTAAGATTTCTTTTAGTGCTTTGAATATTTCTGTACTATTAAACTATAGTTAAATTCTCTTTTAGTCCCTTACTCCCTTGACATTTTAAAAGGCCACATCCAAAATAATGTAAAAAATAGCCAAATTGGTCTGAGTTATACTGAGATTGTACCTGGCTCCTTACAGCCCTTAACACAAAAGTGATGAAATACTACTTTTACCTGCTTCCTTCTTTCATCCACCTACAAGGGCAACAAGTATTCCTTTAAGGCACAAAAGGATCTATTTCTCAATATTTAAAAGGACAACATTTCCAGGGATGAATGCATATACAAGGTATGTTTGTCTTGCCTCACATGAAGTAGGTCAGAAAAAAACAAGAGGAAAGCCAGGACTTGCCTCCTTCTCCACCCAACAGTAAGGTCCTCTTTCCTATTCAAGCACATCGAGCACTGCATTGCAGACATTAACCCTACTGTATCTTGTGCATATATAGACAATTTGCCTTGAAAGCAGCAAACTGAGGAGCAACTGCAAATATAAATATCTCCTCAGAGTTTTTGTCAATTCTGATTGTTTTCAAGAACAAATTTCATTATTTTGATGCTAGACATATGATTTAACCACCTGAAGTTGAAAACATTAAGTTGTAGCCTTACCAAGATTCACTGCTCCAGTGTTCTCATCTCTTTCCCCAATAGGTAAACATACTGCAGAAATAATACAATCGAGTAAGTAGAAACAGGCAATCAAGTGGGAAAACGGATCCCAAATTGTCTTATCTGGTTATTTTTGTTGTGTTTTTGTAAGGCTTTCCCCTTCTTTCTTTTAAAGAATCTTCTATTCATTATTCTGTGAAAAAATCAAATTTAAGTGAAGGAAGGGGCTTTCAGAAAAACAGGCGTTTGAATCAGCAGTCTGGTATTTCTCTGATCTACTTCTCCCTTGTGAAATGTAGAAAATAATTTGCTTCCTCTGTAAAATGTGTGCAGGTCTGCTGATAATAATGTAGTCTCACAAATCTTTGTATTTCCAGGATGTCTGTAAAACATGTCATCTTGGGAGAGTACAATGTACAAGTGACTATTAAAAAAAGAACTAAAATATCACACAAAAAAGGATTTTGTTCTGTTATGAACATGTTACGGAAATCACTAAATGAAGTGTTATTACCTCACATAGAACTGTTAGTATTTGGGGGGGACGACACCAAAACATACGATTGTTTTAAGCTGTCACAAGTTTCTCATCTAACTAGACCCAAATTGTGCCTCACCAGATTTCCCTTCAGCTCTGATAACACGTGATCTTTGAAGGAACTACAGAAAATAGCCAGAGACTCCAGAGACAAGAAGCAAAGATCAGAAACATCATCTCTAGGTATTGAGAGGACTTTCTACAGTTCCATTTAGTTTCTGTATCCCAACCAATTGGTTATACTGGCACCCTCACTCCCTCACTGGACTCTCCATCTTAACATTTTCCCCATTCCTGCCCATTTATACCCTCCTCCTTGCCGGCTTTACACACAGCATCCTTTCTCACCACACTGAGAAATTAAGAGGCTCCCTGGTGCTATCTTATCTTTTCTTTTCATTTGGTGACTGTATTCCCTACTGCACCTTCTATTTGGTCCGTTTTGATCATAGTAGTCTTTGTATTTGCAAACTGCTCACAATAACAAAGTCTTGATTAGCCTTTTGATGTTGCCATGTTTTATTTATGATCCATTTCTGGACTGTTTTCATTTATGGTAAATTTTTGCATGATCCATAACCTTTCCTTTTTTTTTCTTTTCCCTCAACCTCTGTCGCATAAGACAGCTTGACTAGCCTGCAGTGGCTTAACTCATATTGACAGACTCCAAAGAATCCAATTGACAGAACTGGTCCCTATGCCCTTAAAGTAAAGGTGAATAAACAGACCTAAAGGGCATCATACCTCTTACTCTGTGTTTGAATGGGATCAGTAATATATTTCACCATGGTTTTTATGTTGCTGTATTGGGCAGCATCTAATTAAGCGACCTTTTGTAGTTTCATTTTGTGCCTTTTCAGGATGCCTTATACTGTGAGCTTTGAATTGTTTCACATTTGTATAGTCCTCGTTTTGCATTTAAGGAGTATACACCGTTTTATTGCTAAGAATACGGTCCAACATTTGAATAATACATGCCCTCTAGGTTTTCACAGGTAAGCAAACCTACTAGGTAAACAAAATCCACTCCCCTTACAATTCTACTGCAGCTTAAGGAAGAAAGAATTAAATTAGTCAACTTGCTGGTACTTGGTTTCCTGACAAGTTTTTAAAGCCGCTAATGAAATACTTGACTGAGGAATCGCCCCTGCTAGAGATAATGAAAATACACAGATTAACAAAATTATGCCTACGAAACATTAACAACTGCATGTGAAAGAAATTAGTACAATATTATGAAAGTGGTAATAACACAGGTATTAGAGAGGTAATAACACAGGAAAACCTGTTAGAGACAGAACTGAGTTCTGGAAGCTCTCTAGGCAAATGTATCCTTTAAAAAAAGGGGGTTACTATTTAGGGAACCTCCTCCGGCAATCATTCATGAATGATTTATGAACACTGCTACTCTGACTTCATTTCATTACTTGGCTTTATATATGAACAACGTTAATGAGATGCATTTAACTGACTTATCAACAGCTACACCGTGTATGTACTACATGTAAAACAAAGCCATTTTACTTCTTACATAATTGTTTTACTACAATTGCTAATAACCCAAGCCATATGTTTCTACAAAGACTTTGCTCCCACCCACACAGTTCACACGTTTCCTCCTGCATGGTCCTGCAGTGAAGTTAATACCAAATTTGTGACATGACAGTTATTACCAAGGCAACACATAGAAATCAAACAATATTATGATTTCACTACAGGCAAAAGCAAGAGTAGACGCTGAAAGGAAAAAATAGGAAAAACTTTTACTAAAGACACAAAACCTTCAATAATGAGAAGAGGAATGCTTGAAAATACTATTGGTTTGAGTACATTTCTTCTTTAAATAAATTCTTTCCTTTTAAGCTTTCTCCAAAATGACAGCCCTTCTCTAAATATGGTTTCACAACCTCAAGAACTGTAGGAACCAATTTTATCATCTACCATTTTAAAAAATATATTAAGACAAAAAAAAGTATTTATGATTAGTGGGACTGTTAGTTGTCTTTCAATATTTTAATAAAAATGTCTCAACATTCAGGCTAGTTTACCACTGATAGCTACCTAAACATGTATGAAAAACTGGGGTGAAAAAAGATGCACATAGTCCCTGTGGATCAGATTTTATTAAAAAGAAAACATGTTCCAAATCAGAAGACAGACAGTAGATTTTCCTACAAAAATAACTTGGTAATGTTAACTTTTATACAGTTCTTTGAAGAGAACATGTTATAAATATATTAATATTTCCAAATGAAGATACTACAAGTATCTGTATTAGTAACATTCAACATAAGACTTGAAAGAAACTTCCTTATGTGAAAGTATCTACACTGAAAAAAATAAGATTTATTAAAGAAATTCAGCTTGGGTTGTTTCTGGAGGTAGGTTTTTTTTGAAGTGTCAGTTATTACTCAGAAGAACCTTTTTTAATAATTTATTTTCAAAAATGTTGCAGAAATAACACAACTACCAGACAAGGCCTGCCTCTAGTAGATGACTGAAAGTCATAACATGCTGCTGCCATGACATGAGGTTTATTTTCACTCGTGCTATTGCATGCTTCAATATATTCTTCTACATAATAACCCAAGAGAGAAGTCTGTAACAATAAAGGAAGAAAAAAGGAAAAGACTGCATATGGTACTTCTTTAACTCATTAAGACATTGAGGGTCCAGCTTTGGGGGGAAAAAAAGTAGGTGTTCAGCACCAGTGAAATCAGCAGGAGACTAATACTTAAATAGTTTTGAAACAGAATTAGAACCTCGAGTTAACCAACAAATATAATACCTGAAACACACTTCATACCTGAGCTGCTGAACCTGCTTCCCCTGCAGTTTGAGAAGGCTTTTCGTAGTTTATTTTTAAACCGTAAAAAAATTATCATGCAAACAAACATCAGTCTCAAGACCCTTTAATGCTTTTGGCAGTCTGGGATGTTTTGGCTTTGTTGAGGTTTTTGTTTTGTTCTTCTGTTTCTTAGGTCTTCAATAATACTTTTCTTGAAATAAACGGATAGCCTACCAGAATTATTAGGACAGAGGTGGCATGTAAAAATTGCATTTAAAGAAAATCGGCCTTTTTTTAAAAAAAAAACACGAACTAACATTTCTGCCTTGTAGTTTATGCCTACTAATTCCAGTTTATAAACACCAAAAAACTAAATGTTATTTCTAATACATTCTCTATTGCTGCAACTTCTTAAGATTAAGCAATTAGAAATGATGAGTGTTTCCAACTTCCCTTAAGAGACATTCTCAGTCTAGTATTTCCAAGAACTAAACTATGTTCTGATAATCATTCTGGATTTTACTTTTCTTAATTTCATCCCATTACTCCTATTATGCAACATCTTGAATTACTTCCCACATCTTTCTGGTATTCATCCTTCAAAACGTTTATATCTAAACTACCTGTTCTTTCATCTCTAATGCTTAGGACAAGGATGTATTTTTAAAAGCTATCTTCCAAAAGCTTTGGCTAGTTTGTTTGACAAAACAAGCAGCTTTTTAAATACAATAAACGTTTCACAGCTTTAATCTAGCTAACGACTCCATCATGCTTTGTTAGTTTTGCATCTTTTTTTTTCCTTTAAGTGTATTAAAGCTGTGATTTTTTCTTTTTTATTTCAAACTTTCACACGGAATACAAACACAAAATGCATTACAGTGGGCAGGAAATAGCCATTAGCAGCAAGAAGCTCGAGCCTGAGATGGAACCTCGAAGTTGTGTGTACTGCATTGCCCAAGTAACCCAAGCCACAGTCACATTGGTATTGTTTTCTGGAGTTTTTTGGGGTTTTTTTAAACAATGAATTACAAATTCAAACCTACAAACAGAATCAGGTTATTTTCTGACAATCACACACGGTCAGAAAAACAGGAGAAGGAAGATTCACTGTTTTTTTATCTGTAATTCTTGACTTGAAACTCAACATACTGTGGTTTTAGTGCTATCACCACTGTTACATGGGTGATTTTTTCACAGCTTCATTTTAGGGTATCAGCCTTTGCACTTTGTCCAAACAGATATACCCCCTTACTGGTATCCTAAACACCCTCTCAAAATTGTCCACAATGATAAATTACAGCCTTCAGAGCTAAACCATGAAATCCTTAAGCTGCCAAGATGTAAGCATAGTTGTACATATTGCTCAAGATTTCGTAGAGTATCTCCAACAAGTACATACAAGACTATTTAAGAAAAATATTTCACTTTATAAATAGAACTTTTGAAGCACAAGTCATCTGCTGAAACACAGCTAATGATACAAAAATTTTAGCAATACCATGACAGCCTTGCAAATTTTCAAATTTACTGAACTGCCTTCTTGAAGCAGGTCTTTTATTTTGTTTGCAGTCTTTCTAGAAATCAAGCACTCCTCTACTTATCAATTATGTTACTTAAGATACTTTCCAGTTTAACACTCTCAGCTAGTTTCTTCTTATTGTTTAGACTCAAATAAAGAAGGGCATCCACTAGAGTTAGCTGTCTCTACCTTTTGTATTATAAGCCAGCACATCCCCACTGGAATGGCTACGCGTGCTCTGTTTCCAGACTGATATTTAGGTAGTTTTAATCCCTCACTGATACAGGGTCCCAATCTTCAGATAATTCTACTACATAAATAAAAAGAGCCAAAAGAAGAAAAAAAACAAAACCAGAACACCCTTAGTCATCTCATCTTTCTGATTTGCAGTTCAAAAGTACCTAAAAAACCCACCCTGGTCTCTACCCTTCTGGCATTACCAAGAGTTCTCACTAGGGCGCTCTTCCCTTACACACAGGGCCTCAGAGCAGCGTGTAGCTCTCTGGCACGTGAGGTGGCACTTACATTTCCCTCCCTTTAGCATCCTCTTCACTCAACAAGATACATCTGTCTGCATCATTATTCCATGCAGTCTTACGGCATAGCAACTTAGCACAACACAAAGCAAAGACTGAGACTTCTAAGCTCTTTACTCCTCTTTATTCCTCATAGGAAGCACAGCTGAATCTCAGAGTACCCAAGAACAAATTGAGGAGACAAGATATTGGCCATGCAAAAATAAAGCTCACATGGCAGGCTGCTTGGCAATTACTGTGGCCCAGTTTAAATCTAAATGCAGACTACAGTAAAACACGCATCATTCTTTAACGAACACTGTGCAACTTGGATGCTATTTTAGCATTGTGGGTTTTTTTTTTTTTTTTTTTTTTGAGGACCAGACTACTTTCTGGCTTTTGTTTTAAAATGCATAACCAGAACACACAATAGAAAGGTATACGACCTAAAAATAATGCTTAAATACAAACCACAAGAAAAACGAGAGCCACAACCACATTTTTTTTTAACACAGACTTTGTTCACAGATGTCAAGATTTCATTTCCAGTATCCAAATCAACAGTCAGTGGTCTAGTAGAGTCTCATTGTTACCTTTAAATGACCAACTTATTAATTATTAACCTGGGAGAGGCTCTCTAGGACCACTGAAGGAGTAACAAGTCTTTCAGAAACAATTCTATTTATTATTATTGTTACTTTTTCATTCCGACAGCTGAAGGTTGTTACTGCTTTTGCTGTTATTTTCAAAACACCCTGAAAAGTTCTTATCAAATGGTATTTATTCAGTGATCTTCAACAAAAACACCAAGGTTTATTTGTACTGTCACCTTCCTCTACTACCTATTAGAGAGCAGAGGGGTGAGAAGAGAGGAGAGGGGAGAAGTGGAATTCAAAGTAGCATTTCTCCACCTCAGCCTTTGCTAACCCTCTGCAGGCTGAATGATACCTTCTTGCCAAGTTAGCTATCCACAGATGCAGAAATAGAGCGAGAGACCTGCTTGAGCCTAATGCTGCAGACAGGTGAATATTGTCTAATACTCACTTAAGCTAATAGAAGTGAAGGTTTACAGCTCCTTTCAGGTTCAAGCTCTGTAATTGCTGTACAATAGACCAGGCTATTAAACCTACCATTAAACTTCCCTCTAACATCTATTAAACTTCAAAAGTATCCTGGCTTCTTTCCAGTCTCGGTCCTCTTCTCTGTCATGCATTTTTTATTCTCTTATTTATATTCAGTACAACATTCGTTCACTTTTCATGTTAATTGTTTTAATATTCTTAACTTTTCTTCAAACCCTTAATTTCCGCTTGTTACATAACCTCCCTTTGTCCCCTTTTGTCTTTTCCTTCTTTCTTTTATTCAGCTCTTTTTTTTCCTCTCTCATTACTCTGAGCTTTTTTCCTCCTCTATATAATATTTTCTTCCACTCCCCACTTCTTGCCAGCTGGAGAAGGATGCTTGTTTTTATCATCTCATTCTTTTGTTTGCTTGCACAGATTAAAAAAACAAGACTGTTACAGCTTGAAAGTGTCTGTGGACCAAATCCAGGCACAGATATATTTTACATGTGATTTCACTTAACTTTTAGGAGATGCAAGGATATTTTAACAATAACAAAACATTTTATTAACTAGGAATAACAGGTCACATACACTAGTGAAAATCCAAGCTGAAAAAAAGCCTAAGTCCGTAAGCTATCCTTGTTGACACAGTATACCGCATTTCGGTTACAGAAAGCTTTTCTAACACAATATGAAAAGATAAAGCAAATGACTAAATTAGCATCACATCAAGATTACTGTTTCAACTGCAAAACAAAATATTTTGTTTGGCTTTCATCAAGTCTGCTTCTCTTAAAGTTTTATGAGAATATGACTAATTAAGATGATACAGCTGCCTCTTAAGTCTTATTGAGCTAAGATGTTACACATTTACAGTCTTGAGGACATAGAGAGCTTGTGTGGATGTACATCAGCTAGCTCAGAACTAGCTAGTCTCAAAAAGAGAAGAAGAAATTCTGGCACAGGTCACAAAACCTTGATGCAGTCCAGAGTGAACACATGTACAACAAAATAACACTGAGTTGCCTCCTGTAATGGCTAAATTACTGCTTAGTATTGAAGCTAATTTAGGATTTTTCCAAGAGCTTTTTTCCCCATGATTTGTTTTGACTGCAGGGAAGCTGCATGGTATCAGGAATGTTTTCAGAAGTCATAGTCTTGCTGGGACTTGAGCATATAGCTAAAACACTGATCTACACTGTGTTTTTCATCGAACAATCTGAAATAGTCAAATCCTTCAACATACAAAAAAAAGAAAAGGGGATTTTTGCATGAGATTTTTAGAAGTAACTGATGGGGAAACTTATCTTGAAATATTACCTTAAAAATGGTCCTCCTCCCCCAAGTTTTAATTATGTGCCACTGAAGGCTTGAAAATATCTGCATACCTGTGATTTGGCAAAATTCTTGGGTATGTTGTTATTAACTACCTAATCTGCAGTAACTGCTATCCTGGAGTACAACCTCCTTCACATGGTCTTTGTTTGGTATCCTGTCAGACAGCTTTGTGACTATAGGCTTGAAACAGTGAACTTCTGTTTTCAAGATGAGAAAACCCCCAAATGGTAAGAAATCAAAAACTTGAACTTTTTCCAACTTGCTTGCACTACTGTTAGAGATGCTTGTCTGAAATTGCATGCAATTATCTTTCATAAGTCAGTTAACCTGGAAAAAGCCATGGTAAAAAGGAAATATTTTTTCTACTTCAGGCCTGTATCTTATAGCATTGGTATCCTTATTCTCAGGACAAAAAAAGGAAACAACAATAGGTCACTAAGCTTTATTCTTTTACTAACTAAATTTAGCGTGCCAGAATCTATTCGCAAGAGTCACAGTCTCCCTAGCCTATTTTTACATTTTCTTTCTTTTTTAGATCCACCTCCTTGAAGCAGAAGTTGCTCTGCATGTAGTTCTCAACTCCACTGACTTCCTACTCATGCCCAGAGCTTCTGGATGTCACGTACATATTCAGCTGATTCAAATATAACATGAAACTATTTCTGCGTGTCATGGACAAAGCACAGTCCTCAAGAACTCTTGCAAGAGCTCTTCTTTTATCCTCCTTTCCCCATTCTCACGAAAAATCCTATTATACATAGACTTTGTTTATTCCGGCTGTCACTGGGGTCGCAACTGATACTCAAGTTTTAACTTGAAAATATTCACACTGTGAAGCCTTGAGCATTTGAAGATCCAGATTTTTGCTGTTGTCTCCATGGATTTCTTTCAGTCTCTTTTTTTCTCTGCTTTTTAGGATCTCTCCTACTCCTGGAGACATTGAGTGCTTACTTCTAGACCCCTGCAGAATTGCTCTGTATAATTCCACCTTTAACACACTGACTTTTCAATTAAAATTTTGTTTTCTTAAACAGACCAGTTAGTTGGTGCAGCATACAGAAAAAATGGATAAGTGTTAAATAATACTACAGGAGTTTTCTTTCTCAGAGAGTCATGGAGCTACTGGAACAAGTCCAGCAGAAGGCTGCTGAAATGATTAGGGGACTGGAGCATCTCTCATATGAGGGAAGGCTGAGAGAGCTGGGACTCTTCAGCCTGCAGAAGAGAAGGCTGAGGGGGGATCTTATCAATGTGTACAAGTATCTGAAGGGAGGGTGTCAAGAGGATGGGACCAGACTCTGCTCAGTGGTGCCCAGTGACAGGACGAGGGGCAACAGGCACAAACTGAATCACAGGAAGTTCCCTCTGAACATGAGGAAAAACTTCTTTACTGTGAGGGTGACAGAGCACTGGCACAGGTTGCCCAGAGAGGTGGTGGAGTCTCCTTCTCTGGAGATATTCAAAACCCGCCTGGACACGATCCTGTGCAACGTGCTCTAGGTGACCCTGCTTGAGCAGGGGGGTTGGACTAGATGATCTCCAGAGGTCCCTTCCAACCTCAACCATTCTGTGATTCCGTGAATTTATATGTAAGCAAACCATCAACAGACAGCTGCTTCCTTGTATTTCAAAAACTTCCTTTCATAGGAAAATGTTTATCTTGCACAACCTGATAACTACAAATTCAGTTATACTGGATTATTAAAATACTGGATGTTGCAAATGGTTTACAAGTCAGTCAGTCCTTTAACAACAGTGCCTTAATGTGTTTATTATAGGCATTTTTGTATTTTAAAGATAATATTCAACTATATTTTATAGTTGTAATTCTGTCCTCCTACACATACACAATTAGGTCAATTACAAACTATTTGTAAAGCATCCTACATAGTAAGGGGTTTGAGATTTTAAAGCATCTGAAGTTTAAGATAAGCAAAGTCAGCCTACCAGTGTCATAAACCTTGTGAACTGTCCATTTTTTGTTCTGTCACAGTAAGACTTTCTAAAGAAGAACCAAAATGTGAGAATGGCTGTCCTAGGCCAGAGATTGTATCCACAGCATGTTTAATAATACTATAATAATTTTTATTTCATGACTTTCCCTAATTAATTTCTAAACTTATTTGTACTTTTGGCATCTATAACATCCTGTGGCAATGATTTCCACAATGCAATTATGCACTGCATGAAGAAATGTTTCCTTCTGTTTATTTTAAACCTAATGCGGGCTAAGAAATAGGGGTCAACAAAATTGTGTTATAAGAAATAATGAATAATCACACCCTCCCCATCTCTTCCATGGCATTAGTAGTTTTACATGCCTCTTCCATTTCTCCTGTACTTGCTTCTTTTCCAAGCTGCAGAGTCCGCACCAGTTTGTTCATATATAGGCACATCTCTTCTCATGTACAAGCTGGTTTACACTTTTTTAAAGACAGGAGTTCTACATTGTTTGCACTATTCCAGATTGGTTGCTGATGTCATCATTGCATTTGTATAGAACTAGCCACAACTCCAAGATCTCCCTCCTGAGTGGTAACACTTAATTTAGACCTCCATGCATGTTAGTTAAGAGTCCAGTTCCTTCCCACAAGTATTATTGTATATTTAATGCATTTGCCAGTTTATTAGTTTTTCATTTTGCATTATTATCCCACAGTTCTTCATTATCACAACTTGGGGGTTTTACTCTCCTAAACAGTATATAAGTACAAGCTGATTCTTTCCTGTTTAGCCCCCTTCACAGATTATTTATTAATTGGACAGCAAAGATCTCTGCTTAGATGCCAGTAGGATTCTACTGTTGGCTTTCTTCCGTTGTGAAGATGGATCATTTTTTCTTACCCATTGTGTCATATCTTAACAAGTTATTAATCCATGAGAGGACTTCTCTCTTACTTTTGTGACTGTCCAGTTTCTTCAAGAAACTTTGGCAACACCCATCATGAGCTAGGATGATTAGTTCATATGGTTCTGGCATGCCCATCAACTGAAACATCTCCAATGGGTTTGAAGCTATGATGTCTCTGCAACAGACATGCTGGTTCTTTATAATAATTTTATGTTCCCCATCTGCATGTTCATTTTTCATATTTGTAATCATACTTCTCATTTTATTCCATGACAATTTCAACTAATTTTGATCAGCACAGGATTCAAACTTTCTGGGCTGTAGCTCAATGCAACACTCCCCCTCCCCCATGGAAATTATGCCACTCCTTTGATACCAAGACAATCTAAACAACAGGTTACATGCTAAAGTTCCAAATTTGATGATTTCGTATTTGAATTACTCCCAACCTGTTGGGTATAAGCTGATTAGTCTATGCAATCTGTTAGTATTTATTTCATCCGTTTGTTCAAAGATCTTTTTCCCCTTGGCATTTCAATTTGAAACAGACCTCTGACACATCTTTAGTAAACTCCAGCACGGGAACTTCCATACTCCCTCCACCATTAACACAGACGCTACAAAAGCCTTTCTAAACGTTGCTGCTAAAGATTTGTCTTTTGTTAGTGTTCTTGTTATGTCTGGATCATTACTGGACCTAGAGACGCTTGTTAGGTCTCTTGCTTCTAATGTGCCTGAGGAATTCATCAAAGCTCTTTTTCTGCCTGTCTTCTGTTTTTTACATGTAACTTACCAGTTATGCATTCTTCTGTTTTCCTCATGTATGGAGGCTCTCTACTTTGTGAAGCATCTCCCTTTACCTGTTACAGATTTCCCTTCTCTGCAGTTTAACAACGAGTTTGGGTTTTTACCCCTTATGACAGACTGTTGATACTTAAGACTTTAAATATGGTATCTCTTGATACCACTGAAAGCTTAACCCTTTTAGCTGCTCCTTTTAACTACCTTCCCACAAGCTTCCTTGTTTAGATGTAAAACCCTTCATGAGACGTTACTGTAATATTTACACTTGCTCTTAAAACAATATGGAAATTGCATTTATTATAGTTACTCTTGTAGGCTGGATCAACACTAACTTCATCTTAAACTAGGTCTTGTGCACTGCATATTTACCAAGAGCTACTTATCTTGCGAGCTGACAACTTACCAAAAAAACCCAATAAATTCTCTTCATCTCCACATTTACTGAGTCTTCCTACAGGTAATGGAACCATATAATAATGGAAAATGCTTCTTTCCTTGGCATCTGTTACCTCTTTAAGCACTTCATAGTAATTTTCCATCTTGTTTACATGGTCAACAGTCCAGCCTTACTGTATTTTGGCCTATTGTCACACAAATCCAATTCATAAGAGTACTTTCTGATCTAGACTTACATATATACCTTTGACTGTAACCTCTATCATATAGTATCACATCTACACATCACTACGGTCTGCATTGTCATCTCTACACAAATGTCTTCCTGAGATGCCCAATATGTCAAAATGCAGATTTAAAACCAGGCAATCCAACTCACTCACTCCATTGTTCTCATTTCAGATTTTGTCTAGATGGCCATAAACAATTGCTACTGGTCTAACGTCTGCTTTTATATTTTAAAAAGAGAAGAAAGCAATAAATACATACATGACGGTGTTAATCCCTGACAGTTGTTGAAACATCTGCAGACCACAACCCACAACTAAGGCTCTTCGAGTTGGAGGATATGTTAGCATTCTGCAGATCACAGGTCCGGCTTAAAAACAAACAAACAAACAAAAGAATACATAATGGTTCTTAAATGCTCTCTGTCAAGACAATGTTCCCAAGTATAAGTTTTTGCACTTCATTTTGATACAAACTGGGATTCTTTCAATTATTTTTGAATAATTTTATCATTTCAGTTCTTTTCTGCACTGTACAAAAAAGATGATTTTTCAGGAAACATAGGCACAACACAAAACAATTTTTTTGGTCAAAGTGTATATAGTACTATTGATGGCACATGTACAGCTCTCCTATATTCTATTAACAGACTGCACATCTGTTATAACTGGATATACTGTTTCAAAGTTCTTACAAATAGTCACTTCTGGTCCCTTTCTAAAAGCTCCCACTCATATTGAGAAGTTACTTCAGAAATGCCACTGCTCACTGCTCAGATCTGGATCTTGCAGATAAAACTTTCTCCAAAGTCCCCCAAAATCAATTTATACAAAACAGTTGCAAAAATGGGTATTTTGTGGTGTGGGATAGATCTATGTTGCACAGGTGTAAGGCCAGCAGATGGAGCATAAATTAAATTTCTTCCATACCTTTGGAAGCATTGGGATGGGGCTACATTCAAAAAAGCAGAAAACAGTGTCTTAAGGAAGAGGAAAACCAACATTTCTGGCAGATAAGAAAAGTTTCCTTCTTTGTTAATTTTAAATTTTCAAAGTATCCTATAAACAATGCAATACAGAAAATTCTATGAATCAGGCAAAAATAGAAAATATTTGACTCCGTTATTTAGTTGAATTTACTTCTGTCCAGTATGTCATTTAAGCTAAAACATATTCGGTGAAAAATTTTACATTTTACTTGGTATACCTACTTAGAGCAACTAATAAAGGTCACAATACATATATCTCAAAATAGTTGCCATCAAATAATAAAAAGCTGAATAGAAGTCATATCTAGAGGCCAAGACCACCTATATTTTATGTTTACATTTATACATTTTCCTCAAAGCCCATCCTGAATATACAGAAATATATTAAATGCACTGATTCAATATAAAAATCTATAGAAGTCAGTTAAGGAAGAAAGATTTACACCAGAGAGTTTCAATTTCAGAAAGCTGGCCATGTATGAACAGTTTCAATAGCAAAATTTGATAAACAAGTTTAGATAAAAATTTTCTCAAAGGTAGTCAAACCTGTCTGGGAAGAGTCATTCTCATAAAAAAATTATGGTGTTCACATGCCATTTGTATTATCACTTAACTCCCCTGTCTTTATCATTAACAGTAGAATCCCATATGGCGAATTGTCCACGTGACATATATACAATGGCAAATGCCATTAACATACAGACAGTACACAGTTCTACCTGTCCAGCAATATAGCCACATCACTACCTCCAAAATGCCTCTATTTGGGTTCATAAGGAACTTATGTGAGTTTTTTAGCAATTCCTGATCCACTCAGATATTTGATGACGAGAGTCATGCAATACCCTATTCACAGTAAGGCATTGTACAAAACGATGGAAACGAAGGCATTAAAATGAATAGCTAGAAAATGAAAGCAGCTGTTCCCAAACAATGGGTTGCAGCTCAGATGGAGTCATGAGCCCTTAACAAATTTAATTACAAAAATCCATTTGTAGGCCTGGAAGTGGGTCCCTGCAGAAAGTTTAGGACTTCAGATTAAAGTCTTTCTGTGCTTTAGACCTTCAGAGCATCCAATCAGCTAAATTCAGTAAGTATTTGTCATTTTTTCATATTTCTGACTAGTAGTATCATATACATGATGTTGAAAACATCATACTGGCTTATGTCAGAGAATAAAAAGTTTCACTACAAGTCTGTGCCATGGCAACTACACATCTGAATAGGCATACAGAAAATTAAAGGACTGACTTTCATAAAGTTCACAGCCTTCAGGTTTACAAACCAATAAACTGAAACCAAATAAAAGACATCATTAATCTCTATATTAAATGAGCTTTGCAAATTAACTTAAAAGCCCAAAGGACTTTTGCTGTTTGTAAGATGGGTGTTTTTAAACTAGAAATTGTATGAAACTTTTTATTAAAATCATCTAGCCCTAAAACTACATGTATTATTCTTGTGTTTTCCTATATTCACTCCTGCCACTGAAATTAAAGTTGCTCTTGATCATACAGATATCACAGGAATAAAATCCTAGCCCTTCATATCACAGCTACACCAAATACTGGGAACAGGACCAACTATTAACTAATGAGCTTGATTCTCAGACAGGACTGTACAAGAGGGAGAAAAGAGCTTTCCCCATCCTTACGTGAGTTAATATACAACTGTCTTAAAACTAAACAAAAAAAGGCTAAACACAGTTAACAATGAAGAATGGTTTTAAATAGAATCTTTAAAATGAAGTCTTCAGAATTATTGAATGCATTTTTCTTCTGAAAATAAGTCTGCTGAAAATTGTAATTGAATTACAAGTTTCTGATAACACTTAAATCTACTGTTATCTATTGCAATAAATTAAAATAGCAAAAGCAATAAAATAAAAAAAAATTAAATGCAGCAACTTAATTGCAAATGGATCTAGAGGGAAACAGATGACACAAAAGATAGGTCACAAATAAAATTAAGTGATAGCTATTTGGCAATTTTTTACAATGGAGGACGTAAATATTTCTCTCCAAATTCACTATTTTTTGTTCATTGTACTCCTGCCTTAATTGCTTTTGGTTTCTCATTAGCTAGAGGATTTAGAAACATTCCTGGTTTTGAGCTATTTAATCTGAACTTGTGAAGCCACTGACATGTTTGTTTTCCATCTTCTAAGCTATTAATAAAAATTAAGTCAAAAGGATGAGACCTCATAATGTCATGATTAATTTAACGAGACTAGATTTGGTTGGACTTTTTGTGCTGTGGTTTCAGCTAATTACTTACAGATAAGTACCAAGCTCTTCCCAGGGGTCACCGCGTCTCAGCTAACAACGGAGGAACCACTTCCGGCACTAGAGAAAGCTCCCTGCCTCCTATGGGTCTCCATTCCTCTGAGAAAGCTCAAAGCTTGCCTGTTTGCGCCTTTTTGTATGGCAATGGCACCGGTCAGCCAAGAACAAGAAAAGATTGTCAGCTCATCCGATATTTGAGTTTGGGTATCGTTTCAATTTTTCACAGCAAATACATCCAATGGAATAACCAGATATCCATCTCCAGAATAAAATAAAAGCTCACCACACATAACTGTGTGGTTCTAGAGAGTTAATTAATGCAAGGAGCTTTTCCATGGCTAGTTGAAGCTTTTTATTTGCTTAGCAACCCTAGATTTCAAATAAACAGCCCCTCCAAAGCATCTTATCAATCCACAATGAGAGGAGAATAGAAACACTAAGAACAAAGATTTTTGTTTTGACAGCAAATTGGCTTGGCCTTTTGGGAATCCTGAAAACAAAGCAATTTTCTTTCATCTGTAAAAGGAAAAACATCTTTCCCTTGATACCGCATTCTTTGATACAGAGCTTTGGTGATGGAAAATCCATACCACCATGTACTTATACAAAGAGGCAGCGGTTAAGAATGCCTTTGAATAGGACAAGAAGCAGCAGCAAGTGGGGGGGGGGAGAGAAAAAAAAAGAGGGGACTGCATTCTGGCTCTGTGTGACATGTTCTTTCTATAAAGCACAAACTACTGTAAAGAAGTCCTTAAAAACTGGAAAAACCATGACAAAAGAGAAAACAAACAGATAAAAGTGGCAACTTAAATGATACCATTGTGAGCTGAGAGAAGTGGTACAATGACTGAAGAGAGGCAACCACCTGAGGAGTTGAAAGCAGAGGTTTCTGACTGTACAGTTCACTTGTCAGCTCCGGTGCCAGCAGAGGTGAACCCGAGTGTGGTATTGTCAAAATCTGCAGAGTGTGAGAGTGTGTGTGGGAAGGACGGGGAGGCTTATCTGTTTGTGTGATGGGAAAACAGGGATAGAAGAAACTGGGGATCACATTGCGCTTTCCTTATAGTTGTGGTACATATCTTGGAAGCAAAACAATAGGTAGTAAAAAAGACCGACTTCTGCATATCCGCAGTCTGCAATGTGGTTTTAGCAAACAATTATTTCTTTTCATGCTCTGCTCTAAAAGTGCTTTGCAAGGGAAACAGTAACATTATCCTCACTTAAAGCTGGAGAAAACAGATGAGGAAAGATAAAATGATGTGCCTAACAGAACACCAAGACAGAAGAGGCAAAGGCTCTAACAGTCTGGAGATCTACCCGCTCCACTGTCTGTCCCACCAACTAACAAATTGCAGTGAAAAGCATTTATCAAACTGGTATTAGAATTTTTCTTTTTCTTTTCAAGTTGAGGAAAGACACTTAAAAGAAAATTGCAGTCAGGATAGTTTCAAGAGTGATATTTTTTAATTAAAAGAACATCCAAAAAGCTGATGCCTCAAGAGTTCCCTCCAACCCAATCAGTAACCTACTCTCAAAGCTGATTCTTCCAGCTGTTAGCTACATTAACACTCATACAGGTATCATATTGTATTTCCTGAGCAACACACTTCAATCTCCCCCCCTTTTTTTTTTTGTAAATTTTTCTGCCAAGATCTAGGTGTAGCAAAATCTTTTTTTTTTTTTGTCTTTATCCTCTGTTCCTTGTTTCCGAATCAAACATCCTTGTTCCTGCTCTAAGCCAGTGATTTTAACAGTGAAAATAGATTTCTACTCCTTGCCCTCCAAAAAAATTAAAAACAGGGAGATATTCCCTGGAGGGGAGGGGGGAAAAAGGGAAATTTAGTAGAATTTTAGAAGTAGCCTGGAGCTCAATGAAAGTCTCTGTGAGAACTTTTGGATAAAATCTGTTGCATGTTCATTCTTTTGTTTATTAATAGCACATTTAGTCTAAACCATCTTCTTTAAAAAATATTTCTCATTTGGGGGTCCTGAAAAACTCCTGTCATTAGTTTTTCCTCTCACTTTTTAAAAGTCAGATACCATCAGCAGAAGAGCTTTATTAAAAATAGGTTTAAAAAAAGTTAGAAATGAGGTTCACTTTTAAACAGATTAAAAATAACTGTTTTGAAGTCAATAATTATAGTACAGCTCAGCAGGGTTCCAAAACTACCAACAAAGAGAAAATCAAAAAGTCACTGTAGATTAAAGTCAAAGGCTTTAGCTTTGGCTTCCTAACAACAGGACAGCACCATCAATGGACGCACAGACGACAGACAGTAGAGCAGACTATTCTAAAGCAAAAAATAATAAATCTTACGCAACTGCTTCAACTTGGATTTTATTTTATTTTATTTTTAAACAGAAGTATTTGAACTTCAGCACAAAGTTCAGTCCCACTGAAGACAGAAGGACAAATATATGCTTAAACATTTCATTGAATTGCAACCTAAGAGCATAGCTTCTCTAGATGTATAAACTGCTAAATAAGTTTCAGTACTAACCATCTTCCTATAAAAAAAATGAAGGGCTCTAAGACAACCATTATCACTCAACAGCAACGTGTTTTTTGGCTTTGCAGAAAAGGAGCTGGGGTCCTGCTGGACAGCAAGTGGAGCACGAGGCAGTGGCATGTCCTCCCACCAACCAGTAAAGCCAGCCGCAGTCTGGGACGAGCAGCAAGCGCACAGTCAGCAGGCCAAGGGAAGCGACTCCTGCCCTCTCACCGGTGCTTGAGACCCCCACACCTGGAGCACCGACTGCATCCCATCAAAAAACAAGTCCAGAGAAGAGCTGCCAGGATGGGTAGGGGGCTGGAGCACAAGACACACGAGGAGAGTCTGAAAGAACCAGGTTTGTCCAACCTGAAGAGCAAAGGCTAAGGGAAGATCTTCTGCTGTCTACAACTACATAGTAGGAAGCCACAGAGAAGATGGACCCAGACTTCTCAGAAGTGCACAGGGGTTGGATAAAAGGCAAAAGACCAGTTGGAATGGGGAAAATTTAGACTAGATACACATTTTTGTCTGCTGTTTTGTTTATTTTTTTAAACACCATTAAGGTGGTCAAACCTAAACCAAAAAAGAGGTGTGGAATCTCTGCCCTCAGAGACAGTCAAAACTCAGCTGAAAAAGGTCCTGAGCAATCTTTTCTAAGTTGACTAGGGCTTGGATTAGATGACTTCCAGAGGTCATCTCCATGATTCCTAAGCGAAACGTACATTATTCTATGATTCCATGCTGATACTGGTTATTATAACCCCATGAAAAAGTCAGTTTTGTGTTTCACAGTGGTCAAAAAAAAGCAAACTCTGTAAGAAATTAAAGAACAAAGCAGAAGTTATTATGACAAGAATAGAGTGTACTATGGTATATCAAATGCTGTATGCATTTTCTCTCTATTTCTTCCTTCATCTCCAAAATAAATATAGTAGAAATTGAAAAAGGTTCAGAAAAACGCAAAAAGGACAATCAAAAGAATGGAACAGTTCCAATGTGCTGCAACAGCAATGTTATTTTTACTAGTCCCCTGGGTACTAGAATGCTTATACAGTTGCACTTCATTAGTGTACCTATGTCTGGGTTCAAAACAAGCTAGCATTGAAGTCTGTTTAGTGTGATTCTGCTTTCATTGGTAAAACAGGTTTCTGCTTTCGACAACAAATGAAAGCAACCAATCAAGTATACTAGGATCCTTTAAGATGGAAAAAAAGACTGGGAGCAGGAAATACAAGAAGAGTTTTATAAAACCAAAAGTGGCACAATGAAGGTGAATAGGAACAACTACTGCTTCAATACAAGAGGAGAACAGGGTGTATAAAATGAAAAGTATCAGAGGTCAGATGCAAAAAAAGAGTGTAGTTATGATCCACCTATATAACATCTATTGGCCACTATCCAGACAGAATAGAAGGTGAGATGGACTTTTGGTCCGATACTGTGTGGACCTTTTTACAAAAAGTAGGGGACTCATGGCTCTTGTCTGTGGGTCAGAAGACAGGGACAGTGAGCCATGTTTTTGTTACTGTAGATTATATCTCACTGAAGCAAGAATACAAAATCAATTACTTAAGTAGTCTCATTTACTGAACTAGTAATAATTTCCAAATTAAAAGTAAAAGTGCAGAGAACAGAAAATCTCTTGGGCTATGATGCCAAGAAGTGGTTTTATGAGAACTGAAGATTATGAAAAGCTGATGTTCATGACAGTCTTCAAAACCTCCAATTTCTGGAGGATTCACATACGATCTACGTGAATTTTTACATTCAAGTCACTTTGAAGTTTCAGGCATAATAAAGTACTTCATAATAAAATATGCTTCTTCACAATTTTGCATCTGATACATTCGTTAGCATCAAAGCAAAGCTAGTACAAAATCAGCACAGAAGCAGTTTACTTCTATTTGCGCAAAGGAGAAAGCCTATAGAGAATCAGATTAGTAACACTTCATTTACTTTATAATGCTGTCAATGATAGCAACAAACTTCCCCAAGCAAGATACATAGACTGTTCTTAATATACTTTCACTGCACAGCAAAATCTTGTTGGCTTCCAGGTATTATAAAGAGACTGCCTCTGCATAAACTTGTGAGAGTTTCTCCATGGTAATTCTTACCAATGCCTGTGAAACTGGCAGCAAGTAGCTGCATCCACATACAATTGTTTGTACAGCTGAAATATTTTTTGCCTGTTGATTAACAGGAGAACATACTGTGGGTCTTCCTTTCACTAAATCATTTTCTTAAAAGTAATTTCAAAACCTGACACACAGATGTCTTGTATCATCAGTTGTGACTAAATCACTAAACAAAGGCTCCTAGATAAAACAGAATTAAAAAAAATATATAGTATATTGTTGCACCAAACAGTGGGCAAAAGGCATCTTCCTTCTTCATGACTCTGTTTTCAAGGGGAAATAGAATTAGTATTAGATAATAGACAGTCCAAGATCCCTCAGGTACTAAAGAATATATCTAATTTGAAAGCTGGTTAGCTTATACTGATTGAAAACATCTCTAATCATTTTCAGTATAACGAAGACAGAATATCATTGCCTGAACGCCACGTTAATATAATGGTAATCAAGTCTCATCTTGAGTGAGTCTGAGTCTCATAAGTCCAGTTTCTTTATAAATCTGAAAAGGGCAGTTCTTTACAAAGTTCCTGAAAATTCAGTGGGATTTATGACAATGATTGATCTCTTTTCCCCCAGTTAGATACGCTTTTCTCCTTCTACAAAAAAAAGTCTAATTCTTGCTTACTTAACTGTTCCTATTAATGCTTGGAGATAGAAGTATGCACAGAACAGGGAGCTTTTCATTGCTTCTATGCAACCTCACAGGTCTAGTAGACAGAAGGGAAGATCCTAATGACTTTTAAAAATTATTTAGAAGCCTGAAGCCTGTTTTCCAAAAGGATACAGGAATTCTGAGAGATTTCCTCATGAATTTCAGTAAGTAGATTTTTATGCTGATTTTATATCCCTCATCAAGTTAATCCATCAGCTAAAAGAAAAAATAATATCCAGGTAAAGCAAATGATAGACCTCTTTCAAAAAAAAATAATATATATATCTAACCAGTGCAGTATATATACAAATTGATATTTATAAGCATTTCAGTCTCCTCTTGTGCTCCCCTATTGAAATCCATCTGTTTTAAAATTTTAAACTGAAATTTTTAAGTTTTGGACAGATGTCATCTTTTTAGACTATGCTCCTTATACAGCAGCTTATGGCTGGTCCCGATTAGAGACCAAAGGTCCGATAGGATCCTGGTTCACAGGAGCTTTTTGAATGGATATTTTTCCACTTCACCACTTTCAATCATATTTAAATCAAAACATTTAAGTGAACGGACATTCCTCTGACATTTGCAGTGACCAAAGCCATTTCAGTTTCAATGGATAAAGGTTTCTTTTTCTGGCAGTAGATACTAACAACAATGTTAAAATACCAACTATAAATATGTTACAAAATGATTATTTTCTCAGAATAAAAAGGAGTTTGTACTCAAAAAGTTCCACTGTAAAAGGAAGAGAGTACATTTTTCTGTCTAGTTCACCTATGAAAGGGATCTGCTTCAGGACTACAACTTTATACTGTGTGGACAGAGCATGATATTTTATTATGTTAATAAACACAGTTTATCAAAGAACAAAATCTAATAAAATTTTTCTAGACAAAAACAACATAATAAGAAAGCCACTACACTTCAAAAGATGCAAGAGAGTGCTTAGTTAACGGTTACAGGTTAATGGTTACAGGTGTGCTAGCAGAAGATCCTTGTGAAGAAACACTAGCAAAAATCCAGTGGGGCTTGGGAGAAGGGGTTGTCTGAACTTGTTTCATTTGCCAAGTGTTGATTTTTTTCTCCATTACTCTGGTAGGAAGAACAGCACTGCCAAAACAGTAGTGTCCATCCTGAAACCATGTTATCGGGACTGAATTTACCAAGGGAGGAAGGACAGCTGTCGCCTCTTCCCACCACTGCCAGCGCTAGGTATTCCCTGGCTCTGTGTGGAGCTCACGCAACTAGGGAATAGTTGTGCTACTGCAAATCCATGAGGCCCTATCAAGCACTGTTTTTTTGTATAGGGCATAAATGTTTCTTTACTGGAAGAACATCTAGAAGAGACACAGTTTTGATTTACTTCCATATTATTTTAAGGAATGGCAGCTTTCTACTTCTATTTAAAGTGTTATTTAAAAATTATGAGTTTGTTTTTAAACATTGGGGGAGAGGAAAGGAGCATTTTCACTGAAATTAATTCCTTCATTCAATTTCCCATTTCATGTCTAAAGCTCGAGGCAAATCAGGGCTTAACCCACCATGCACACAGGCACTGGTTTTCAGCTCTGAACAAAGGCAAAAACCACTGTGTAACTCTGAAACTGTCTGAACCACTGAAGAACACTAGAAACCATGCCCTAGTCGCCACATGAAGAATCAGTCAAAAAAAAGTAAAAACTGAATTGGCACCAAAAAAAAAAAAATCCTTGCCTTTGAATTGGTCTATAAAACATCCTTCCAGATTATAAAAGAAAATCACTATTAAAATAGAATCATTATAACCATCTACTCAAAACAAACTCTTTAGCTTCCTTAGTGACTCCTACATAACCAAAAAACTCCAAAAACCTATGTCCCTAGCTCTGTAGTATCCCTGCTAGCAACCTGCTGCCAGATCATCACAGCTACCTTTAAAGATCCTACATGGGAACATGCTACTTTCAGCTTCTTCCTAACTTCATTTGCTAATGCTCTTTTTTCCAGGGAGACAAAAGAACAATCATGGACATATGACCAGAAGCAGCAACTACAGCAGCTCCAGGACACATACGGCAAAATCAATCAATACACTCATACATGTAAAACATCCCCAAAAAATCCATGCATTAGGCTAGTCGTTGCCCATGGAAGATGCTATTAGAACATGCTATTTAAATATTTTTGGTCTGTCCAAATTCCAGACTGCATCTGCTGCAGTTAACAAGTAACACCTGGGGAAAAACCATCTGCATCACAATGTTGGTGGTATTTGTACAGATTCAATTTTATGACTTATGTAAATGCAGCAAGTGTTCTCAGCTGGTAACACTATTTCAGAAAAATGTCAAACTCCTTTCTTAAAGGCAGCAGGAGCTTAAACTATGCAAAGGGAAAAAGCTGTTTTTAGGACCAATATGAATTTCTATCTAGGGCTTCAGAAGGATATGTGCACTATCATGCTAAACACTAAGCAAGACAAACTTCATACAGTGATTCACAACATTTCATCAGCAGAAGTATGTGCTCAGCAACTAGTGGTTACTGAAAAGCATCTCAATTTCCCCAGGATTTCCTGGTTTTCCTAGATTTCAAGTAGCCTTCATGGCTTCAGGACAAATTGTAGAGTTCTTACCTGCAATCAGCTAGAGAGTTTGGTAATGGCTCAGAGAAGAGGCACAATTTCACCCAGATATGCATGCCCTCCCTAATACACACAAGCTACTCTTCAGGATGTTTAATTATTTTCCAGAAGCAATACAATTTGTTATGAAAAACAGATGTTTCAAAGGCAAGTCTTAAAAAGAACAGAGACAGTATGAGAACTACCTCCTGTTCAGCCACCCTTCCCCCCCCCCAAAAAAAACCCCAAAAAACAACCAAAGCAAAAATTACTCTAGTTGGAATTTTTAGGTTTCAAGGGCTGAAAAGTCTGAAGGTGTCAGCAAAGCTGCTTCACACCCTTACGAGTTACAACAGCTCATTTGGCATTGGACTGGGTCAGGAAACAATGAAAGTTAATTTTCAGTGTCAGATATAAGAAGCATCTGAATCTTTATATGGAATTCAGGAAAATATTTTCATGTTTCTCAGTAAAAGCATCATTGCCCAGCTGTGCCTTCTGCCAGCTGTCACCAACCTATTAAGCAGGCTGAAAGGAAAAATTCTTGGGCCGGAAGTCCGGGAGAAAAACTTGTAAACAGAAACAGAGGGAGAGCAAAGCTGGAAGAAAGCTGCAGTGTTTGGGCCACCTACGTTTAAGGGTAGATTTCCAAATATCTTCCTTCACTCACTGACCTCATATTTGCTTGCTTCCTCTAAGCTGCCAAATAGTCACTGAAAAAGATCTCTGCTTCTGAGCACACGGGTAGATATCTGAGAAGCTAATTCAGTTCCATTCTCCACCTATGCTTAGACACAGCTAAGATGAAGACACCAGTAGACAAGCATGGCAGAAGGTAGAGTGTGGAGGCAAGAATGACTTGCCTGACCACAGCACATGAAAAAAGGCAAATATAAAAAAAATTGTGTTTAAACATTAGCAGTATGCCTATACACTACATTACACAACATTTTAACTTGGAAGCTCACTCATTTATTAAGAAAAGGAATTCTACTGGGTAAAACACAGTTTAGTAGGCACTATGACCAACACAACTCAGCAAGTAATGCAATGCATGGATCGCCAGGTTGAAGCAGTTTGAAGCTGAGGTTTCTAGATCTACATTACATGTGATTTGTAGATTTTATGTCAGACTAGATTTAGTTTGGTCCCCTAAGCTGAACTCCACCACACACAGGCCGTTAGAAACTGTTCTGAGAACCACCCATTGATGTGGACCTTCACATCTCCAATAGGGATCGGAGTGTATTGGATGTGTCCCCGGAGTGGAGCTCCCGGTTGAGTTCCCCCTAAAGGTACATGCTCCACGTGCATGAGCACACTTTGCAAGGCGAACCAGCAGTGCATGTGGGTGACTACAGGAGAGGGGAAGAGACTCACTGCAGAGCTACGCTGCTCTTTTGAGCCAAAATGCTAATGCAGAGGCAGGCGATGTATCTTTTAGTAGCTGACAGCAACTGGAGCAGTTCTGCATAAAACCACACTAGGAAAAAAGAGGTATGAGCCACTCCTATATACTATTAGGTTTTATTCAGAATTAGTTTAGAAGAAATATAGGAGAAAATTAATACAATTGTTTGTAATGCTAGCACAACGAAATAAATTGCAGTCCAAGTCCATGATTAACATGGCAGGTCCCTGCAGGCTTGGGCTTTTCTTCTTTCTTTTCTTTTGATTACTAGTTTTGCAAGTTCAGCCTGAAACCTGACAGTAAAATCAGGTCCTTTTCCATTACTGTTGATAGTTTTTGGCAAGATGCAGAATTTTTTTTTTTCTCCAGCAACACTGTAAGGCCCTAATTCCATCCAAAAGAGTTGCAAATCTTTTTACTAGGCAAGCTTAGTAAATAATAATAGAAAACATGGGGGAAGGGAAGTACAATAAAGGCAAGTTTTGAAACTTGATTATGTTCTAAGACCTTCTCTTATATCTTGGATTTTCAAGGACAACCAACACACAATCAGGGAAAAGAATTTGTAATTTTAAAATTGACATGTCAGAATAGGTATGCAAAGGTTCAGTAAGCGGATTTGCATTTTTTTAATCAGTTTAAAGAAGAGTTTACCATATTGCTACTAATTGTTGTAGGAAAATAAAAGTACATTTTCAATACAATAAAGAAATCTTGTCCATTAAAGGCCAGAGTTAGGGATACATTACTGTTAGTTTCTAAGCCAACTGCAATTTGGACACTGAAGAGATTAACTTATCAATAATGTAAACGTAACGCGTCTCAGTATTTCTAACTTCAGAGAAGGCCACTGTTTAAGTGCATTTTAAATTTAATAGCTTCAGATACGAGCCTTCATTTCAAGTAAAAATCACTCTTCGTTTCTGCCTTTAGACAGTGGCCCTAGCTTTTCTTTAGACCTGCAGACACCTTCTGAGCATTTAAATGCAAGCGTGCAGGCGGCACCCTGCTTTACCCCCCCCCCCGCCCCCGGGCGTGGCCGACAGTGCCGCAGCCCCAGCGAGGGGCCGGGGGCCAGTCCCGCCGCCTCTGCCTCCCTCGCCCGGCAGCGCTCGTTGCTAGGATACGCCGCGGAGAAGGGCATTCTGCGCTGCCTTTAGGTAATGACGAGCTCAACTGAGAGTAACTGACTGAAGATGACACACTTTCAAGTTTTTCCGTATTTTAAAATCATCCTTTGCAGTGATAACACACACACACACACGCACACTCACCCTTAAAGAAACTGCGTAAGAGTAAGGCCTGAATTGGACTGGAAGAAAGCATAATGGTCATGAGTCTAATTATAACTTGAAGGAAAAAAAAAAGCTTCTCAGAGTTAGTTTTGAGGGAAACGATTTGCTGCTATCGATGAGAGGGCTTAGCAGAAAGCATTTACCTTATGCTGCGAAAGACTGACACATCTCCCCCATATTGACTCAAAATACATTAAGGCATTTACAACAGATATTTTCAGGCCCATTGCAGACCTCCGAAGAGAAATACTATTCTTTTCATTGTCAGACATGTATGTTTTAAACGAGCAGCGGTTTCTGATTAGGCTGCACTGCTTATTGTGGGCAGCAGCTGACGGACAAGACCATCCAAGTGGCAGTGAAACCCAGGTGATCAAACAGAGAGTTTTTCCGAAATGTTCTGGACTACATCTGTATCTCTCCAAATCTTAAAGCAACGCAGGAAAATAATACAACTTACTGGTAAAGGAAAGCATACAAGTTTCTCATGAGAAATATTGAAGCTAGATTACGACTCCTATTCACAACGGACTATGGGAACAAAAGAGAAGATGGGAGACCCTGCCCTAGATTCCTTGGACTTCTATGAGCAAGAAACACCTAGAATTACTGCGAAAAACAACAACAGCCTCTACAGAAAGAGCTGGGGAGGAAGCAGCCTGCCAGGAGGGGAGCAGATCCAGAGAGAGTACTGAAGCCGCACACATAGCAGCCAAGCTTAGCACCGGGTGCCCTTGCTGGAACAGGGCTGGGAAGGGGCCATGCGGCTCGGGCTCCTGGACGCTCTGCAGCCGAGTGGGGTGCCGCTCACGCTCCACACAGCCCACGCGCGGGCAGAGCGCCTGCTCCGCGCTGCTCCCCACTGAAGCGCTTACTGCAAGGAAAGCAACAACCTCCTGCCACACAGCTCATTAACATGCACTGAAATCCTCTGCCAGGGTTTCCATCGCAGCTACAGAGAACAGGCATTTTAAGGATGAAGTCTCAAAAGAGGTGATACATGATGCTATTTATATGAAAAGAGTGGCTGAACATTTTTTACATTGATTCTTCCAGATAATTCACTCTGTAAACCAATCTGTGAGGATAAATCTAGAAGACATTAAAGCAATGTCATCCCATTCTGTTACAATACAGGAATTCAGATTTTTAAACAACTGACCTTCCTCAGTAAAGGACAGCAACTCAATTACGTGATGGAGAACAGCAGTATTTCACTTTAACATTCACATCTGATAGATGATATTGCAATGACATTGATTTAAAATAGGAGGCTTTTCTATTCTCAGTGGATAAAAACAATGATCACAAATGTCACCAACGTGACACACTTCTTTCTAGGCCCTCGGTAGAGAGAAGCTTTTGAAAACAGCGTGACATAACAACAAAAACACAAAATTCCATTAGGAAAGAGATGTCAACATTTAAATAACCATTTCAGACCAGCAGCATATAAAATAAACAGCCAAGGGTCCTTTCTTCTGTGCAAGGTAAAACAGAGAACCATCCCGACTCTTCAGCCCATGAGGCTCTGCTAACACAAACTGCTCTATGAGAACGATTCCTTAACTCAGCATTTGTTATTTAATGTGTAATACAAGTCAAGCCTTTCCACATGCTTCCTAACACCACAGACTACTTACATTTCATTCCTCCCAATGGCAAGGTACTTGCTTTATACTCTCAAAGTTTTGCTGATAAGACTCCCTGTCTGGAAGGGATTGTACAGATTACAACTGCAAACTGGAAGGATTGTACAGATTACAAATTTTCTACAAATGTGCTGTATACTTCTTAAACACGTAAAGCCCTTACATTAAATAACAATTTAAGTTATTCAAATCTCAAACACAGTGATCCAGAACTAATCCTTGGGTCTCCAACATCTTCCCTTATTTTGTACTGCAAACAAAACTAACAAGTTTCTCTGTGACGCAAAGAAAGATGTTTAAAGGGAATAAACACATTAATGTGTCACTGAAACAAAGACACATTTGGTTGTTCACATTTGGTATAAGCCGGAAGGCAAGTCTCAAAGACATGTAGATACTAAAGAGCAGGAAAAAAACCCTGAATGATTACAGTATGACAACTGCTTTTCAGTTAATAAAAGCAGAACAAATGATTATTTAATTTCTGCTGGCTCTCCGCTTCTTTCTGAGTACCATGATGATCCCAGCAGTCTGACAACAAAGAAAAAAGTAAAGTAAAAGTGAATAACCTAAGACTTTTCAAAATGCATGAACTATACAAATAATTCAGTTGTTCCTTAGAGTGCACGTCATGTTTTATACACAAAGCACTGAAAAAAATCCATAGAAAATATTTTAAAGGAATTTTTACTAAATTTGATGGAGATATTCAGTTTCATGAATTAAAGAAAAATAAATTTTACCTGGAAATATATACAGATGTGCACTCACAATTAACCCTTCAACCATCTCTTCCAGGTACGTACACCAAAAAAGTGCTTCTGATGGTCTTGCCTGCCCCAGAAGTGACGATTTTTCTGGGCACTAATGGTTTGAACAGAAGAAATCATCTCTGGATAAAAAAGTATTTTTACAGCATTACATTTCTAACAAGCACTTCCTTTCTCCCTGCTCTTTTTCACAGCCTGAATATTCGTACTGATGTTTCAGCTTCTTAAAATTACTGGGAAAACTGCAGTTGTGGCTTTACAAGCCCCAAGCTTACTTTTCATTCCAGCCTGCCAATGCTGTTACAGCATATAGAAAGTGCCCAGACTGATCTGTCAGAAAGTACATGAACGTGGGGTAGATGGTGCTGAGACGCACCACTGTGTGACTCCCATTCACAAATCATGCACTGTACTAATAGAGACTGTTTTATTGAAAATGCCGCCAACACAGAAAGCATAAAACATCCTGACCCCAGAGGTGATCACTACTTCCTGCTAACACCCAGGCAAAGTTTAGGACATTTTTTAAAAGGATTAATTCATAAGACTTGGCATCTTTCTGGATGTGACATCTTTAATAAATAAGGTCTAAAGAAACTGAATTTTCATTAAGGCAGGCTGACAAGACAGATAGAGACAAGACATGAGCATGGCTAAAATTCAAAGTCCTGATTTTCCTCAAGTAATGCAGAGCCTTTAGTTGTGGGCAGCAAGCCTCTCTCCAATTTTTCCTAAGTATTCTTTGTTGATACCAAATCATTAGTCATTGCTGTTGAAACACCATCCTAACAGAAGAAATAACAAGTATCTATTCCCATAAAGTACTACAAGAAATAGAGAATTAAAAAGACACTGGTAGATCTCAAGAAGCACTAAAAACAAGTTAAAAAAATTAACAAAATATAATCCATAGAGGATAGAGGATAGAGGACAACCGGCATTCCCCAGAGCTCACCATAGTGGAAGTCTGTACTTCAAACATGCATTAGGGATTAATTTGTGACTACTGTTTTGACTAGAACGCATTTCATACAAATATGTTCCACCTCTGAGACAGCCAAGATGCATGTGGATTGTCTGTCTGCATCTGTCTGTGGGGATGCATTGACCAGTTTGAGATTTAATGCTGGGTTTTGTGATCACTTCTAAGTTGTTTGAGTTGCTCAGTTTTAATTTTCAAAGAGACTGTAAGAGGGTTACTATGTCCTTACCTAGCAGTGCATTTTACATAATGAGAACACAGCAACAGGAGACAGGCTCCATTGATGGCTTGGGGTTTCCAAAATGCTCAAGAGAAAAGCATTACACTCCTCTAAACTTGGGCGAGAGCACCAGGCTTCAATATCATAGTAATACCGGTTACAGTAGATGTCTTTAACAGCCTCCAATGCACAATACCTTACTTCTCGAATGTTTCACACTTGTCTATTCGATACCTGTAGGCCATAAAGAAATGTTCCTTATATCTAGGATCACATCACAAGTCAGTCACACTTTTTTTTTTTTTTTAGATGCACAGAAATTACTCAGACCAACCTCCAAACAAGGATATACAAAAGAATATTGCCCTGTACTAACTGAAAATCTATTCAAACACCAAGACATTTAAACTATGGAATAACAGCCTGAATATTTGCTTGTTTTAGCAGCATCCACTTTGACACATTTGACAGAAGTGTCAGTACTAAGCCAGCTTTGTCAAGATCTATGCTTGAATCTTCTGGGGAAAAAAACATTTCTCCCATGGGTGGCATGCATTCTCTCCTCCCCCTCAAGGTATATAAATATATATGTATACACACACGTGCATTTCAGGATAAAATTTTGAGAATGGTCTAGCATTGGCCCTTGCCAGCCCACGGATCTGAATCCAGTTACAGGTCTCACATGACCCTTGGGAACTTCCTTTGGAGCAAAGCCTTTGTCCATTTTCTGGTTTTATACATGTAAGGTGGAAACAGTAGCACTTTATTACCTTAAGGGTATTTAAAAGATAGTTATAAAGAAATCAAAAGACAAGTGTTTACCTCCTGAGTAGGGACATTTTCTACTTCAGAGAGCTAACATAAAAAACAACAAAAACCTCTTCTGAAAAAGGCCAAAGACATTTGCATGTACATGATATGCCAGGGAATAGGATTTGCCTCCTGTTTGTTAACAAAGTTCAGTTAAAAAACTGAATTAGTTTCTATAAACTTTTAAAACATTTAGATGTTTCAGAAAAAAAAACATCTAAGTGCATGATAAAACATGCTGACAAGCAGAAAGGAAAGTCAGATTTAAAAAAAAAGTTGCAGAATTAAAACTTCCATTTATGTTCCATCCTGCAGGTAACCTATGGTTAAAGTTTCAGTACACATATCATACTAAAATTGTGCATGGGGAGACCAGACAATTTCATGGAAGATAAATCCAAAAGTGATCAGAAACTGGAAGAGTACTTGGGTAAAATATCACACACGTTTGTGCTCTTCTTTTACTCTTGCCTAAGCATCTGCTGTTGGCTACTGTTTGAACCAAGACAGGACTAATGAGACTACATAACTGAACAAGTAAGCGGAATTACAGGCAATTAATTCTTTAATTTCCACAAATATGTGAATGCTTCTCTCTGCTTCTGCATTTTCTTCTAATGTTATCATTACTGAATGTTCTTTTAGTGTTACCAACACGTTTTGGTAAATAATTACGCAACTATCTGTCCACGCTCAGTTGGGTTCATATAGACTTCTAGCCAAGAATAATCTTCTAGGCAGTAAGAGATCTACTGTCTAATGACTAGAAGTAGACATACAATAAAACGAATAGTAAATTGCATAAGCACATTTCACAGGTGGCACATGCAGTATATGAACTATACTGTGTCCAAGCTGTAATCAAATAGTTGATACCCTGTGTCTATTCCCAGCTCTGCCAGAAGTTAAATCATACCACCTCAATTTTCCTTCCTGTAAAATTGCAGGCTGATCTTGAATTCACATCAATGAAGCAGTATAAGAGCTTATTATATAGAGGTTATGAAGTGCACAGAATCTTAATAGTGGGACAACTATGAAAGGAACCAAAGCCCAGTTTACACACTCCCTGTCCAAAATGCATCCAAATGGAGGAAAACAGGAGAAAATGTTTTGCTGGTGTCTTTAAGGAGTTTAGTTCCATGCTCTGCTGCCCAACAAGTTTCTTTAAGGTCTGGGGGGATACACAAAGCACTTGAAAGATCCATTAGAAATATTTAGAAAATAAGCAAAGTTCTACAGTTCATGAGCACATTGCATTTTTTAAAGTTCAAATTTATATATATGTGTGTGTGTGTGTATATATAGCACACCCTTATATATATATATATATTTCTGTATATATTTATATTTGAAAGCAAATTATTTTCTTGATTTTAGGACTACCACTAATCCAAATTACAATTTACTTTACCAAACACACAAGAAGTTTATTTGCATTGAATCATCACAGGAGTGGTTCGGTCACTGTAGTAATAGACAGTTTTGCATGTTTGTACAAAGAAATGCCACAGAGGCAAAATATACACCTGCTCTATCTAACCAGCAGAAGTATTCATCCTGAGAAATATCACGTAATCTCTCACTAACAGACAAAGATAGATCTGCACCTTGCCAAAAGTATAATCAAATCCCCTTTAAATAAATTACTGGCAATATTTTTTCCAATTAAACAAGTAAATTTAAAATCTTTTTGAACTAGTTTATCAAATCCAAATTTATCCTACAGGTAAAGTTTGCATATAATGCATTACTAAAACTCAGGCCTTAAAGGCAACTTATGTTCTAAAAATAGGTGTGTCATTAAAGGTTTAGTCTATACTCTCAATGGAAGAAAATTCTTTTTCTCTTTGTAGCCATTTCAACTATTATAAACTGATGGAAAGACTACTAAAAAACCTTCTGTTTATCACCACAGCAACAAAATACTACACTTTGAGTATTGTATCTTACAGCATTTACACAAAATTGATTAGTAGTTTTCAGTGCCTAAAGACATTTAAAACTCATAGATTTTGTCTAATATAACACTAATGTCTTAATATCATTATTACTAAATGTAAGTAAAAATTAGACCTAATACCGATGCCACAAAACCAATATTTAAATTTACAAACACATTGAGAGTGTAGAGTGGAAATTTTATCACCAAATAAAATTAATACAATTAATAAGAAGAGCCACAGAGGGAAAAGAGTATTGTTTAAAATTATCGTAGTCACGATAAGGAAAACAGCTTTGAAACTGTGGAGCTAAAATTGAAGACAGCTCTTCAGTTTCACGAGGTATCAAACATACGGGGTGGGAAAGGGCACGTAGCATAGTCTGTGTGTGCTAAATTCTCTCTACTGCGGGTAGAGAATAAAGGGACAAAAGTTTATCATCAGGGCAGAAGAATGCAAGCTGATTAAAACTACATTTAAAGATAACTCTCAGTTCATTTTGAAAACTAGTTTCAACTAATGAGAAAAACCATTGTAAACTCAAAGCATATTAGAAACCCTTATTTTCACAGATTTTTCTAATGTAATAACTCCTAACATATCTATCAAACTGCAGGATCTGGGAATCTGCTGCTGCATCCACGAAAGACTTGTGAAGGTTTTCCAGAACTCACACTTCAATGGATCTGCCTGCACCTGCCCCTGAATAGAGAATATCCTCAATCTCCATCACTGATATTTTGGGGGTTTCTCAAGTACAGTGCTCTACGGACCAGCTGGCATTTTGTATTTGGTGCCTGGGCTCACATACTACAAAAGAGGATTGGCTACAGATGGTAGATGTTTCCTGGAACAGAGCAGAACACTAAACTGAGCAACAACTGCCCAAACTTATAAAATACAAACTATTTATCCCCGCCTTCCCCCCAAAAGTAAATTCTACTTCCCTCGTGATGCTCCTGGGCTGCATTACAGTTGCATTATGTTATGCAATAAATTTACACTACATTTTAAAATGTGTCCTTCTGCATATTCAAGAAAGTACATCTATTAATACTGCATGTCAAGAAATATTTAATCCAAAACACTATTATCATGCAGCACTAGAATACATAGATTATTTCTAGGTTTACTACAGTATCCATTATCCATGATTTGTTACATTTACATGCAGATTTAAATAAATCTGGGCAGTTTTTCCCTAATAAAGCAGCCAACACAAACAGCTTCATTGGCTTCTGACAGCACAAGGGTGCAAAGGCAGCTCCTGACTGATGGGAACTGCAGCGCTCGAGCCACCAGTCCAGCACCACAATAAGCAGTCACTTGGCACAGACCGTATATATTTTCATGATATTTCACCTACTGTCTTCTATACTGAGTAGTTAACACTGATAATTTGAATATCCAGGACATCCAAGTGAGCGCTCACTGCAATGAGAGAAATGAGTGTGCATCTCAGACAATATCAGGAATTCTGCAAATTTAGGTTGGTATATTCATATTAAATAGTCTCTGATGACAACTTTAAAAAATTTTGGTTATTGTTGGAAAGGAAGATTTAACAAAACTGACACTAAGATTAACTGAATGAGGCACCTTGGATTGGTACCGCCTGTCCCCATCCTTCCAAGTGCGCATAAGCATTTTTGGTATTGGTCAAACTATCTGCCAGGGTACTGCACAACAAATCAAAGTGCGTAAGTGAGCAAAAAAGTACCATTTGGCTTTTACTGTATGTGCGTGCTACACTTAAATAACAGCAAATTTTATCTGTAAGACATCTTCTCATATACAAATGAAATAGGCTGCCCATACTCCCTTCTTAAATGAAAAAAAAAAAATCCAGATATTTAGTCCTTAGACTCTATACTTCGTCCTGCTGATTTCACTGGGAAGACCTGGAGACAAAAAAAGCAAACGGCTTGAAGGATTCCAATATGGCAGATGGGGGCAGGATGATTAATTTGAGGCCACTCATTCATGAGTAGGTGATATTTGGATATTCTATAATGAATTATTCTCCTGGGAATGTGCTTCAAAAGGGTTTTAAGCCTGTAAAGCTCTAAACAATCCAATCTAGAGATGAAATGATGCATCAGACCTCTGCCATTGTTACACTGCATTGTAATTAGAGTAGGATAAACATTCCTCACTATATTTAACTCAATTTATTTGCAACCTGTTATCCCCTACTAAACCCACCAATCTGGTCTTCTTTCATAAACACTGGTTTAATTTATCTTCCATTATAACACTCATAGGCCTCTTGCCTCTGTGCTAGATACTACTAAAAATAATCATCATTTAACAAAACATTAAAAATGTGAAGTCTCAACAAAATATGAAAGATGCAGAAGTAATACACTTCACCATTATAGTTAAAATCACTTGATAATAATGGAAGAGTATAGCCTTTTTATGCAGAGTTCTATTTTTGCCAGACAAAGCAGAAAGAAACAAGGAAAAATTAAAGAAGGAGAAAAGAATGTCAAAAAGAGCTTGCAATTAAAAAAAATTTTAATAAAATATGGGGCACTTTAGATCCATTTTTCTTCAACAAAAGTCTTATTTTCCTTCGGCTGTGAAATGAACTATTCTGCAAGTGCCACCTTTATTTTAAACTAGCAACAGCCAGAACCACCTACATTTTAAATTTACTTTTATTGCCATAGAAACGTATGTTTGCTTTAACTGAAAAGGAAGTCTATAGGCTCATAACCAATAGTGTACTTTCCACATCATACACTACAGAAGATATTATAATTTATTCATTTATAAGCATACTTGCACTCTCTTAAGTAAGCTACATACTCTTCAGCTACACTGAAAATTGCATTTATTTTGTGATGCACAAGATACCTGTTGTAAATGAAATGAAGCTAGTGCAACCTATCATATATAATCACAAAAAGAATTACTTTAAAGTTATCTATGCCCTTAAATTGATCCATTTTCAGTTATTCTTTAGTTGACTTACGTTTCGATAATTTAATGTTTAGAGCAGCTTTACACCAAAACACACTAAAAAAATTTTTGTCCTTTTATATCCACTGATACCATGTAGAATGCACACAAAAATTAAGGATGTTCAGCACTCTGATAAAAGTGGATATATTCATACAGTTTTACTACCAAAAGGAAGATCTACACCCTTCTTTCTCTCCCAGGCATCACAGGGAAGCAGTACCCGGAAGCCCACACATGCCGGCGTGCACACTGCCGATTCCCAGGAGTGCAGCCGCACCGCCCCAGCCCCGGTGTCGCACCCCACAAATGTCAACGGGGTCCCACCAGGCACAGCCTGCCCCCACGGCGCTGGCAGCAGATCAAGGCTACTGTGCTCTAGAGCAAAGATACTTGTTTCATGACCTACTGCAGTAACTCTCATTTCCCTGGAAGAGGACAGAAGGAACACGAAGCATGCGCAATTACAAATATTTAAGTAGTTACATACAACCCACCCACTCAAAGTCTTGGCCGTTTCGTAGTAATTCTACAAATCATTTGCAACAGAAAAGGAAAAATATTATTGTGCCAGGTTTGACAACACTAAATACTAGCCTGTGATCAGGGAATTGGATGCACACTAAATATGATCAGGAGAAGGATTTTTTAGAGAAGAGATCAGGAGATCAGGAGAAGAAATTTTTAAAATTCCCAATTCCTTTAGTTACTATATATTATTTTAAAACTAACAATATTGGGAAAAGAACGGTTTCTTCATTCATAAGTCACTATGGTTGCATTCTTAGATATCTTATTTTGACTGTGAGCTAATATTTTCCACAGGATAATTGGCAAATATTTGAATATTCAACAGAAATAGAAGTATTCAAGTATGTCCAGCAACAGAAAAAAAAAGTTCAAAACCACCATTATCCATAACAGACATTTACTTCCAAGTGTTCAGTGGAAAAAAAAAATCCACAAATTGATTACTATTAGAACACTGAAATGATCTCTCTTCAGAAAAATGAAGAAAAGAAATTTTATCAGAATAGTGGTTTCCCCAAAACACATGCTAAAAAATGACTGATGACTTTTGGTTACCATTTGCATTCTTGCATTTCATAGTGCCATAGCAGGAGACTTTCTGAAAGACTTGTTTTTTCAGCAAAAGAGAAATCTGAAAATTGAGGGGAGAGGGGGAAAGCACAATCTTACTGTTTTGTTTTTTTAAAGATTTCTTATTTTGTTGACTGAGCTGTTCAGAACTTTATTTGTACAGATATTTCCAGAACAGGACTTAAGTACTGTTTAACATTTGTGAAAGCCCCATTTTCCAAAGAGTTTTTACTGCAAGTATTAAGTATTCACTGTATTTGTTACAGCTTCACACAGTAAAATTCAGAAGCACTTTAACACTTCCAAAACAAATATGTCTACGGAAACTACAGTTTCCCCACACACAACTGACAAGCAGAAAGAGAAGCTAAATTAATTAGATAAACTATTCGTGGTGAATTATTCACCCAGCATTAGTTACCGCACAAACACACACACGCTTCAACCATACAAAAATCCCTAATCCACACTGACATTTGCGAGATCAGAATGTTTTAGCATGCACACGAAAAACCCCTCACACATCACAACAGACTTCCTTCGAAGTACTGCACTTACAAAAACACCACTTGAAAAGCATAAGCCCATGAATCATTCATCGAAATGATAAAAGGGAAAGATGGTGCTTGTCCTTTCGACTTCTGAGAAGGAACAAATACGAAGAGGAAGCTCTTGGTGACTGGGTTCTAAATCAAGAGTAACACACTACTACAGAGTTAGGGGACAGCAGTATGGTTTATGGCACCATTAAAAAAAAAAAGAAAAGAAGAAAAAAAAGAAAATATAGACAAGAAACCAGAATTCTTACTTTTTGCTCACCGAAAAATTATGAACGAAGTGAGATTCTGAACTAGTTCATCATTCTTAAAAATTGTTAACAGTCGAGCAGAATTACCATAAAGGAAGAAGCCTTGTTTCTTATCTACAGGATGAAAGCACAACGTCCAAAGACATATTCTGATCAAATACTCACAAGGGAGGAAGTACTATACTGTTTTTCATTTATTTTCAAAAGGAAGAGAGATTCCAACAACTTGCTTTCTGAGCATAGGGAGAGCTCAAACATATTTGTGTAAGAGAGCATTTAAATGGGTATTTTGGGAGACATACGAACAACATACTCAGTAGCAAATTACTGCTTTCTTTCAAGTCTATCTCAAATCAAAAAAAAAAAAAAACCCACCCAATCCATACCTGCCACCACGCGACTCTGATAGACTTCACTGATAATGCCATTTAGCAGTTCACTATTGCTTACTAGGTTTACTGAAATACTCAGTGCACAAATACTTTAGATTAACTCTCAAGAAACATGCAAGGATTGCTGCTTAATCTGAAACAAACTCTTCAGGTTTGTTAGGAGAATACCAGAATAAAATGTTTTGAAAACAGAAGAGATCAAAAAACAATACTGATATTTTAAAAAGCAAAGCAAAAGATGAAGATTGGACAAAACCAGGCAGACAATACCTTGGTGAAGGTCTCCAAAGAAAATAAAGCCCGACTAGATTAGAGGAGTAGAATAAGCCCTTATTTAAAAGAAATAAGGGCAAAGGCTGTTTTAAACCCCTTTTGCTCCCTAATGGTTTTTTTCCTACTAACAGATTACCAATTTAAACAGGTTTTATAAATACTAGATACATCTGACGCAAGATCCAGAGGAACACTACAGCTGCTCAAGAACCATCAGCATCTGATGGACAGACAAAATTCTGTCCCTGTACAAAGCCCATCACCGGAGGGCATCTAGGAGGCAGCAGAGGAAGAAGAGTCAGCCCTGTACCCACTTGGTTCCTACACCACCATAAAGCAATATTAATTTAAAAAAGTTATAATTTTAATGATTATGCTGAAAAGGCTAAAATGGGATCAACAGGTAAAGTTTGCTCAACTACTTGTTCGTGGCATTTACATATAAACATTGTTATTAAACACATTAAATCCATTTTAGAGTTTCCACTCATCTTCACGAGGTTAGAGAGCAAAGAGGCTACAAGATTATAGCTAACTTATGTCACAGAACATGCTCTAAAAGCTAAATAACGAATCATGTTGCTAAGCTGAGTGAAGTGCTATAATTATTTTCCTTAGTGACTTTAAAGGAAAAAAAAAAAAAACTATGCCCATTAACATTTTCACACAACACTATATTTTGTCTAAATCCCTGCTGCATGTAAATAGGCAGCTCAAGTGAGAGTATTCAGTTTAGAATTGTGTATTCAGTTCTGACGCTGGATCCTACAGGGAAACAGTGAAGAACCAGACTTTTTCTTTTTAATTAACTGAGCTCTTGAATACTATTAGTAGCTCTAGAAGCAACATAATTTTACTACTTCTTAACAATATACATAAATATAAAAAAGTAGATCCATAATTTCAGATAATAAATAAGTACATCAGTGCAACTATGTTATAAAAATAAAGGTCCAGAGCATTAAAATCTGCTGTAATGCAGTGTGTGCCCATCTCTCACGCAAACACACCCAGGAAATTCGAAATTCTATTTCCTATTTCTAACAACATGACGAGAGCATCAGGCTGACTGCACTACACGCTCAACCCCTATGTCCTCAGACTGAACTTCCTGTCTAGGCACACCGATTCTGACGCTAATCAATTATTTCCCATTCAAATCAAAGAGCAATAAATCTGGCAAGCAAGACGGCAGTAATAAATCCCAGCTTGGTTTTCCTCAAGAGAGTTTATCAGAATCCCATTACCAATTAGCCTGGCCCTTTGCCATATGCCTCAAGCCTTGAGCTACATGTTGTAACTCTCCTTTAAGCACACGTATTCTGCCCTTCCCTTCCTGTCCCATCATTAAAATCCTACAACTGTCTTTTCCCAGTACGGCCTTCTCTTTCTCTGGCCCCTCTCGATTCCTAGTGCTCCCTTTCCGGTTTAATAAACTGTATCAATTAGACAGATGGCGAGAGATATCTATGCATTAATTTATCTCAATTTCTGTACTGAATAATGAACCAGTGCTGCTGCTGTTCAGAGTAAGTTTGCCCTTCACGACTCTAAGAACCAGCACCTTCAGGTCTGCTTCTTCTTCTCCCTATTTCTAGTCTTTTCTGCTTGCTTTATTTCCTTTACTTCTACTCAGGCTGTACACATTCATTTTTCTTTCACTGACCAAGAATATTTCCCTAATTCTTTCAAGTTCACTTCTTCATCCAGTTAGGCTAAAATAAAAATTACTGCGTGCCATGTTACCTTTGTGTTTTCCATCTGAACCAACTATCAGTGCGAAGGAACCATTGTAAATGAACACAAATGCTGTTTAAAGTTTATTAGACTATATAGCAAGCCTTTGATAACAAGTCAAGTTATACAGCTAAGCACTACTTTCCAAAAAGCCAAGAAATATGTCTAGCTTCCTGCATTAAAACTGAGCCGAGCTTCTAGAAAGCATGAAAATTGTGGCCAGAAGTATACTGCTTCTAGAAAAAAACCTAGTCCAAGTTTGTTAGACTAGCTAGAGAAAGTACAAAAAAAAGTTTTTGTATAAAGGAAAACAATAATTTTCTATAAATTTGAAGTACTGTAGCTGGACCAAACAAATAAACACAAAATGCAGGCACTGATAATATTATCTGAGCAATTAGACAAAAATGGCTAATTTGGCTTGCTGCTATTAAGAAAGAAAACTAAGCAACTAGAAATGAAATGCAGAGGGGCTTGGGGAGGGCAGGGTTGTGTTTAAAAAACAAAACACAAACAGGTTTCAAATTCCTATTTTCCTGTACGGAACTGGAAGAAAACTCAATATCAGCTTTATTCACAGCCCCTCTTGCAGTCAGCTTTACAAGGACCACGTTCCCTCAGGAAAGGATGTCAACCACTAGTCTTATTCTTCCAACACTGTCTCCCACTGAAACATAAGTTTGCACAAAACCATGTCTCTCTTCCAAAGCAATAATATAGAAAGTAGCTGAATGGTCAGTGATACACTGATAATTTGGAGTGGCATCCACCACTTTTTGCAGACATGTAGATCCACAAGCTACCTCAGATGAAGAGCAGCAGTTAATTCCACCCCTACATGAGGGAATTCAGCTTCAGTCTATGAATAATGCCGTTTTGTTTAAAACAAAATCATTATGCACAGATTTACTTTTGATCTGATAGAGGTAAAATCCCTTTTTTTCCTTCTTTTTTCAGACTTCTAGTTTTAATTTCCTGTAGGTTTCAGAAGCTGTGGACTAATACTAAGCCATCAATGGAAAGCTGACTTACTTTACCTCCAAAAACCTCATAGTGAATCTGAATTTTAAAAATTATATTTTGTGTATATGTGTATATATATTATATATACACACACACATACATATAAAAAATGTTGTGTGCATGTGTATGCGCGTGTGCATATGTGTGCAAAGTAATACAAACTCCAGCTACTCTTGCCTCAATAACACTTCTCTATGAACACTTTCATGAATTTCACTCTTTTCTACCCTTCAGGACCAGCTTAACTGAAATCTCTTTCTGGACTTTAGGCAAATAGGAATTTGTTCCAAAATGCCTGTTCAGAGCGGTCTACCCTAAAGAATATCTGATCTTCAGAAATGTAGTTAGCCACCATTTTCAGATAAACATTCAATTTACATTAGTACATTGAAAACTAAGGCGGAAGACTATGGGCTTTTTTTGGTTCTAGTCATCCAAGCAAGCTCGATTCATAATGTACTGCCAGATAAATCTAATCTGTAAAACCAGTATTCCCCAAGCATATTTAAGTTCTCAAACCCATGTTTGCGTGTGCTACCTTTAGCAGCAGAGCTCTAAGATACCAGAAATGAACTCTTACTTTTAGAATATAGTAGCCATATTTCTAGGCAAGGCAGAAAAAGATGTGGTCTTTATACACCGCATTTTTCAAAGGTCAAATTTGTGAGAATTAGTCTGCCTTTTAAAAGACTAAGGATAAAAGTAGAACCAAAACAGCTTTTTATCTGTCTTCCTCAACTGTTTACCAGTTTAAATACAGTAGTTCATATTTTCAATATTCCTTGCCGAGTTTTAAAGGTTTTTCCTCATAACCCTGACCATATACTGAATTTAGCTAGTATACTTTCCCAAGACCCTGGAACATAAAATGTCTCCATGTTTTTATTTGCCTGCGCTGCATGAATTTTGATTATCCAGAGGAGTGCTGCTCTTTTGGCTTCAACTCAAAACAAAATAAATTCCAATGAAGATATGTCACCACACAGGAAGAATTTTTGTTCTTAAGAGAACAGACTTGAAAAAAATAATTCTAAAATTCAAATAGTTAAAATACAAGAATGAAACAAAGACATTCCTTGTAAGTACTTTGAGCGTTGGCCACGATCTCTGGAAAATACAAAGGCAAAATGATCTACAACTGATCCTTGCATTTGGTATTGTAACAAACAAGAATTTCAGGCTGAGATGTCCATCGACCACATTGAATCTCGGGTTTTCTTCAAAGAAACCTTACTCCACCTCCTTTTTTTCTTTTGCTCCAAAGACTTTCATCTAACTTCATGTAATGGTTACAGATAACAAGAGCCACTTAAGACCATAAAACTAGACTTAGATTTCAAATATGGATTTGAGTCCCTAGAATTAGAATGATTCAGATCTCTGCACAGCCCTACTCCAGTATCGCAGTATTAGCAAGTTCCATCAAATAAAATTCCAGCTGATGTCCATAACAAGAGGCATGTCTATGTCTTACTGAACTGCAGGTCTGTCAGGCAATGGCAAAAGATAAAAGAGACTGTCAGAAGCAAGGAAAGAATTATGATCAAGAATGAAAACACTGAAAGCTTCCAGTACCTCTCTAGAGAGATGAGTGTCAAATGGTTGAAGCCAAAGCAATAGGCAAGACTGACAAGTTAAAATACTACAAAGAGAAGTTGCAAGAAATAGAAATATATCTAGGAATGTATCCAGGAAAGACTGCGAGTCCAGATCTCCTCTCTGGTAATACCCTATTTTAACTAACAATTATTGGGTAAAGTTACGAGCTGAAACCTAATGCTAATTAGGTGATTTTACCTTTACATAATAGTGTATTTACCTCCAACTGGGGAATGCAAAACCCAAGGAAGGAGACCGACTCACTGATCCAACAGCAAATTCTCAGGGAAGAAGCAAAAATGAGTCAAGTATATAGGAACGAAAGACAGAGTGGTATCAACCTTTCTATCTTGGCCTCAGAAAAAAATAGGCTATTACAAAAAAATATTAAAAAATAGTTGAAACATCAGAAAATGGCTCATCTAGAAGCAATGCCCATTACTGAATATTTTGGTACAGACACAGAATAGTAGGTTAAACAATATTAACATGTAATGATCAATTTGGTAAGTCACTCTGAGGGAATTTCACATAAGCACCACGGCTCTGTGCATCACTAAGCCCCAGCCTAGTTTTACATGGGAAGAATTACAAAGCAGAATAACATACAAAAGAGACATCTGCATGATCAAAAGTTGGCATATAAACGCTTGGAGCAGACTAAAATGTAAAGGTCCACAGGCATAAGCTCCAGAGTCTCAACCTTACTTCACAGGTTAGAGGAATGTGGGACAGATAGAACTGGGGGAGATTATACTGCTCTTCTACTGTAAGTATGATCCATGGTTACATATACTTCATCAAAACAAAAATAAATGTCCAATCTTAATACAAATTATGTTCATTTCATCAGGATGTTAAGTAAAAGTTAGTACTATGCTAATCACTAGCACTACATATTCTGGAACATCACAGCTCAGCGTCGTTTCAGCAGAGGCATGAGGAAGAGCCATGCAACTTGCAGATGCTTCCACCCAAAAGACAGTATAGACTGATACTTTCCCATGACTTGCTTTGAACACTGGTGATTCATTAAGTGTACAGAAGATTAATGATATATTTAAATTTCACTAATGGACACTGTAACGATTTCTTTCCAGTCTAAAACGAATGCTTCACTAGCAGCCTGAAAGACATTTACAAAAGTATATAACTCTGTATTAGATAGCTATAGTATGTTAGGTACAAAACTGCCAACCACTCAATTCACTCTGAAGTGTTTACTCTAGAATTAATATCAAAAATCCCTCCCTATAATTTACTTCACAGTACAAGTTACTTCATCTGTACCTGTGTACTTAAGCCATTGTACCAGTGCTTACCTGCATTTCCAAGAACTGACTGCCTGTTTTTAATTAACGTACAGTACAGAACATCTGCCTCAACGGTACTAAAAACTGTGATTCAACGGCAGTGCAAGTCATACATTAGTTTTGCTAACAAAAGTGAAGATTCACCCCAGGACCCTCTCCCAGTCACAAGCCCTTTCCGTCTGCTCTCTCCCCTTTTCTCTCCCGCTAAGGCTTCTGAGCCTGAGCCAAGCACTGGGAATTCGTGAGATCCACAGCCTATCTGAAGGGAAAGCGACTTAGCACTTACCAGTTACTGCTGCCACACCTCCAGGGAGCTCTCTCCTTTCTCACTTCTCCCTCGTTACTCCTTCTGCCTTTGGTTTTCCTATAGCCAGCTCCCTCTTGCACTAGAACCCCGTCATCTGAGAGGGGGGAGGTGTTAAAAAGCGGCTGATCAGCCGGACTTGACCAAGATTCAACTTGCTTTGTAATGTAACTGCAGAATGAAATACCCTCCCCCCCTTCCCTTCTCAAAATGCAAAGTTTTTCCCAGAAAACCTAGATTCAAGTTGTGGACTTTACAACACCAAAAGTCACACTGGAAGTACAGAATAGAGCAGGCAAAAGCCATATTCCTAACTGCCAGAAAAAAAATTCATTTGCGCAAGCAATCAAGAGGGAAGTGTCAAAAATATATCACTAAATATCCATTTCCTTATACCAATCTGAAAATGCTCAAAAATAAGCTGCTAAGCAGCAGCAGCTATTTGGTTGAAGGTATTGAAAAGGATAAAGAAATGTGAATCATTCACTTAGCAGGTATCCCACATTGGTACAAAAAAACTTTGGAAATAGATGTTATTGCTCAAGACATTTTTATTATCTTCAAGTCAGAAGGTGTTTGATGACCATCCAGAAAACGTGATGAACCTCTTAGAGAATACAGATGAAGTTCCCCTACGATTCAATCTTTTGGTGACAAGAGTGGTTGATGAAACAGTTACAAAAAGCATTACAGTTTTTAAGTGGGGGACTTGAGAAGGCATTATGGTTACATTCTGTTATTCCCCTGGTAGTGAAGGAGTCAAACACAGGCTTCTTTTCACACACAAAACAATGCCCTGAGAAACTGGTGAAGCTGCTTGTGTATCAGCTGATGAAAAGGAACACCTGTTCTTCTCTCAGGAAGAGAAGCGACAGAAAACTAAAAGAAACTATTAGCGAAAGTAGGCAGGATGATTTTTGAACTACAAAACTGTCTTTCCTTGGATTCCACATCCAAACACTTTCAATACAGGCTCAGGAAAGCTTTTGGCAAAGCTGGAATAATATCCAGAATGTCTGACAGGAATTACTACCACCATTTGGCATTGCCATTAAGTAGTGTTTTAAAACATTATGTGCTACAAATAGGAGTAATGAATTCAAGAAGTTCTGCAGAAACATACAAAATAAAATAAAAAAGAAATACACATGGCAAAATGAAATGCAAAACCTTTGCAGAAGCATACATTTGAGTTGTCGATACTTGAACACTTGGCAAGGAAATCATGAACAGGAAGTTGTTCTCACACTCTGCCTGCCAAATTCAATACTGAATATCTAGACAATTCCTCAAGAAATGAAACTAATGGCAGTTTAATATGACTTGTAAATACCAGTTGTAAGTCACAAGAGGTAATAAAGGTTTGTCTTGATGCTGAAACACAACTTTTGCTTTATAACAATAAAGACTTTGGGTTAAATGGGATGAAGTCCAATTGTAACTAGTTATCAGAAACGAGAGTGACAACTATCTAATACCTTTATGATAAGCAGTTATAACAAGTTGGACAGCATAAACTCCTAAGTATCCTTATTTCTTTAATGCCATTCTGTGAAAGCTCTGAAGCTGTGGATTACCCAAGTGGAAAACACTGACTCATTGTAACCTCATTCTTCCATAGGAATGTGTTTCATTTCACCAAAATGTCTCCAGAAAAGTTCTCCAGCTACACAATGACTTTTTCTGGAAAAAAAAATCAAGAGACCTACACATCCCAGACAGCCAACAGCCTCATAACTAGTGTGCCAGTCCAAGCTACAGATGTATACAGGAGTGCTTTAACAACTGAGCTAGAGTTAGTCCTACAACGCCACATTTAATTTATGAAAAGTGAAACAACAAGAGGAGAGATTTAAAAAAAGAGAGAAACAAAGTCATAATCTATAGTCCAAAAATAAGGGACAGAATGGGTTGGACTCCTGCCCCTTTTATTTCTACTGAGCAGAAATGCTTTTATGCTAGACATTAAGTGGCTCTCCGCAGAACCTAATAGTCCAATGTCTAATTGGGATCAAGGACCTTGGTACAGGATTCTTAATGTCTAGCTGTTCTTCGAATATCCGTTTTCACTTTTTATCAAATCAGCTTCAAGGTGATTAAGATTTGTCCCACTGAAGACCTGGAAACAAAGGATCCAAACCTACAAAAAGCATAAAAGGAAAAAAAAAAAAGAAAAAAAATCTATTCCTACTTCACATCCATGATGGATATTTTGAAAATTTGGTCACTAATATGGGTCAAATAACTTTTTTCATGATACTTAATCATTTATTGTAAATTCCAAAGCCAAACTCAGCAAGGCAACGAGATTAGGTATTATCAGATGTCAAATCTCAATTTACGCAACTGTAAAATAACTTGCATTTTTCTTTCCATCAGCCTGCAAAGTTAGAGTATTTTCCTATCAAAGCTTAAGGAAGCAAGAACTAAGATGAGTCTTATTTAAGAGCCTTAATTACAATTCCCACCCTAACAGTTTCAGCACAAAGCAAAAGAAAAATATTTAGTAGATAAAAAGATAGTCAATGGTACTGTAATCTTGCTTAAAGCTAACTACATAAAGCCATATGGTATAAGGCTATGAAAGAGTCAAAAAGGAATTGATTTAGATACCTTATTCTTTTGGGCAAACCAAAAGGACCTCAGACACTGTCTTTACTGAAGAAGAATCTCAATATTACACGCCTAGTTTTGTAAATCTTTCCAAAAGCTGCTAGCCTAGAATCTCTCAGCGTGGATCTGGACTGTGGATAACTTCAAGCATGTAAAATATTAATCCTTCTGGACCTCCTGAATGTCTGTTTGGTCTTTTAACCTTCATGTTCTTTTCCACTGATGAAAGAAAGTGCATTTCTCACATGAAATAAATGTAAGAAGCAAGTATAAACTTAGAATCTTAATACAATTTTAGTTTTTCCTCATTTAAGAAATCAGAACTTAAAACTGTAGGATAACAGAAACATCTGCTCAGTTCTGAAGTTACCAAAATATGAAATATTTTAAACAATAGCAAAACAGTCAAGAAAAGCAAAACATCAAGTTCGCACAGGCTACGACCAGAACTTTTTCTATTTTTGTCTCCTTATAGATGCTCAGAGATGCCAATAAACATTTGGCATACCTGCTCCAACTTCTTTTTCTTCTTCTTCAATGTTGTTTTTGATACTGTCATACTCCTCATCAATTGCCTGGTTACCACGCATCTGAGAGAGAATTCTCCGTGCTCTCTGAGTCTGGCCTTTCTGAATGAGCCAACGGGGGCTTTCAGGAAGAAACAGGAAGCCAAGAAACTGTATAACTGCCGGAACAGCTGAGAGGCCCAGCATATACCTAAAAATAAATAAATAAGTAAATGTCTAATATTTACCTACAAAAACATACTATGAACAGTCATGTACAACTGCTCAAGCTTTAGTTTACAAATCAAAATACATTATGTGCTCAGTCAAAAGGTTAAATGTACCTATTAGGAAGAGTGTTTCAGGGGCCTTTTCCTAGCAGCATCAAAAAGAATGTTCTGTCAGTAAAGTAAAATTTTCCTAACATAAAGTTAACTGGGAGAAACCATGAACCTGGTTGCCTGTTACCCTCCTCCCCTCCTACTCCTTATGAGCAGAAATTAAGCAGGCAAGAATCATATTCTTTAAGTATTTTAGAAAACAGGATTCTCACTTGTAATTCCAGTACACAACAAGGATTATGATGAATATTCTTCTGTCACTGACTCTACAGCCATTGCTCTGCAGGACACTAACTCAGACTAAATAAAACCCTGAAACAGTCTGTTAGTTCAGGAACTGAACTAATCCCTTTCAGCAAAGATATAAGAAAGGAAAGAACAGAAAAAGAAATCAAAGGCTTGAAAAATAAATGGTACTGCTGATGACATAAAAGTGAGACTGAAAAAGAAAAAAAGCCAAAATAGCCATTGAAATGCTTTATTTGGTCAGTAAATATGTATACATAGAAACACATGACCAAAGAATAAGCTCCTTTTTAAGGAGATGTGTTTTACTTTTGAAAATTTCTAACTGTAAGCAGATAGTTCACTCTTACATTTTCAGCCAGCTGCAAAATCACGTTTTAAGTCAAAACAGTATTTGAGATGCCTACGGTATTTTACTATATACAACATTAAGGCTAATTCTCTACTCCATAAAGAATTATCACTGCCAGGGGAGTAACACTTCCAGTGGTCAGTACTGATACCTATGACAACACCCACATATATTGTGATTCGCTCTGACTAAAGTGAAGGGAAAAGATTGTAGAAGACAAAAACATACTGAAACTGAGTTTCAAGGGTGGTTCTGATTTACACACTTCACATTTTTATATTCCTTCAATAAAACACTCACATACAATATGAATAACATTTTCACAAGCAAGCCGGAATTCTTTCCAATTCTTTCCAACGCTTGCAGCTCTAAGGCAATGGCATTGCAGAACAGAGTACGTGTACTGAAAAGCATCATATTGCACTGTCAGATACCTATGGTAGCTAAACTTCTACACTGAAGAGACATGTATGACAGTATTTCAAGCTTCCAACAGTTCTTTACTTCAGCAGAACTAATTTTACAGAACTGTACTTGTTCATAATTAAATATATTACACAAAATTTTGCTCAAAGTATCAAGGCAAGCTTGAGTTCATGTATTTTAAATTGTTTTAGTCATTGTGCTTTTTCTGCAACAACAAAACACATTTAAGACTTTTCACTTAAGTCTCTCGAAGAATTCTAGCTTTGCCTCAAATGTTACCTAGAGAAAGTTAGTCAAACCCCTAAAGAGTAAGAACCCTTTAGAATTTCCAGTTATAAACTATTAGATCAGCATTCATGAGTTACTCAAAGAAGAATTACAAGAATTATTGAATGATCTATAATTTTGTTCTGCTTTTTAAATATGATCTTTTCCTTACATATGATATATCATTTGCCCTCATCTGGGATTTTTTAGCTTCCATTATAGACTTCAAATGATGTTCTTGCTAAAAGTTCTTGCTAAAACTGGTTAAAATTTTCAAAGGCCATACAAGTAAATCATCTTGGTCCAGAAAAAAAGCTGAGAAAGTGTCTTGTTTTCTAATGATCTAAGAATAGTATAGCTCATCCTTATTTATAAAGAGAAGAACAGAGGAAGAAAAAAAATTCAAAACAGTAAGCTTGTGGAAGCAATACTAGTTGAGCAGCTGTCAGCCAAGATACCTAACAAGTGTCACTAACTCACTAATGTTCCCATTTCTCATTCACTAATGTTATTATTCCTATTATTCTCATTTCTCCCTATGTTCTTCCTCCTCCACAAAGTCTTTAGGCAGCCATATACAGAAATCACCTTTACATATACATCATAGAAGTTCACCAAATGGTATATTCAATGTTTGCATTTCTGTGGTATTTAGAAAGCCTTTTCTATTTTAACTGAAGAGTAGACCAAAACCATAAAAATTAAAAGCACAGCTGCTGCATTCTGTCAACCTGCAAGCAAAGGCATCTTTTAGGACATTCCACTAAACAGATTTAGTCCTTTACACTCATATTACCCAGTTTCTGCTCCTCCAGGAACTTATCAAAGCCTTTTAGTCCCTTACATGCAGCAGCAGCCTCCAGAACTAAGCAGCTGGGTATATTCACTCACCTTAAGAGGCAAAATCACTTGAGACTCCTGAAAGCTAGACCCAGTCTCTCAAGGTTACCAGTTGGACTCTGTTGAATTGTTTACTGGGGTCAAGATAAAAAAGAAATCCACAGAAAGTGCTCAGTCACTAAAGTCAACTTCCAATTGACATGTTTCTGGTCAAAGTGGAGTACAAGGAGCAGGCCAGAAGGAAAATGCTCAGTTAAGAGTATAAATCCATTGCAAGTTCAAGAGCTGTTGCTATTTCCAGATAAAGCAACTTTATATACTCCATTTAAAGTAGCCAACTTTGAGCATAACGTGCAGTGAGCCAGCTTTCAGAAATCTAATATAGTTCTTTCCTATATAGAGTACAAGGCTTTCCATTTGAAGCTAGATGTCTAACAGACCTGAAAAAATCCAGCATGAAATTTAATAAGTCTGCTGTAACATTTCTCCTCTCAGACATACTGCTAAAATACTATTAAGATAGCATTAGCAGGATTTATAATGCTATCTTCACATAAGAGTCAGGGTTTTTTTTTCCCCTTTGTTTATTTTTAATTTAATATCCAGCATTTCCAAGAACAAGCAGAGACAAGTGAAAGTAAGATTCCTCACTGTTTTTTGTAGCACTGCAATACATAAACATTTAGTCACTAAGAGCTACAAAGTAGTTTTCCTTCTTGTATGTGATGACTCAGGAGTGAACGTCCGTGATTTCTCCCCATAGGTGTGATGACCACTCTTTCCAGGTGACAAACCTTCTGCATTCTTTTCAGCTCAGTCTCAAGCTGCAGTAAACTAGCTGAGGACAGACAAGTAAACATTCCCCAATTAACAGCTTCACACTGGAGCTGAGTGAGAGTCGTTGGAGACCTGATCTTTAGCATAGTCTCAGTTTCTGTCCAGTGCAACAGTTTCACTTCACTTAGCTTCACTCAATCAGCCAGAACAGTACCTGACATGTATGTAAAACATGGCATTACTATACTGCATTAGCAGAAGTTAGCCAGCATGAGCGAGCAGGTTGGAGGAAGCAACTGCTCCTCACTGCTCGGCACACATGAGGCTGCCTCAGGAAGGCAGGGACCACAAGTATGAGAGAGAACTACAAACTAGGAAAAGTCCAGCACAGAACCACTAAAATGGTGAGGGAACTGGAGCATACTGCATAAAAGGAGAGGCTGAGAGAAGTGGGATTGAGCAGCCTGGAAGAGGGAAGATTAAGGGGAGACCTAATAGCAGTCTTTCACAACTGGATAGGAGGTCAGGGAGAAGATGGAGCCAGACCTTTCACAGTGCACAGCTGAAAGGACTGGAGACACTGGTCACAAGGGCCAACATGGGAAATTCAGTTTTAAGACAAGGAAAGAAAAAATCTTCGCAGTAAGAGTGATGTAACATCTGAACAGGTTGTTCGAGAAGTGCAAGTGTTCATCCTTGGAGATTTTTAAAACTCAGCTGGACAAAGCCCCAAGCAAACTAATCTAACCTGATTTAACTTTTAAGGTAACCTTGCTTGGAGAACTGTAAATTGGACTACAGACCTCTGGAGTACCTTTCAGCCTATTTTTTTTTCTATGATTCAGAGAGACTAGTAGATCCATTCTTTGCTTTCCACAGTTTATTTCTGCTACCTTGAAATTTGCAACATTTTCCCTATAAAACATCTCTCCTGTCCCTTTCTCCCCAATCCAGCCCCATGCCTAGGGAGTCATTACACCTACAGGATAATTGGCTATAAGGATCAAATACTTCAGTTGGTATTTCAGCTAGAAATGCATTTCTGGATACAGTTATCTTTTCTCAAAACTAAGCATATTTCTGTAACTGCAGAAAGGAATTAGCAACTCCACTTTTTTTTTTTTTAATTAGGATTGTTTGAAAGAATTACAGAATGGTTGAGGTTGGAAGGGACATCTGGAGATCATCTAGTCCAACCCCCCTGCTCAAGCAGGGTCACCTAGAGCACATTGCACAGGATCGTGTCCAGGCGGGTTTTGAATATCTCCAGAGAAGGAGACTCCACCACCTCTCTGGGCAACCTGTGCCAGTGCTCTGTCACCCTCACAGTTTTTCCTCATGTTCAGAGGGAACCTCCTGTGTTTCAGTTTGTGCCCGTTGCCCCTCGTCCTGTTGCTGGGCACCACTGAGCAGAGTCTGACCCCTGGGGGACACCACTGTCTACAGGCCTCCAACTAGACTTTGCACCACTGATCACAACCCTCTGAGCTCTGCCATTCAGCCAGTTCTCAATCCACCTCACTGTTTGCTCATCTATCCTGCACCTCCCAAGTTTGTCATCATCAAGACTGTTTCTCTCTCATCTGAGACCTCAGGAGAGGATTCACCTCATTGTGTGAGATCTAGTCAGAGAGGCCTTTAACGGCAAGTATTTCATTTTTGTTAGCTCATACCCACTATCACACAATCTGCAGTGATGAAATATATTCATGGGATTTCTTGATGCAGAGCAAGTGATTTTTCTGAAGGACTATCTTTTTGAATGACAACAGAAGATCTACAGTATACAGAACCACTACAGGAGAGGGAGCATGGGACTTCAGAAGAAAGCAAAACAGAAAAACAAAAAAAGAGACAAATTACCCCAAATTAATGAAGTTCACAGAATATGTCAAACAAACTTTGAATGACATTTAAGAGTTTTGGATTTTTTCCCTATGTTTTTAAAGAAAACTTTATAAGGGTAAGCCACAACAGCCCAGGACTTTCTCATCTTCCTCACACATGCCAACTAAAAAAACAATGCCTTCAGATGAAGAAAGCAAAATAACCAAATTTTGAAAGGACTTCTCATTACAAAAGACAAAACTAAACTGAGATACTTTTGTGGGAACAGGTTCACAATAAGCCATAGTCCAACCCATTTAGAAAGCTGCTGTTATTGGGATTACAAAAAAAGACTTAAAAAAAACTTCTCTCTTGGGATGATAAGCCTCAAACAGCAACTAAGTGGACCCTCTGAATAAGAATGTAGGCTTTTTCATTTGGTCTATAAATCCCAGCAAATAATCCCAGATTACTAATATGAAAAATCAACACAGGGGAGTATGAGCACCAAACTGCAGAGCCAAACCATTTTGCTTGTTTAAACTGATCTCATCATTTCTTTACTACTAACAACCTCCCTCAGAGAAAGAATGACTCCATCCTAAACTTTCTGATATTCAAAATACAAGGTGAAAAGCATGACAATACACAAAGCTCTGGTAAGTTAATTTAGACTTAAATAATTGTAATATATTACAATTTTTTCATTTCAAGGACCAACTCGGTTGAAGACCCTACAGCAACATGCATATCATTCCCAAGAGAGTTCCAAGAAAAAAAGCACACATACTTAAGCATAAGTTTCCAAAAGTTCAAATATGCAGTTTAAATGATCTATCCTGTACATTTCTGTTAGCTATTCTTTAAAAAGAAAGTCAGCACAGCAAGTAAAATACTAAGCCACATAGATTTCTAATCTCTCTCTCTCAAATGACACATCATCATAAAGAAGTTATACAGCAGCAGTCCAGAAACACTTAGCAATTACTACAGGAAGAATGTAATATCCAGAAAGTGGAGCAAAAGAGAATCACATCATTCTATAATCTAAACTTCAACTACAAAAGTATGCTACAATATCCTTTACTTCAATTCTGATTGGATGACTTATTCCTCAAATTAAGAATATTCAATATACACTTCTATTTTGTACCTATAGCACCATACTTACTGGAAGTTTGCCTGTTGGAAGAAAAATAAAAAGAAAAAAAAAAACAGTAACATATTCTAAAGACAAGAGGCAAGCTGCTTTTATACTACCATCTTTATGACAATCATTAAAGCTTTTTGATGTATATTTATTGCTCATGCATTTTAAAGTTTACTATAAAGTCAGAAAAGCTAAATACATTGCAAATATTAAGCCTAAGTGAAAGTAGCATGCATATTATTTAGCAATAGTTAAAGTCCCATTTTACAGATTTACAGTCCCAATATACAAATTTACCACTTTATATGTAAACTCTGTTTTACCAACATGAATTATGATAGTTGTCAACCATTAAGTCTTTTTCAATTAATTATCTAGGCTTGCCGAAATCATAACAATGCTGGTTTTGCTTTTAAATATAACAGTTCACAAACCTCCATCCATCCTTTGCGAGGTAGCTGAAGAGTCCATCGACGACGCTTGCGAAAAACTGCCCTCCTGTGATGAACAGCGTATTAATGGTAACTAATCTGCCTCTTAAGTGTGGCGGAGCGACTTCTGCAATGTACACTGGTACTGTCATAGATGCTACACCTACAAAAATAAATTAAATTCTAAATTAAATTCTATTAATGAAACTGAAACAGATATTACAGCTTCTTTTGTCATAAAGCATTATATTCCTTACTATTCTTTAAATGAAATGATTTTCAGGTTCCAAAAAAAAAACCCAAAACACCTAATGAAGTCTAAACGAATCTCCGTAGCAGATGGGCATACACACTGGTTGCTAGTGACTATATTTCAAGTTCACAGTTTTATTCAATGACACAAAGAACAGCTTACTCTAATTCACACCGCATGTATATTAAGATTAAATAAAAAGCATCCGTCAAAGACAATGAAATCATTTCTTTTGACTCAAAGAGATGCTATGATCCAAGTATGCATACCTAAGTCAAAATGACTAACTCAAGGTTTTACACAGAAAGATGCCAAGTATTCACAACTCCAAGTTTAAACAGAACCACGGCATGCTCTCCACCTTGAAGGAAAACAGGGCCATGCACTATTCCTCATGTGTAATTCCATTATTATTATTATACAAAAGAGATTATTTCTCAACTTCTCTGGAGTATAAAACTGTCTCACTACGAAAAAGGCCACCTTCACGAACAAGCAGAAACTGAAGTTAAAGCATGGGTGCCTTTTTTCTGTCACAACACTGGTAATATTTCTTAGGAACTAGGTGACAGCTCCAAATGAGCCATATGTGCAAAAAACAAGAAAAGCCCATGTGGAACACACGTAGGCATACGCACTCGCACAAAACACGACAGGAATTCAACGGCATGCAGAGAGCAGACCTGAATGCTGCACATACTTTCATAGTCTAAATGCGCCAACAAATTCATACTCATGTAAAGGAAATTTGTACCCATATCTCATTAGGAGAGCCAACAGTGACATCCAACCACCTTTTTGTGGTCACAACTGAATACACTTTGGCAGCACAGAAGCAAAAACCCATTCCCACCGAAGCTGGCTGGAGTGTCACTCCAGCGCGGCGAGCGAGGCCTCAGCGTCGTGGCAAAACCGCGTCCTCCCGGGCCCGATGCCACCGTGCGGCTCTGCCGCATCCACGCCACGCGCCCCCTGGCAACAGCCGGCGCGACGGGAAGGCGCGCGTGTCCCCGGAGTGGGGGTACAACAGCCGGCTCCAACTGCTCCGCGGAAAAGCACCGCGCCGGCCTTCGAACCCCTGGGGACGGCTGAGGAAGCACCCCACTGCCCGGCTGACTCACTGCACCGTGCACACAGCGTTAATTTTAGCAACAAGGTTAGCCTGATGCAACTGCTGGAAGCCTCCAAAAGCTGGAGAGAGGAACAGAGGTTGTTTGATAATAAAACGGCATTAGGGGACCTTTTGTTACGGTAGGTAAGTGCTTGCAGCGGCCTCTGGGCGCGGCAGCCCCTTTCACAACGGAACGTTCCAGAACACGCCAGCAGCTCCTCCAGCTGCTCCCCAGCAACCCGTAAGGCATAAAAAGCCACTTAAAAGTGTCAGGAAAGCATTAAAAATTTATTCAAGCCTTTTTCAAAGCTAACCAGAATGCACCGCAGAAAAAAAACCCATTCAGATAGCTCTTTCTGTGCTCGATATACAAGCAAATTTTCAAACACATGCCACTGTCAGAAATATTTCTGCATCTTTCCTATCAGTGTTTTAACTAATAACAATTAAACAGATGGAGATGGTGCACATGGAAGAGAAAAGCTTTTACAGGAAAGCCTGGGAGTACATCCCTTTCTCAAAGGGAATAAAAGCAAGACGACGACGTGCGCGAGGGCAGCCGGACAGCTGCCGTTGGTGGGGAAGGAAGGGCCCTCCCCGGTCGCAGGAGACCATCTCCACCGACATCCTCTGCGGCCTCAGGCACGGCACTTCGCCTCCTCATGCTTCTGCTCCCCGTTTGCAAAGTGGCAAGAGAAAACACCTTCCTGCTTCCAGGCATGTTTTGATACCAAGACTGGCTCTATCAGGCCAAAAGCCAAATAACCCTGCCTCTGATGGCAACAGGTAGCAGAGGCTTAGGAAAAGCTAAGAAGCAGAACAAGCATCAAGTAATCCCCTGATATACCCTAAGCTTCCAGAAATCACCAGGTTAGGGAACTCATGACTAAGTCTGCATGTGGACCAGACATTTAACAGCTCTGGATGGGCTTTTCGAGAACACTCACGCTTCACTCTCCGCTGCTCTATTTAGTCACTCCTTGTATGGGAGCAGCTTTTTCCTCCCTGCCGCTTCTAGAACGATTAGAGCCTCTTTTAGATGGGCTGTTTTCATCATATCCCTCTTTATAATAGACCAATCTTAACTAAAAATCTATGGTACTTCATGGGTGCAAAATATCAGTCTGGAAGGCTATTTTATCGGCTGCTCTGTAAATATCTTCCCTGCTGTTCGCAAGAGTAACACGAAAATGAGAGAAGGTGATTGAATTTCAAAGCACTAGGAATGGTGTCCCCCAAGAAGAAGCTTGGAGGTATAAAAACAGAATGGGGCCTTGCAATAAATACAGAGGAGGAAAATACCGTTCTGTTTCCCTCTTTTCGGGGACACTAAAAGAAAAGAGGCCTGGCATATTTCTTATAGGATGCTACTCAAAGCCAGTCCCTAGTATTCATCCTTCCCCATGCCCTGCAAATAAGGATACCATTAAAAGTTTTAGAGAAATAACACATATTCCCAGGAAGGATATCTTTGAAACAGAATCATTCAGTGAACTGAATTTGAGAGGTAAAGATGGGAATGTCTGTACATGGATTTTATTAGAAAGATGTGCACATTCAAAAACAATATGCTCTGCAAAAGAGCTACTTTTTTTTTTTTAATTAAACATCTTTCATTTATGGTGAAACTGGGAGATTACAACAAGATTCTCCATACTATTGGAATTTGCCATTTAGAGTTCAAGTCAGCTTACTGCATAATGATATCTCACTCATAAGAGTGCATCCTAGAAGCCAATTACACAACAGAACATTGTGCTTCAAGCTGGGGTGCTTCCACAAGCTCAGACTAATTTCATTTTCTCCTTTTCCACACTGTAAATGTCAGCCATGTTCTTAACATTACTGCATTATGAAAAAAGTTATTTTGACTGCATGCCAGGTTGCAATGGTTCAGTTTACAGAAACAGAACACCTTGGAAAATTTCCCCATCCACAAATTTCTTTCAGCACTGTAATTCACAGTCCTCTGACACTCAAAAGAAAGTTAGATTATTTAATCTGAAACAGGTTACAACTAGTCAAGATTCATTTATTATTAAATAGGAGGCAGGACAGTTCATAGCTGGAGAGGCAAAGGGCTTTGACCTCAGACCCTCTAGCACAGTCAACTGCATGTCCTCAGGCAAGCTATCTACCCACTCAACCTGCCTGGTTTTCCCCACCTCGCAGGGTGCAGCTCAACTTTCATATCCTGTGGTATATTTTCCTGCTTCAGTTTCCCTCTCAGTTTAGCCCACGCAACTACTTAGGAAGGTTGATTTTACACAGGATCTGCAAAGAAATCTTGTTTTAAAACAAGCCAGACAAATCTGCCAGTGATGTATTCAAAAAGCAGGGGCGCACCATTGAACAGACCAGTAGCTATTGTTAACATCCAGAGCACACAATCAATCCTGTAAAACTGCTAGAATTGCACTTAACTGTGGTTAACGTGAAACTTGCTGTTTACAGGTATAACCAAAGCCCGTTTCTGCAACATAAGGGTAACGTGAAGGTTAAAACACACTTGAAAAGTGCCATTATGTTCCTGAATAAGGGACATCATGACAGCAGGAGGTTTACTGTTACTACTGCCTTCTACCAGAAAGTTAATGTCTGCAAGAATTGCCAGGGGAAGCTTACACACCTTCAGCAGTCCAGCCACAAGCTATCCAATGACACCAGTTATTCAGCAGACATTAATGCAATGATTCAAATTAGTTATTATCAAGCTTGCAATGAATAAAACATGATTTCTTGGGAAAATCTAAGACATTAGAAAAGAATATTCATTCAGTAAAACTGATTTTGTAGGATTAGGTTTCTCTCTTCTGTAGATTGTACGATCCATGATACACATCTCATAGAACTCTCCAAACTGTGCTAATTATCCTAATGCCTTTCATCTTACACTGAATGTAGGTGTGTTCAAAAACCTGACACTTCACCAACCTCCTAAACTATCTTTCAACATCATTACTATGCTTGCGTACCAAAGAATACAATACTGACATTTTTTTTCTCATTTTTCTCCTTATAGCAAGGTGCATTTGCCTCACACTGCAGGAGAATTTGAATGCCCTAGCCAGCATCATAGTCCCAGAGTGACAGATACTTTCTGGTCACTTGTGCATCCCAGACCTCCACGTTAGCTTTCTAACCTTTAAAAATTTTCATCATGTTGCTGTCAAAATTCTCCTTTCTTGCCTTGTACTCAGGCCTTACTCCCTCTACTGGATTTCCCAAAACGTATAGGAAGTTCAAGACATCCTAACAAAAACCCCAGCTTACCAGGAAAACAAAGTAATGAATGGAAATACATCACATCAGCGTCAAAACATATTGCTACTTCTAAGTCTGAAACAGAGTGTAGCAGGTTTCAGGAAATGGGAAGAGACAAATAGGAAAACCTCCCTATTTTGACTGGCTGCCATCCAGCAAGCATTCATAAACAAAAACAAAATTCTTTCTAAAAATGACCTGGAGCAAAAAAAGCTATTCTGAGGCAGACCACATTAAGGAAAAATTCATACCACTTTAAGAAAAAGTGATAATATTTTAGATTTTACAATGTTATTCACACTATAGGCTTGCTTTCAATCGCCTTAGCATGCATTAATAGTTCTTCATATCTTCCTCCTTTAATTTCAGTTTAAGACACGCTACAGCCTAGGAGAGTAAATTCTTGTGAAAAAGCATAATCAGAAGCAAGTCATTAAGTGTTAATCAACTATAAACATCTCTGAAATACATAACAACCAGTATTCATTATGTAGTTATTTTAACAGACAGATATTAAAGAAATTTAAAAACAAAGAACAGCTTTCCTAGCAAAATAAATATGGCTGCAAAGTAATCTTTTCTTAATCTTTCATATGAGAATGCTTTCATTTACACTAAGATGACATTTTCTAATATGCCCTCACTGTTAAACTGCTCACACCAAATAAAAGATTCTGGCTGTAGGCAAGTATATTGCTACCTAACTAATGAAGCTGATAAGTGACAAGATGTGAGGAAAAGAAAATGAAAACAATTAACTGGGAATTATGCCAGAGAAAGTTCAAGCTCTACGTTGTGCACCACGGCCATGAGATCTGAGAAGAGACAGCAGACAAGCCCAATCTTTATCCACTGGAGTAACCAAGGCATTAGCCTTCCGACCTCATTAAGAGTATGGTTCAAAAACAAATATAATAGAAGGCTCTTTAAATTTAGACCACAAGATGCAGCTAATTATCATACAGGAAGTATTAGACAATATGATGAACTGAAATAATCATATTAAATGTTATTTCACTTTTAAGATAATCACTTAAGAGACTAATTACTATAGCTGCTACTATTATCTGCAAGATATCATCTGCAAGATGAGAGACAGAGTGCACAGCTCAATTTTAAGAAAATCAATAGAAAGCAGGTGCAGAAGGGCATGTTAGGACTGTGTTAGCATCCAAGAAGGTATTTGCAGTATGAACACATAAGTATTCATATGACTTATTAAAGCATTATACAGAATTCATTATGAAGTTCGGGGACAAAGTCAAGAAACCTATGTACAAGAGAAAAAGTTTATAAAGGAGAACTCCTATGATAATCAGGAGAATTAAAAATATATTTTTAGAAGTGAGATTAAATCTAACCTAGCAAAACAAAAGGACTGAAGAAGGAATCTAAATTCTCATTTATAAAAGCATTTGGGAATAAATACGACGGAGATGGAATAGTTTTTAAAAGACATTTTTGCAAGATCGTGTGAATACAGATGTATGCTGCAACAGCTAGGATTTCCACTACAGCTCAAACTGCACATCTAGTGGCCATGAGGGAATGCTCTTGGTATAAAAAACAGATGAGCAACAAAAGCCAGAGACAGGGTATTGAATGAGATGCACTTTTAATCCTAGCATGGTAAAAAAGCTCTAAGGTACTAGGGATCTAAGCAGGAACATATGGAGAAGGATTGCTGGTAAATTTTTGTTGTTGTTTTGATTACTACTCAAAACAATCATAAACAGGTGACAATAATTAGATATCTTAAACAGAAAACACCCACAGCCATAACCAACAGCCTTTCACACTGACGACTGATGGTTCTGATAGAGAGCTGGAAGTGTTAGGGAGGCACATCCAGGAGCTGGGGCTACCACTGGTTTGTCCCCTCTTCTCCTCCAGCTTGCACTAACCCTTTGCGCCAACACTACTGATCTCCCTGGGAAACCAGGCAATAAACAACCAAAAGGGCCTCCTCCTGCCCGTTAAGGTTTATGTATCACTTAGTCTCCTAACACAATTCACTGCAAGATCAAAAGCCTGTACAGGCGTAGAGTCAGAACAATGTACAATCAAGACATTGGCCTGAGTCGGTATGGAACACCAGCTTTAGACTGCCTAGTTTGAAACTGAAAAATAAGGTGTGAAAGAATCACAAAAAATGAATAGCAAATGTATCCCTGGTCCTCCTTCAGTACCGCCAAGGAAGGAGTTCAGTAACTGAGCCATTAATCCCTATTCACAACAAAAAACAGTGACAGCCCAATAGAGAATTTTAGGAGCTCCAAATGAATAGATAGAAACAGAAATTACTCAAACTTTTCCTTTCAGGAGGACACTCACTAGGAATGAGACATTCTTCACTAACATATAAAGCTATATTGAGATATTAAACCATGGTGATAGTTTTATTTGTTTTAACACGTATGCTATTACATATCTTAGAATGAACTTGCAAGAGTGAATTTTCATTAAAATGTTAAACTTTAATGCAACCAACTTTAAAATTGGCTCATTAAGAAGCTGCCCTTGTTGGTTTGTACTACTTGTAAGGATTCCAAGCATCTTTAGCAAATCATTCCACAGATGGAGGATTTGTGGAGGCAAGTTGCTTGAGAAGTAAGTTTATGGCAAAGATTATCAGGAATGAAATATTAATAAATAGCTTAATAGATGTTGTTATGCTATGAGGAAGTTTGAATACGATTTTTTTTTAATTAAATAGAAAATTCCAAAGGGGATGGGGGAAATTTGCCAAGCTAGATCTGAATACCAGGCTAATGTGTTCTTCTAGTGACTTGATAGGAAATTGGATAAGTTTCTTACATCTTGGATATTGAACATGCAGTCTAAATTTAGTGCCTTGAAACACTGTTGATCCCAGTAGTGTATCAGGTTATTATTCATCAAGCATTTTTTTCAGTTGTATTCCCACAGATTATGCTCCAAGATTTTTACTTTAGTTCAGACAAGGGCAGTGAGAAGCTCCTGTACACCAGCTGTAAGTCATTCCTGCCAACAGATAATTTTAGAACACTACTCATGCAACAAACTGGTTAACTTTTTGAAAGAAGTGACAGTTTCACAATAATTGTGTATTCTTTATTGTCAATCTAAGGAAGAATCCATTTAAGTAGTGTGTGAGGAGAAGAATGCCCATCATTAACAAGAGATATCCTTTAGAGTAAAAATGTATTTATTCTAAAAGACTATTAGCTTTCACACACAAACTAGCTAGATAGATCAACAGCCAACTGCCTACATTCTACAGACAATTCCATAACATATTCCAAAGTCATCATTTTTGAATAAGGCCTAACTAAAATAAAAGTTAAGTCTTTTCACAGTCTGTCAGAGTCCTTTTTCAGTGTTACTGTTAACACTTCAAGTTTTCATTAATGATGGTCAACATAAGGGGAGATTAGAGTGCCTCATTAAACATGCTAATAGGAAACATTCAAGAAAGCAGTACATTTGAACACTGTTCTAGTACACTAAACACTTGCCTAAGAGATAAAGCTAAAATCTTCATTAAAACAGCTCTTAGTGACTGTGAATCTCAGGTAAAACCTCAAGTCTCCTCTTAATATCTAGGCTTCCCACTCACTGCGTACATCCGGTAAAGGCACTATCAGCATCTCAAATCTGGTTACTGAAAATTATTTCAAGGATGATTGGCAGCACACTTTTCCATTCCAATCTTTCTGCTGCATCAGACTAGTAGAAGTCCATTTCTTAGCAGCTGCATAATTGTACCCAGTTACAACAGAACTCCAAAACAGGTAAGGACAGCGTGACAAACCACTGGCACCAAGATCCCATTATTTTGTGGGAACATAAATCACAGTAACAGGCAGATCTAAGTACAGCTCCTCTAGATTTCAGGTGTAAAGTCACTGTGGTGTGTATCAAAGTAAGGATGAAGAACATAGAATCCTTCTTCACCTAAAAAAACTTCAAACAGTAATTGTGTGCCACAACAAATAACCACAACTGTCACTAACACTGTAAATAGGAGACCAATAAATAGATGTTGGCCTTTATGAATTGCTTTACACTCAAAAGTAATTTCAAGTTTCAAACTCTGCCTTGATCAAGTTACAGGTGCAAAGCCAAATTTTATAGATATAGATATGATGGCAACATATGAGTACAATTCTTGTGTAACAAAAGTGCTAAGACTTTCCTCTGACATCCGCAGGGCAGTATCTTGCAAAAACAGCATAAAGAAACAAGGCATCATAGCAGAGACACATGATGATTTTATAAATTGAGTAATCAAGAAGGAATACTCCTCAGAATACTTATTTTCCTACAATGCTGTGGGAACAGAAACAGATTCTGCAACCCAGGATTTTTTTTATTTTTATTTTTAACCTGGAAACTAGGTGGTTAAGACACTGGAAAAAATAAGCGAGCCAAGAACCTTGAATCAAGACAGACAAGAACCTAGCATTTACAGGCTAGAAACTGAAGTTTAATAAATTAAGACATTTAACAAGAACTTGAAGACATAGATACAAATTTGCAAGAGTCTTTAATGGCACTCATAACAAAGACAAGAAATAAAAAACAAAATATTATTCACAGCTGGAAAATCGCAAGTATTCAGTTCCACCAAATAACATCCCTATGTAGAGGAGGGTGCAAGATGTGCCACAGTCTGTGATCATCAAAAGAATAAGTAGGAGAAAGAGAGGGGAAAAAAACACTTCTCCTTCAGAAAAGTTAGCAAAGCAAGAGTAAGGGCAACAGAATCTGACATGAAAGCAAACTGAGTTGAGGAAGCTCTTAAGGTCAGATGAAGATAACTGTACTTATAAGTGTTAGAACCCCTTTAACTGTAGGATCCCTTTCAGCCTCAGCACCAGTAGCATAAGACTGTTCATTTTGGGAAGAGAATTTTAATAACAAATCATTTTTCTCTCCAACATTATAAGATTATTCAAGGTTACATTATTCCAAAAACATGGACACATAGAAAATTTATTTTGAGTAGTAAAATCAGGAAAGAGTAGGATTTAACTAACAGGAGACAAAATAATAATGCTACATATCAGGAAAAGTTCAAGCAAAAATATCTGATATGTTCAAAACAGAAGGAAATGCCTAGTACTGCAGGTGTCAGATCACAGTTTACACTTCACAGCAACTCAGAATTAGTTATCCAGATTCAGTCTTCCTTTACGGCCAACATATATCCCTTCTAATCCATGTTGTCAAATGCTTGGTTAGACACAGCTTCACTCAGCTGCCCTGGCTCCCAGCTATCCTGTTGAGGCACCTCCTTTTCCACTACGTACCATACAAGGAATCTGTGCTGGCAATCGTGGCTGTAGATCCTATCCCAGAAACCTGGTATGTGGAAAAAAAGGGTTAGGCACTTCATGTTGCCCAAATCCAGCTACGCCTCTAGCTTTAAGAGCTATCCCATTTCAGATTACCTCAAATATTAAATAGAATGGTTCCTGCCAGAAATCCACCTGAAAAATAGAGGCATAAAAGAGTAAGGAGTGAACTGATAAGTAATTGAGATAGCCTGTAAGTGACAGTTTCTCCAAAGCATATAAGCAAAGTAATGGATTGCTAATCTAGGCCTACAGTCTCAAGAAGAAAAGGAGCTTAAAAAGTCTTTTGTTGGGTCATTTACACAGCTATCAATTTGTATTTAACAAGCTGCAACCTTCAACACTTAAACGGATTTTCTCCTTTTTTCTAAATTCAGCCAGCCAGGAGCAGAAGAGTTATTTCTGGAACAGCATTTTTTAATTTTTCTTCCCCATTTAGGCATTCATTTCTCAAAAAGCACATATGTGTGCAGGCACATAGGGGGGTGGGGGTATTGCTAATTTTTGATATGGAATTTGCTATGGCTCAGTCTACTTGAAAGGTACCAGGAACTGAGATTAAGTGCATTCTTGAGCCATTAAAACAGTACCAGATTAACAACTAGCCCTAAAAGCTACTAAAAGGCAACTAGTAAAAAAAACAAAAAAAAAACAAAAAAACACACACTCTTATTTGTTTTGTTTCTGAATTACCTTTATTTGCAAAGATTCTGTGAACTCACAAGCAGTGGAAGATCCTTCTTTTGTGAAATAGTGAAGCAGCACAGGTTTAATATTACTCAGTGTAACCTTTATTTTCACCATACTCCAAAGCTTCTCACTCCAGAAAAGAGTATTTTATTTTACTTCCACTTGAAAATTATAAATACAACATAGTAGCTTTCTTTATGACTATATAAACACATAAGGCAAGCCTTATTTCACTCACTTTAAAAGGGAAGCCTTATTTCACTCACTTTAAAAGGGAAGCTTTTAGTTTTAATAAATAGTCACTGATACAAGCAAAGCTTTGCTGTAGACATTCATTTTTTGGCCCATGCACACCACATGATCCATGCTGCTCACGTACACCTAGGAAAAATAGATGAACTTGGCCAAGTCCTGAGGTAGTTGCGGAGAAGGATAAAGAAAAAGAGGAGCTTCCCCAGCCAGCGGCTCCTCCCCTTCTAGCAAGGCAGCGGATGGGGATGCACATCCGCACTACAGCTGCTCCACTGCCTGTTCCTGGCTTCTGGGCTGGGGTGTGACACGCACTTTCGCTGAGGTGCGAGATCAAATAGTAACCGAGCAGCTGACGACTGGCCATGCATCTCATTCTGCAGACTCAGCTGAGCAAACTGCTCCAGGAAGATGTGGCAGGACTCACCCGGACAAGCATTCACGCATGCTAGAAAGCCAGCTCTTTATGGGGGGAAACACAAGTTGAGGGATTCAGGCTTTAGCAAAGAAGAGAAGTTTTATTTTCAGATGATGAGTTTGAAAACTAAAAGGAAAGGAAAGCAAAGCAATGCTGCTTTCCCAAACTTTGCTGAACGTAACTCAGCAGCTTAACTTCAAGATCTGGTGGCACTTTGCACACATTCATATCACTCTTGAGAGCGCAGAATCCAATTTCAGAGAGGACAAGCTAAATGGAACAAACAAAAAAAACCCCCAAACCTAAAAGACCTATGTCATCAAGTCATTAAGGGGCATATAAGCATGATTAGAATAGTGAAATGAAAAGGAATAAATCAGGATTTTGATTCAGTTTCCTCATTCAAAAGCTGCTGTAACCTAGTACAGAGCTTACTAGTATACATAACAAGAAATCAGAATTTAATGTTAGTGAAAGAAAAATACCATCCTGGAAAGACAACTACATTCATGGCATTTCCATTAGATTATTTTACAGTAAGTAATTATACTGCATTGTAAAAACTGGAACACATGGCACAAACAGGTGCATTACCAGTGTCATGCACGGTATGCATACACCATACTGTTAATGCACAGGGTGAAAGACAGCGTAGAAGACTTGACCAGAGTCATCCAGCAAAACCATTCTCTTTCCCTTCCTCACCCTGCTATTTTCATGCAGGCCAGTACAAAGCACTACTCTGAGAATCTATAAAGTAGTGCAGAGCCCATGGAAGAAGCAGTTTTGCTTTAGGTTTTAAATGACCATATTCCAAAAAGAGATAGTCTATATATAGATTGTTCTAACTTGCCTTATGAACTATTTTGGATCACATACACAGTTTTCCAAAAAAAAAAAAAGAAAAAAAGAAAATTTGCATCTATTCATGTAATGATTCAGGCCAACCCCTTACTTCTAAAAAAAGGAAGAAAAACAAACGGTGCCCATATTTGCAGTACTGGGGTGAGGGGGGAATCAGTACACTACTTCTTCCGCAGGATACCTTGCATGGCACGCAAGTGTTGCATGCTAAAGAAAGGGCATTTCCAGTACAACACGGGTTAAGTCAACACCCTTCATCTATAGTCTGAAAGCTGCCCATTCCTTTGCTTTATGAAAGTGCCTCAGTTTAAACGTGCCTAGCTTCCATGAAGGTTTGCCACATGGTCTGGAGTTTCCCTCTATTATTTCAGTAACAGCTACTTGGCTCCAATGAAATGCAACCGTAATAAGAGATCTTCTTGACAACAGGAGAAGTCTCAGATAAGTATTGCTCAAGTAAACTGGTTAAGTCTCAGAAAGGCTTTGACTATTACGACAAGAATCTTGCACTGGACTGCCTTCAGTACAGGGAATCTTCATCCAACCAGTGCTGGTACTTCAAGCCACAGAGGTTTATTCCTAGAAATGACTTGCGATGCTCCAGATCAGCAGTCACAACTGCAGGATGAGATCATGATCCATACTGTAACACTCACGCTGCCATGGAATATAAAGAGCACTTTACCTACTTTGGTGAGTATTTACTTGTGTTGGTGGCTTATGTTGACATAAAGGAGACGTTATAAGTGAAGAATAAGGCTGCTGCATTTGTAGAAGAAAACAGACAGGAGCTGTCAAGTGTCTACAGGGTGCCGCTGAGGGGGGGAAAAAGAGGAACAAACCACTTATTCGGTTACAAACAACCGAGGGGCAAAAGCTGCAGAAAGTCTCAAAACTAACCAGCAGCAGGTGCCTGCTGCAGGTGGGAAGAAACTACTGCTAAATTTCTTCAAGGCAAGGGACTGCCCAAGAGCTTCCTAAAAACAAGATCACAAGTCTAAAGGCCCTGGGAAGACCTGGGAGATGCTACTCCCACAGCTTTCAGCTTTTGACAATTTGCAGACCCCTAGATACATAGTACTGGTAGCTGTCTTTCAAACAGCAGATGTAATTCTGCTAACAGGATTGCTTTAATTAAAATTTTACTTTGTCGACCTCCTTATTAACAGTGGTCAGAGCAAAAGGATCTGAGAACTCCATATCACAGTGTGAACGGAGCAGTCTTCCGAGATCCTCTCTGCAGAGAGACTCTTTCCTGCCTATTTATGTTCTCCAGGCGCTCTGGGCATATCAGTCAGGGAGGATTGAGGAAGAGCTGCAAGTCAGCCTGCATTAAGAGCTGGGCAGACATTCTGATGCTCTCAGTAAGTTTTGTTAATTGATACAAGACCCTGGAAACTCCAGGCTACCTGAAGATTAAAAGGAAATAAAGATGGATATCTAAAATGTGCTTCAGAATGTTGTATTGATTCTCTCATCTGGCAGATGAGAGATCTCATCTTGCATTGCCCATATCCAGTAAGAGAAGAGCAAAAACAAGCAATTTCTGGAAAGAAGAATTAAGAGCTGGCATTCAAAACAGCCTATCTGAGAAAGTTCCATTCTAGTTAATATAGATGCAGCACATATCCTTGTTAAGGTAAAATCTGTTTTTCCTGTGAATCGTACTTAAACAGTTACAGTAAACTACTGTAGGCCATAAGATGACTAAACAGACAATGAAAATATTCAGCTGTTTAAGCTTGCTGTCTTTCAGCCTTTAAATGCCCCATCATTTTTGTACTCTGAGGCACAGCTACCAGGCTGAGCCTTTTTTAATTTTGCACAGCTCTTTCATATCTGCTCTCACCAAGCAGCAGATTCTATCCTTAAAACTGAAAGGTTTGCAGTTAAGAATTAAGCCATGCTCTCTATTGAGGTGACAAGACATTCAAGTCCTAAGTGAAACAATGTCATGCCACAAACAACCACAGAGAAACATCTAAAAGCAGAATCTCTCTAACATAGAGTAAGCATACCCTGCACTTAAAGCTTCTGCATTACTGTTTTTGCAGAGACTATTTATAAGTAAACATTCGTGTTTGAGGATAATTGACAAACCTAACATTAGAGCAGTGAGGGAACTCTGAATCCTCACAACCTCTTTCTAAAGGAACTCCTTGAATTAATTAGTGTCCCATGCTGTTTTCCCCTATAATCTGGTCCACATTTCACCTGATCTTTTAATTAAGTTTTCATAAAGCAAGATCTAATTGAAACATAATTACGGTAAAGTCTAGCTAGGTGTAATTGAATTTTCAGTTGAAAGTTAAAAAATTACTTTAATTTACACTTTAAGAACATCCCTGCTCTACATCCTCTTCCTTATTTCTCAAAATAAAGACAGGGACTGCTAACAATACTCTAAGAGAGGGCAGCATCAGGGAGGCAGAACTAATTATCCACTGGAGAACTTATTAAACAGAGCGCTAATAACTGTGAATAGGAAAGAAACCAGTTGTGATAACTTCTAATAAACTATAGCTCAAAGCACCAGGAACTGGCAGCAAAACACAAACCAGTTTACAGCGAATTTGATCTCTGAATTCTTCACTACCCCCTCCTCCTTTTCCCATTAGTATCATTTATCATTCTCTCACTGTACACAAAAATAAAATAATACCACAGTATTTTCACTATAAAAAGTTTTATGAGCCATTCCAAAGTGCACACAGCAGATGACAGATTTACCTGCTGGTAAGGTTTGAAAGAAGGCTTCAATCCAGTATAATGCTGTTCTTTCTGCCACTAAAGCCCAAATCCTAATAGCAAAATCCCTTTCCTTAATACCTGTGACCTACCACAGTAATGTAAGAACTACAAAAACTTCCTGCAGGTTATGTTTCCAGTGCAGAACATGCACTTTGAGCAATTCAAGTATCTATCATTCATTATCTTCAGGTGCAGCAGGACCTACCTTTTAAACACTGTCAAGTTTACATCCACATACATCTGCTCACTGTACTGATTTCATATTTTTTCCCTTCTTTAGATTAAAGGAATTTTTAATTGCTAAAACATACAGACCCTTTGAGGGGTGTTTCAATATGCCCTATCAGAAAACTCAAACTTAGCTGTAAATTACCAAAAGCATTTAGCAGGAAAGTCCATTCATCAGTCTTGTGCATACTGGTTGTGAGGAACAATAAAGGCTTCTGGGAGTAATTTAAGAATAAAAAGGATAATGTGACATGCTGCATCACTAACTTCCTAAAGTTAAGTCTACATGACTCCACCGAGATACGTCTTAAAATTGCAGAGTTGGGCTGATTTTCCATTACCTTATTTTTCTTTGTAATGATAAGTATGTTACAATTGGATATCTATTAACGCATGGTTTGTACATCAAGTTAGGTAGAAATACCGATGTAATTCCCACTTGGCTTTGTGACCATAACAGCCATTAAGTGTAATTTGTAACAAATAATTCAGAAGCGTTTCAATAAAATTTGAGCACCAGACTTCACTGAGAGCACTGACCATGTACAACATTAAAGGAAATCTGCCTGTGTGAAAGTCAAAGACATGGGAAGGAGAGGAACGGAGAGATCTGCCTGTAGAGAGAGCCTGAGAAATTGAAAATCAGTCTGTGCAGTCTATTCACAGAAGTTGTAGTTTCGAACAGAATACAGAAATCCTGACTATGAATTATTAAAGATACTACTTTTATAAAATGTTGTTTGTGAACAAGTGTCAGAATGCCTTTTGAAAGGTCAAGCAAACATCAGTCCCACTTTATAGAAGGTGACAGGGAGGCATAAAGCGATGCAGCCAGTCTAAGATCAGGTAGCCAGTAAACGACAAATCCAAGAACTACAAACCAGTCTTATGTTTATTCAGCAAAAGATTGTATGTCAGGCATTCAAGGTTTCACAATCTGCAAGTCAGGTCTTTCAAAAGTACAACAGTTATTGCAATATTTAAAGTTAGTATGCTTTCTCAGTAGCAAGGTAAAATAAGGTGTATGCATTTAACTTATTTTAACATAAGGCATGTTGCAATACAATCTTAAGCCTGTAAAACAGCATGAGGCAGCACAACAACATGCTAATATTTCATGTTATGGAAAGGTCAGTTCAAGGCTATATATGCCTCTAGCCCTTTGTATCAGCATGGAATAATGGTTGTTCTGAATTTATTGCTACTACAGCACATGAATTAACTGTATGGGTTCCAGCTCCTGGGAGAGACAGGCCAGGCTGGTATTTACAGCTGCAGAATTCACCACGGCTTTGAACACTGATGGCTGCAGATCCCACAACAGGACAAGTTTCCAGAGCACAGAATACAAAGACCAGTTGTGAAAGTGAAACACGGCAGACCAAACAAATTCTCAGTCTATTATTGCTTTAGGGATATATTATTTTAGTGACTGGTAATGTATGACAAACAGAATTCCAAACCAAAGAAGAGCGCCATACATTGCTTCTAGATGATTCAACTATACTAGCAATATTTTTATGTAAGATTGAGAAGCGTGCACACTGGCATTTATGTTTTGCTACAACTAACTGAATCGTTTGTTCTAAGCAGAAAATAGAGCACTGCTGCAAACAAAATGTCAGAGAAGATTAATATTAGGATTTCCAAATAAATGTTTCATCTTCAAAACAGGTATCAGCTAAAAATCTAAAAAAAACTTCTCTTACAGATATGCCTGAAGTTGTATTTCTTAGTTATACCTCAGCACGACATCCATACCTACCATACAGATTTACTAACTTTCACATGAACCTATAGTTCTTTGGTGAATTGATCCATAGCTTCTTTAAACTACTGTAACAATTAATAGTTTAATCAAGATCATGAGTACAAAGTAGTGTTGCTGTAACGTCAGTGGAATCACACTGGCTTAAAGTTGGTGAAAGAGTGTTGAATCAGGCCTCTTAAAGTTAGCTCCCTCACTCATCGCCATAGATGAAAACTTCATTCTGTGTAGGTATTAGCCCATACAAGACCATATTATCTGAGCCAAGAAACATTTTCACACTTGATAAAACTTTAAAGGAGAGAAAATTGCTCCATACCCCAAAGCAGTTCTTAATTTCTTTTAGCCTCCACGACAGAGTTGTGGAATCTGTTCCCACAGAAAGAATACTGAAAGTCAGCACAACTGATTTATGCCATCCTCTTGCACAGCCTCCTTCCACCACATTTTTTCCACCACAGAAAGGAAATACAACTAACTCTTAATTAAAACATCCACAGATATAATTTTGTTACTCAATTCTTCCTCCTGCCATACACACACACACAGATCTCCAGATGTCTGGATCTCTGCTTCCCAAGATGGTTGCCAAGGAAGCTTGGATCAGAGTTTCCTCTTCACCAGTGTGGGCCAGAAAGACAACTGTGGCAGATGCATTGCTGAGATAGAAATATTTCTACTGTGAAACTCATGCTTCCTGTTCTCCCTTCTTTGGATCAATATAACAAGCGCCATTTCCCTACACCCCACCCACCCACTCCCTCCCAGTCCAACTGAAGCTCCTCTATACAGAAAACTTGAGGATAAGCCATTCCAGCTAGATGGAGATCAACTGAAAGACTAAATAGTTTGACTGTAACAAAGTGGTCCATAAGAAGTTCTCAACACAACTATCACGTACAGCATCACTTCATCTAGCCTGAAATGAGCCTCTAGGAAGAAAAGCAGAATTAAGGTGAAAGCTTGAGACAACAGGTTAACAACCAGAACAGGCTTGCCCTCATCTGACCAGCACACTGCCACAGGGATTCACACCTCAGCAACTCATCTAACCAAAACAGGCAGTAAGTCACACACACATCCATATTCACAGAAAAAAGATGCAAGGGAGCATATGCCCATGAGGAAATAAGCCATCCAGAAAGAGGTTAAGATCCTGGGAAAGAAAAGCCACCTATTTGACAGGAAACGCACAAACAGAATCCTTAAGAAATTTAACAATTATTGGGGGAATTATACAGATATAACTTCTGAAGAGGCTAAATACTATAAACAGTTCAGATCTTACTAGCAATACAGTTGGTATCACAGAGGAGTGACATGCTGGTCTTGAGCTACATTAAAAAAAAATCTTTTCTGCACTGCTGTGTATATAAGCTCAGAGCACTATTTCTTCTGTACAAGGGAGCACTCCACATCCAAGAGGATAATGATTAATCATCCAGATAGCACTTGGGTGTAAAGCAAAGCAATTAACTGTGAATCAGGGAGAAGCCCTGCAGACTGATACAACAGACAGCTTTTCACTCCAGGGGATGAAGATTCAGAAAGAGGTGGCAGAATTAGAGCCAAGACACAAGCAGCATCCTTCCTTGCTTTAAAAGTCACCATCAGCAGATACAAAACAAAGCAAATCAACAACAACGAGCTTGAACTAAAAAGTTATGCTTAAAACTAAAGCTTTTCCAGAAGCAGAAACACATACACTGTTGAACGTGATACTATTTTGTTTATCCTCCTTGGTAAAACTGGAGACTGGGTACAGGAGAGGAGGGAAGCACTGCAGCTCCCTAAGCCCACAGGACATGAAGATGCACAAAGGTAACCACATAGGGCATTCCAGGTGCAGACAACCATTGCACTCTCCCCCAAAGCTATATTTTAAAGACAAATAGCACCTTTTCATCCAAGCTTTCAAATAATTTAGTAAGGTATAGTTTCACTCAGTAAAACAGAGAAACTAAAGAACAGTTGAAGTTATTTGTGCAATGCTCCACAGAATGCGAGAACTCCTGTGCCCAGATTCCTGCTGTACACACCAATAATTTTTCCCAGCAACACTCCAGTTAATCATTACAGTTGTAATACAAAGGATCTACTTTCCGTGCCCAATTTTGCCTCCTACCCAAGGACAAAACACAGCACAAAACCAGATCCCAGTATCTGGCTCAAAATATTACCACAATGATTGAATTCCTGGGCTAAAGCATCATAAGATTTACAACACAGCCCTTTCCATCCCTTTCTTCTGGATCTTGAAGTTGTTGTCCTGATGTCTCTGGCTTTCCATTCATGCCAAGCTGTTCCAAAGGCAACTGGACTGGTGAGGTCAGCAGCACCTATGATTAATGCAGGAGCAGGGAGTCTATGAGGCAAAAGGCTTAGCTGTTGAACTCGGTAGTGAATAAAACTGGACTTACCTTTTCCCCTCAGGCAGATTCCCCATTCCTGCGCTGACAAAGCTACTACTGACCTCAACAGTCCAGTAATCAAGGACCTGTAAACAAACAAAAAAGGTCACTTATACGCAAACATTTGCAGAAGTGCATGCTAGAAGTACACACAGCTTTACTCTTAACTTGTATTTCCTTTTAGGTTCACTGTGGTCTACTTCATCCATTAACACACCACTTTTCTTGGATGTGACGCTCTCCCCAGGATCCATCATAGCTCTAATCAACAACCCTAAAAAATTAGCTGGCCAAATCAAGCAAGCAAGTACTTAGTGACAAGTTCCTCTGAATTTATCTCATTAACCTCTGGCAGTGCAAGTCTCCATGAAAATCTCAGACTAAGCAAAACTTTCTAAGTGGACAGCTACAAACAGAAAGCTAAGTTAAAAATAGCAGTTAGGCAGAGTAACTCCTAATGCCATTAGGAATAATAAATACAGCACACTGGCCTGAAGCTTAGTTGCAAAAAAAAAAAAAAAAGCAATCAAAACAAATTAAAAAAAAAACACACAAAAAACCAGTATTTCTCTCCTACTACCACACATTGGACAAATAGGTAGATTTCAAAGAGATATTAGCTCTGACTTGAGACATCTAACTTTGGGATCCTGAATTGCCCTTTTGATATGCTAACAACCTCTTCACTGAATATTCATGAACTTAAAGGAGCCTAAGTGCTCCCTATTGCACTTTAGTTAGATGTTCAGATAGACAGAAAACCTTCCCTGCCTCCTGGGTTTCACTTCAGGTCACACAGTCCCTGTGCTTCAGCTGTCTTTTTAAATTTCTGAAATTTCTCCAGCCTCATTATCACAGTTTTCATTAATGTATTTAGTTATTTACCAGTTTTCCTACAACAGCTCAGGAATAAGTATTTAATAAGCATATTCATTAGCCTACATATGTAGCTTTTCCTTTCAGTTTTCTCTGGATACCCTTAAGATAGCAGCCTATTTCTTGTAATTCCCTGATAATTTTTGCTGTTAAATAGCTGCATATGGATTCTATGCTAGGACCGACAGTTCGGCAGCACAAGGGAAACCGTAACACGTTCAGAATGCAGTTATGTTCAACACCAGGATCATCTACCTCTTCTTTAAAGAAATTCTTGAATCCTGACTGCCTATCCATCTCTGAACATGCAGCTGAACAGACTGTAAACCAACGGTTTTATTTTCTGCAAGTTAAGTCCTGCCACTTCCTCCAGGATTAGAGCAGTAAGAAAGTGACAGGGCAAACTATCCGAATCTTTCATAATATTGCGGGGGGGGGACAGAATCACAGATAACAGTTCTAGGTACTGTAGTACTATTAGATGCTTTAGAGAAGAATCAATGGTAATTTAAGAGAGTAGAAACAGAGGGACAGGAACTCCGTTTCCAATCAGCAGTCCTGATCTTGCTCTGGAGGCTGAACTGCATTGCAGGGTACTGGTGCGGCTCCGGAGAGGAGGAGACCCCAGACACAGCAGCTCTGCTTCCCTAGTCAAGCAGGGAAAAGGAGGAATACCCGGAATACTCCCTCCACTCCTTCCTCGCCCCTGGGAAGGGGCGGGCAGCATGGCAGGACCTGGCTGAACTGCAAAAGGCAGTTCAGAGCAGGGCACAAATCAAGACGACTGCTACAGTTTCTAAACACTACCAGCCTAGTAATTTTCTCTATTTGATTACAATCAAAGCTGTTGATAGCTTAAGAATCATGGCACTACTCTGATAGTAATGTATCAGCCGCAATAACAGGATGTCATTAAATGACACTTATTTAAGGTCACCTTTATATTTTTATGACTGTGTCAGCAGGAAAAGAACATATTCAGACAGGAACCACCTAGAGTAACCACGAGGTTAAGAATAACCCCTCCTCCCCACCCCCCAAAAGAAAACCCCCAACCCCCCCCCCCACACACACACACCCTGCTCATTAGGACTGAAAACAGTTCAAGATGGACTTAAGTTCTGTTGATGCCTTCACATAAGCATAAGTTCAAAGGTCTTATTTGGTAAACTAAGAGTAGGAGTGCTAGAACTAAAGAAATATACCTAGAAAACTATCAGAAGTTACTAAGCAAGAGAGAAAAGTGATAACAGTACAAAAAGCTTCCAACCTCTCCATATTTGTTTAAAAGAACAGCACAAAGTTGTTTCTTTAGGATCTCTCACAGCATCACAGACAGTCCTGGGGAGCCCAGTTGCCAGTGCTTCCTTTCCTGGGTGGAATTTCCAGCCAAGAAAAGAGACATAAGAACCGGAAATATTAAGAGTAATAAAAAGCCAAAGGGCTAGGCAACTAACAGGAGGAAGATTTGTATTTAGATTGCTCAAGGCTTTGTATGGTTTCTATGCTGTTCTAATAAAGAATGAGTATTTGGGGGAGTGAACATGAGAGCTACAAGCAATGAGAAATCAAAGACCTTTCTCCATTGGCACATTCCAGTGATCACTTCAAGTAGAGAAGCTGCTCTTGCAGCAGTGCTTAGTGGATCATGATGCCCATTTACAATATCACATGCCATATGCAGTGGGTAATGCAATGGGCAAAATATGAAGTATGCCCTCAGTTCTTTCCAACTTTAAATTTATCCTACCAAGTTTCTGCAGTAGAGCAGGAAAGTGGAAAAGTTGTGACTTTTTCTACACAGAAGTGCATCCCTAAAACTTCCAGTGTCTGAAAAATAATCTTCCTTTCTCATATTAATTATGTCCATAGGCACATAAAAACCACAATTACCAGTCTTGCTTTCCTGCGAAGAGAAGCAATAGCAGAGAACAACACACATAGGAGGTCCCTGACCAAACTGAGACAGGATTCTGGAAACAGTCTTGGAGCAGAAAGGCTGCAACTTGTCACTCGCGCGTAGGACAAGAAAGGTTAGCCGCAGGAAATTCCCAGTTCTGGAAAAAGCCTGAAAAGCTCTTGCCTTAGAGCTCCCGCTTACGGTATAGGTTTCTGGAGTTACTCCAGTTATCTGTTAATTTTGTCTAGACTATGAAAAGATGGGCTATTGCCAGGTGAATCCGAGTCTGGATACACATTTTTGTTTATACAGCAGGCCCACCACCACTTCTAGCATCTTCTTTGGTGCTTCTATTGTCTGGAGACAACCACCGCTTTATTACAGCTTCAAAAACAACTGAACACGCAGCAGTATGTGCTCAGCTGACTGTTTATAACATTAGGGAGTCCCTCAGCGCTACCTGTTGGCATGAGATCTGTGAAAACCCAGAAGCTCGCAAATACCGATTGTTGAGAAGAGACAAGCAGGTTTCAGATTTAAGGCCCAAAACTAGTGCGTTGCAGTGAAACACCACTTCTCCCTGGGGCAGTTCAGTCTGGCAGAGTCCTTGCAAGCTCATTTCACACACTAAGAGGATCAGCATACACTGGAGCTTTCCACAAAGCCAAGGCTCTTTGCTGAATTGCCTCATGATTCAGAGGCACAAGGAGAACACGCTCCTTGAGGTAAAACATTCACTAGTGAAGGAATTGCCCAGAGGCTGGTACCAGGTGCTTCCGGAAAACATCAGCTCTAATTAGAACGAAAAAGCCTTTCGGATTAGCCACAGAGGGCAAACCGACTCCAGTGAGCAACTCCCTTGGCACTGCAGAAAAATCATATTGAAAAAATTGAGGTGTGGAGTGGGAGGGGGAAGAGTCCCAATAGGAAAGCTACAGTTAGAGCATCTGAATATCAGTAACTGGAGAAGCCATCCCTAGAGAAAAGGGGGTGGAAGAGGGTGCTTTAGAGAACTGGTGAAGAACAAGGCCAAGGTAAAAAGTTATATGGGTCTGTAAATATATATATTTTTTAAAATCCAAACTGCCCTTCGGGGTCTAGGCCCACTAACACAACCGCCACAGCACGAGAAGGCTGAGTTCCCAGGAAGCCTGGCCCAGTAGCAGTCCCCAGGGCACGTGAGCACCTCGGACAAGACTGAGCTCAGCATCTGCTGCTTGAAGAGAAGAACGTGAGAAGTGAAAAAACAGAGCCGGTGCCCGGACACAGAAGACGCAGGCTTTTAGCACACCTGCTGTTAAATGAAACTAGCCAAACAAGACCAAGACAAGGAGGGTAGGAAATAGATTTGCTATTACCACGGCTCAAGACAAGTCGTAGCCTATCCATAGCCAGCCAGACACTCGAGAGCATGTGTGAACGTGATATACGTTTCATCCCTACAGATGGCACGTACCTATGTGACTTGCAAAGGAAGAGGGCACCAACTCCCCAAGCTAAGAACCCAACTTCAGCGGCTGGGTAAACAGCCATGCAAAATGCAAATTCACCTCTGAAAATGTCACCTTCAAAATAGACATTTTTTTATTTTAACTAAACCTTTAGTAAAACCAAAACCTCCAACAAAACAGAGGAAGATCAGAAATGAAGAGCCTAAAGAAAGAACAGGAAGGCTTTTTTTTAAACTTCACTTCTCCATATATCATAAGCAAAATACATTTTAAAGCAGTTTACATTCAAGTTACATCAAAAGACCTATAGGAAGATAATTTAGAGTAGTGAAATGCCTAAGTGATAAAGTATTAAAGAGACATTACCTCACACTCATGCAGACCTGTATTGCACAAGAGCTCTACAACATACTTAATACCATTTGCCTTGGTATTTATTCACAGGCATAATCATCACAAGAAGAAACTGAAATTCTCCTGTTTTGAGGCTTTCAGCATTTATAACAACCGTTCCACATGAGCCAAGCTCTTCACAAGCTTCCACGTGAGCTATCACAGCAACTCCCATTATGCAGTAATTCAGATAATTCAGACACCAAGACACAGTTCTTCACCAGAGAACACCCATAAATAAGTCTTGCAAACAAAACTGTTCCACAAGGCCTGTTACATATCTGTGGTACCAGTAAGCAGCACAACCACACTAGTCCAGTTTGAGCTCAGCTGTCCTATTAAATAGAAATAATCAATTTTCAGGACTCCCATAGGATTTTGCAAGCCAAAAGCTTACCATAGTTCTATGGAGTAATCCCTAAAACTTCTAAAACACTGCATTTTAAAAGAAACTGATGTATTTTTAAATACAAAATATTCTATAAAAGCGTATTTATTTAAGAGTATAAAACTGGTAGAATTAGCAGTTATCTTGCAGTCTACTGATAAAGAAATAAGGGGGAAAAAGCAATAACCAAATAAAATCTGTTCTTTCCAGCATCCACTTTCAGTACTTCAGTATTTTTATTTTATTTCATTGCTTCTCAGGATACAAGTGGAAAAGTACATACTAGTAGTCTCAGAATAAAAGTTAAATACATATTCTAACAGTTCACAGCAGAAGACAGCAGCTAGGATTTTGAGTCTACTGCTTGGACTGCCCTCAAATGCCCTCAGTTGTACCTCTGCTGATGGGCCTGTTATAATCCACATCCAAACACGTAACTTAAATACAAGTGTTCTAGTTGAATGATTTGCCATAATAACCATCACGCTTGGTACGTAGATGCCACTGGTTTCTTGTTCTTGTGGCAAACAAGGTATTTTGAAAATAAGCCCACCTATAGTATCCACATAAGTTTTGTAAGATAGGTAAGAAAACATTTGTGTTTAGCATGGCAAGCTTCCTTTAAATTGTCTTTATAAAGAGTAAGAGGATCACAAAGTTTTGAGTTTATACTAACTGGAGGCATTGGTTTTGTCTTCCCCAACCTGAACCAAAAACACTTAAAACACAGCAAAACACATTTTGACAGAACAGTAGCAGTTAACCAAGTAGAGTGAAAACTGTTTATAAGACTTCCATGCTTTAGAGCCAAGAAGATCAATGTCAAGGTTTGTGAACTACTAGGTTTTTTTGTTTTGTTTTTTTAGGTTAAACAAACAAACAAAACACAAAACCCAAGACAAAAAAAAACCACAGGAAATAATGCCCCACAGTGCCCTTGTGACTTTAAACAGTGTCCAGAAGAATCAAGATGAAAAAAAATTCCCTGTTAGCTATAACTCAGTATGCATAATACTTCATTCTCCATCGGTCACCAAATATTTGCCAAAGGTAACAATATTTATTTATAAATGGCTGGTCTTTTGATACTATATTATCAACAACATTGCATGAGACGAAACACTTAACAATGAAGCCAGCATTTGTTGAAGTAATAGTAAACTGAGCATAACACTGCGTATCATGTGCACTGTACACAAAATTAGAAGACCTGAAAAGACAGTTTTTCATCTCAGTGTATTCCTGGTGCCCTGCAAGATCACAGATACAGTCAGAAGCCAACTTATCCTCCCACCTAACGGACGAGATGCTTTTGCACAAGATTTTAGGATGCAGAGATCCAATCCCTGAGCACAGACAGTAATTTCAGTAGCGACAGATTTTTAGAAACCTGCATGAGCAGCTCCAGTCAACAGCAGTACAGAGTTCCTTCTGATGACATGGCTATTTGTGTCACCATTCCCACCATCCACACTGCCAGTATTTATTAGCAAACCAGTATCTCTAGAGGGGGAAAAAAAAAAACCAACAAAAAATAAACAAAAAAGCCAGCCTCTGAATCTCTAGATCGAGAAGTACAAGCATCTGCTAGAAGGCAGTATAGCAAATTTAGGAGCTGAGGGTGACTTTCCCCTCCAAAATGCTCCAAGGTAGAAACTCCTTTAAAAATCTTGTTGATACTCAGTGGTAGAAGCAGGCTCAAGTGTCAAAACTTCCCGGGGGGAAGGGGGGGGGTATTAATAAGTAATTTTTCAAGAGAAAAATACACAGCATCTGAAAAAGATCTGCAATATTTAAAAAAAAAAAGTGTATCCTGTTTTTTAACAGCCAACAGCTTATACTGGTTATTTTCCAACATTTTAAAAGCACGTATGGGGGTCCAGGTGACATGACTGGACTTTTTTTAGTCACTGTAAAGGTAAACAGAGCCAGTACTATATGATGCAAGTACATTTGTTACACTTTGTTATTTTTGTTATTTGCTAGTGAGACTCACTTCTACTGACATTGAGGGCCAACAGGGGAGCCCTGAACCATGTGTCAGCCCATTTTACTCCTGTTTACAGTCTTGTTACCTCTGCTGAAAAAATGACCTACATAGCCAATAAAAAGATGCTACCAGAAACACTACATATGCCACACTCAAATACAGCAGGTAAAAAGTACTACAAACATTTTGCGTACAACGCAAGCACTGAGCGGCAAGTTTGCATTGCAAAGACACACCACACACTATCACAGACGGGGGTCGGAGACGGAGAGGACAAGGCATCTATTAGTCAGGTCTCCACTGTGTTGCAGACCCAGTAACAGCACGCATGCACGCATGGTGCTATCACGGTCCTCTCCCCAGATTAATTCCATTTTCAGAAGGACGTGGGTAGCGTGTGCTAAGCAAAGCCTAAACCATGTACTGAGTAAGACAACAGAACATGGAAAGGCTGATCATTAATTGAGCATCATCTATTCCGCACACTGAATGAGACAGCAGAATTTAATCAGGCAACTAATGATTGCACATTATGATACAGAGTTCAATACTGCACGAGCAAGCTTAATTCTGCCACTTCCTAAACTCTGCATGCTAGGGCTCCTAGCTTAAACAGCTTTTCTTCCACAACTGAAAAAAAAAAGAGTAAACTGAAGAAAGCATCACCTGAAACACCACGCCAACACCCGCATACACCAGCTGGAGACTTAAAGCCTTCAGCACCCTGAGAAGATAGAAGGATAACCTGTTCCCATCGCAGACTGGTGAGCAGTAGGAAAGATATTTGGCCAACGGGTTCAGACAGCAAAGCAACTGCTAAATTAAGATACCACGCTTACTCTACAGTCTAGCAAAGAAATGGCTTTGTAAGCATAGTTTCTTATTATTACCCTTTTTAGTGTAATTCTTAGTCTCAGTGTTTACTCTACTCACTTCCCACCTCCCTTCTCACCTCCACTCTTAACTGCTGTCTTGCCCAACAGCTCTAGCCTTTGGCGTTTCAGCCCTGGTCTGCCCTCAGTCTTTGGTAGGCCAGACCACAGAGCGCTGAGTCAAGAACCAGCTTTCTTGCCAAGCGTGCAAACTGCAGCAACCAGCACAAAGCAAATCTAAGCTAACTCTCAGTCCCACACCAAGTGTGGTTGGTCACGCCTCAGGAATGGGTTAAGGCATTTAGCATTATCAGATGTAAAAGGTCCAAATATGCTTCCTGTCAACGCAGTTTTTCCTAGCTGAGCTCATACAAGGCCCTACTGAACACCCGATCCAAATTTCTAAATGTTTGCATTTTGACCATATCTGTTGTAACAAAAATCCATCCAAAAATTACATTCCTGACATAGGGTGTAGCCAAATTCCTAAAGAGTCAGGAACATCAGAGTTGGTCATAAGGGGAGGGAATGATGGCCTTAACCTTGCTTTTAAGCCATTTTGCCCGAGTTTTCTAAAAAACCCCAGGCTGCGATGGTCATCCACCCACTGTACCTCTTGAACTACCTATTTAAAAATTCAGACCTGATAAGACCTAAGCATATTAGTCTGTTCATGCTGAATGCAGTTTCTTGTTTTGGAATTCCCTTCATTTTATATATATATGAACTAGGGAAAGATAATAATAATAATAATGTTTCAGACCATAAAATCTCCTCAATATTTGCAACACAAAGCAGTTCGGTTTGTCCCTGAGAGAAGGTCTTCCCTTTTTTCTCCAGCAACTGCAGAAGGAGATGTTTCTGGAAAACAAAGGGTTTTTTTTTCAATCTCAAGATGGGTCTGCAGAAAATGCTAAGAAACAGGAGAAGACAAGCAAGTGAGAAATGTTCCTCTTTTCAGCTTATCTCCTCTGGTTTTCACCCCTGAAAGTTTAACTGCAGCCACACAAGTCATAGCCACAAGGAAAAATGGCTGTTTTCTCACACGGACACAGTTAACACAGATCCTCACTGTTCCAGTCACAGCTGAATGAAGGCACATAGGTAAGCATCACTGCCTCTATTTTAGAGCACCACAGTACTGCACGTAATACAGTAACTCATATATCAAAAAAAGTGAATGCATATTTCTGTGGGTACAATTCCTGATGCACAATTGGTAGAGAGCTACATGAAAATTTTCAAAAATTTGATACTTAAAATTAAACAGTCAAAAAGTTTTTACTGGTTTGCATATAGCAAAGTATTTCATAACACCGCACCATTCTACGTTTACTTTTCAGCAATTAATAACGTAACTGAAGCGTCCCTTTACTGCATGAAGTCTTTATACAATGCTAGAAAGTTCTTGTTCCCTGTTGGCAGGCAAATGGCAGTCACAGGGCTCCAAGAGAAGGAAGAGAGGAGACGCTGGTTAAAAGTTCCATCAATTTCTAATGCCTCCATGAAATTATCCAAGCTCCCTCTGGTGGAGAACTTAAGGTGACACTTAACAAAAGGGACTGTAGTTTGCTGTATGAGAACAGTTTTGAACAAGCACATTTTTTCTTTTGTAATATAAATCTTGTTAGGATTGGACTCCTCTGATTCTAATAGCTTTTCTTCAGTGACAGCAACCTAAGGGAATACTTCATTTCTGGCCACAAGCTGTATCACATGTAAAGAAGAACAAACTCTGATAAAAAGGAAAAAACAGCATTTTATATGAATTAGTGTCTTTCTACTCCAAAATTCTGAGCATTTCTCAGTCATTGCTCATATCTTCAGCTTTTCAAAGCTCCAGCAGAAAAAAAAAAACACATATCTCTGTTCCTGATGCTGAAAGAGGACAGAGATCTCTCTCCCAAGGCCACACAGAAGATCTATAGCACTACAAAGGCACAAGCCTAAACTCTTGATTACCATTTTCATATATTATTTAAATGTATTAAGCCACAAGTCTAATATCCCTCAGGTAACATCAATGTAATTTATTTGCACCACCATAAGACAATTAAACCAGGCCTGTGTATCTCTCTCTGACAAAAGCCACATACATATATTAAACTCAAGCAAGCCATGCCCTTTCCTCTCTACTCTCTCTCCACTCAAAAATAAAGTAAAAATTAATAGAAGCTGCCAATTCTCTGACATGAGCAGCTTTTCACATGCAAAAAGGGGTCCTATTTGATATTTTTATATCTACAATTAGAGGTAAGTATTATTTATTATCATCAAAATATCTGTTCTGCTACCTCACAAACAAATTTAGTTTTCTTGGCTCCTAAACATTGTAATGATTATCATCATTTTGCAGTCTGAAGTCTTGAACCTGATAAAGAATGGTTACGATTACCAAACCCAGGGGGTTAGCATAAGAAACAGTCACCCGATTTGGGAAAAGAAAACTGTTACGCCTGAATATGATGCTCCGTACTGTACAGGAAAACCAGCATGAGTACTTTCAAGGATGGGGCCAATTTTAGTTCTGACGGCCTTTATTACGACTCACTAACTTTCTTCCTTAACAAGACTATGAATTGCATCATAGCAAGTGTGTTTATAACAAGCCAGAGAATTCAAAAAAAGTTATTCAGTGGTTAGGAAACAGAACTTTGCTACGTAAAGCAGAGAAGTCTAACTCTTAATTTGTCCTCATGCTTTTAGAGAGGAAGGGTTGCGAGACCACTGTAAGAAAGATGTACCCCCCCCTTTTTTTTTTTTTAAATAATGCATTCGAAGTGCTCTAAAGAGTCTCACACGGCCTCTCCCGGAGGATGAGCATCGTTCAGTTTACTGTCCGACAGGACGGCAGCTGAAGAGCCAACAGACGAGAGAGGAGCCCGGCGGGCAGCGGGAGCAGCGCTCCTCCTCGCTCCTTCCGGACACGCAGGGAAAGTTTCCCGCTGAGGCGGAGAGCCCCCCCGCCCCCCCCCCCAAGACGAG
>NW_020450676.1:546628-604883 GCF_003343035.1 Apteryx rowi | reverse complement strand
GCCGGCGGAGGCCGGGCGGGAAGCCGCGCTCGGGAGGAGGGCAGCGCGGGTGCTCGGAAGACTGGGGGGGCTCGGCTTACCCCGGGACTGAAGTCACTGCTTTAAAATCGCGTTTGAGAAGGTTGTTTGAACAACGGCGCCTTTTCCTGTGCGTAATTTTCTAAAGTGCTGAGTGACAAAAAAATAAAAGACCAGTTATTCAAAGAGGAACTGGTTTGTTACCATATACGGGGGAAAAAAGTTTAGAGCTCGTTCCCAAGTTTATACTCAAGATGAAAGTATAGAGTTTTAATAATGCTGTCTGTAAGCTTTTTTGATCTGGGATTTTCCCCAGCATAAAGGCTTGAGGATTGAGTCCGCGCAGAGCAGGCCCGCGGCTTTTGCAGCGGTTTGGTAGGAAAACTCTGCCGCCCGGTGGCCGAGTATCTGAAATATAAACGTGTGGCTCCCTGCAGGAAATTGCGTACTAGGGCCTTTGCTGGCCAACGCGCAGGGAGAGGTCTTCAAGGTGTCGTGAACGTTGTCAGAAAGTCGGGTCAGAATATTACCGTTTGTGCCGCGGTCGTAAGGCCTGATCTAGCGACACATACAAAAACAGACTGAAACTTTCCTGCTGACTTAGCTGCCTTCTGGTAAGGTCCTCGCAACGAGGCCTGCCAGTAGATGGAGAATTTTGCAGATTAATTAGATCAGTTATTATCAGCCCACATCTTGTGAGCAGTAATAGTCATAACCACAAGAATTGAATATTTAAAATTTAAGACAGTAGGGGGAGCGAAGTCCAGCATGGCCTGCCATCCATAACCTCTTTGGTGTTTTTTTGGTGTTTTTATAGCAAAGAAAGCTTCAGACTGTCGATACTTTGTGGTCCAGATGGTAAGGACTAGGTACAATAAATAGAGAGCTGTAGCTACTAAAATGAAAGGCAATAGCAATTGCCTATGTAGTTTATCTAGTTAGTGAGAGATGGGGCATTGAATTTATAAATGTCATAGGCTCAACTTCCATGTTAGAGCATGTGAGAGGCCTGAACTAGGTAAAAGAAAAATTAAAGAGGTGTTAACATGCAGTTGTTCTTAACCAACATTTGGATAATACGGTGTGATTGGTACAGAGCATTTCTTATTGCTTTACAGGCTATTAGGGCCTGACCCAGCACTGAAACAAGATCCAGGCAAAGAGGCTGCAGCACTGGGATCTAAGTCCTGCTGTCCTACAGGAGACATCCCCTCAGATCCGTGAGCTCTCGAGGAGCAGCCTGGCTTGGATTTCTAAAATGCCATCAGTAGAGGGATTTCTAATATTCCAGAAGTCTCTTGACTTACCCTACAAGTGCAGCACTGAACACTTTTATAGGTGGGCCCCAAATAAAAAATGTGGGAGACAGTGCATTAAACAGAAAATACTCACACCAAGCCCTTCACCAGCCGGATGGAATACTTTCACAGAATACTTAGACTCGTCACGCAGCTGGCCGTCACAAAAACCGCCTGTCTTTTTAACAGCCATCCCAGAAGCCAGAGTCATTCTGTATGTTACAGTTAATAGAAACTCAGGAGATTTAACTGCTTTTTTCCACGGCTGGCCCAGCACAATCACAAATAGACATATTTCTCTTCAGATCATGCTGCCAAGCTTACCTCTTCGAAGCATTCCCCGAAGAGACACAGCAAAGAGAGTTTCAACTGCAGGATGCCCAACAGAAACTTAAAACTGACTTCATGAGAAAGAGGGAGGATTTGTTTTATTTTGTCAGCAGATTTTCATTATTGTGATAATTTCTATATAGTGCCTAGATTTCATGATAAGAGCTGCCTTATAAATGATTTCACAGTGATACAACATATAGTAGGCATGATTAGTAATTTAGGAAGCTGGGGTCAGATCCAAAGAAGGACTTGGGTGGATTTTAGGCCTGATGCTATGATTTCAAGAGACAAAGTATTTAACTGCAGCACTACTTAAGACTCCCAGCACTGCCTCCTTCCAGGTGTGTTTGCACAATTTTTTGCAAGGTCATGTTGTGAACTAGATAAAGGAACTTGTCCAGCTTTAAGAAACTCAACGCAGTTTTTTTGCATTTCAGCATGGACCAGGAATAGGTTGGTACTGCTTTTATATTGTTAAGACATGGCCTACCCCCAGAAAATCTTAGATTTTCTTTAGCCCAAGGGGATTTAAATCTCACTCTCACCTCCCAAGAAGACTGTAGGTTAAACTGGAGAAAAGATGGGCTCTTAATGGGAAGTGTGCTGTTGTGCAGCCAGGAATGTAAGAGCCACAGGGCTAGAGGACAACAAAGCAGAAAAGGATCTGCCTCTGTCAGGAGATGGTTCTGCCTTCCCAGTGCTGCTTATATTCTTTACATGAAGCAGTCATTGCATTAAAAAAAGAAAATAATATTGAGAACAGGTCCCCAAACCCAGAGTTCTTCCCACCTTAGTCAATGCTGTAGGGGGTAGGCATGTGGGCTTTAGCCTCATGTGGGCTTTAGCACTACAACTGCTTGGGTTTTTAGGCTCTACACTAATTTCTTGTTATTTTGGGTTGTGATGCCTTAAACCCTGAAAGACCGCCTGCTCTGATATAAATATTCACGTTATTTTGCTACAAGAAGTGTTGCTATGTAAGCTTAGAAACACCACTGCATTGGGTTGAGGGAAATCACTTAGCTGAATATGTAAACAAAAAATTAACAAATACTGTTCATAGCAGCAGCTCATCTAATGTCTAAAATACTGCAAAAGCAAGGAGCTCTTATTGTTTGCTGACAGTAATGCCAAAACCTTTTCTTACAAGTTTCTTACATTTGTGGGCCATTCTAGAAAACTTTTCTGAGCATCAAATTATACAGTATCAGCTTGCCAAGGAATGTGGTCAGGTACCATCTTGTAAGAGATGTATCTCAGCCCTCTGACAAGATACAAATCCTGACTCTGCATCACAACATCAGTTGGCTGGATTTATGAATATATGTTTGGTAATATAAGGATGGGGCTATAAGGAACATTCTAGTTTAAAAAAGAAAAATAGAAATTGTAAATAGGATTTTAAATTAAGACTGAAAAAAAATTAAAGCAAGCTGTGGATTGCATTAAAAATTCAGTTTGTTCCAAAATTCCTCCTATTCTTGTCATCATGTTTGTTTTCTATGGAAAGAAGACACCTTTAGATGCATCCCATGGATATCTGATCCCCATATAATGTTCCTTGTCCAGCCATTATCACCGTCTTGGGACGGTCATTTTGTTTACTTGCCTAGATATATCTATCCTTTAGTTCTCAAAAAATCATGTGCAGTTTTAGTTGTATATAATCTTCCTGGTGTTCGCTTTCGGTTCTTGTTTACGCATATAGAGCCTGACTGGACCCAAAGCCAATAGCTCAACAGAAGTTGCACTTCATATACAGAAACTCTGCTTGATTGGACTCTGCTGCATGAAACTAATTCCTGGATCTCCTGGTCTGCAGGGTGACTTTAGGCCAATCCTTTTTCCTTCTACCTCGATTGTCACAACCTGTAAACTGGGACAACAGTACTGACCTCTGTAAAATCCTTTCAAAATGAAAGTGTTCAGAATTTATAAGTAAGGAACCTACTGACACCGTGCATTTAATCCTACTGGCCAAATGTTAGAGCTAATTTGCTTAGCAAGCAAAGTAAGATGAGTTGCAATATTAGCCCTGGGAAAGGATGTAGATGATGGCGACTGCAGGAAGAGGCTGACAGAGCTGTGGGCTGACACACTCCTCGCCTGATAGGCAGAGCTGGCAGCAGTACAGCTAAGGTTGCCTGAGACTTCACACCACAGGCTATTTTAATTCCATACAACTTTACCAAAGTAATCATTTGAGCTCACATTTTGCATAATTGCGCTCTATTTCATGCTAAATATATAAATTCCAACAAACCCGCTTCAGACCCATTGAAAATGCAATTATAAAAAACACATGCTTTTTCTAAAGTTAATCTTTTCTGTCTATTTTTAAGACCTCCAGCTTTTCCATGCTTTGGAGCAGGGACTTGATGTTTGGCAGCAGAACAGTTTCTTTCTGCCTTGACTGTCAAAAAAAAGATCTGGCAAGATTTGATTGAAACAATCTCTGAGAGTCAGCACTAACATGTGTCAGAGAGTGCTGCTGAATCCAAGTGTGCCCAGAGTGGGTCTACAGCCATTAAACTGATAGCTGTCCGCCTCCATGTAAGCTTCCAAAAGTGAGATTTGGCCAACCAGTTTAGATGCACTGCCTTAAAAAATAGGGTTCAGCATGCACTAAAAGCCAGTGGCACTGCAAAACAAAAGGGAGAAGACTTTCACTATTGTACAATCTGGGAATTTTTACATTTGCATACTTGAAGTTTACAATCCTTATCAAGTCATTATTATCCTATAAAAGTTGTAACTACTTGATTATAACTCCTGGCAGCATACAAATCTAAGACTTGCCACAACACTACCCACAAGATACCAGAGAAACACTGCTCTTGATACACCATATCCTCAAACAAACATATGTTGAAACAGAACTGTTTGTCTGTCTGCCAAACAGAAACCTCTTTAAATGCTGCAAATAGGCCTACAAGAACAACAGGTCATCTCTCAATAAGCTCAGATTCTCAGGAACAGATAGTAACCATCTCTTCAAACATCTATCATCTAGTACATCTGAAAGACATATGTCCAGGAAGAAGAGAACTACATACAAAAACATCAGTTTTAGTCCCAAACCTGTTAATTCTATTGTTCACTGAACAAATTCAATTTATGGGAGCCCATTTCTCTAAAAGGTGGAGAGTACTTTTAAACCAAATCTTTTTTACGGATTCCATAAGACCAGAACATCAGTTGTTCATCATTTAATGAAATAAAACCAAAAATAAGTTGCACAGGCTTTTAGGCTTATATGTGACTGCATACTATTCTGTATTCTTAAAAAAGTAACAGCTGACCCAGCATGGGTTCATTACTTTATAAGCATAAAATCTAACCTTCAAATTACATTCCCAAGAAGCAGAAACCATATTCTTTTAAGCAGCAGGTTAAAAGTTGACTTTGCTGGCAGCCCTGACATTACTTTACCACTGAACAGAACACTATACAGAATTGCTTTATCTGGGGTTGCAAATGAAACTGAAAACAGACTGGGAAGAATTCAGCTACTGACTCATTAAGTTGGTCATACTCTCTAGATCTGACAGATGGTGAATCAGTCAAAACTTGTTTGGTATTTTTTGGACAGAACTCTACACTGGGGAATAAGCAAGCTTGAAAAGGAAATTGGACCAAATGAATTCCTTGTGCAAAGGCAAAATTCATACATACACAAAGTGACTAAAATGCGCTGATATGTGCCAGAACATCATTCTGGCACTTGAAAGATGAAAGCCTGCATTTTCTGTGGCTGGGAAACAGGATGGAACAGCAATAAATTGGGACTTTTATTTGTGTCCTTGCTTGTTTTTTCTATATCTGTACTTCAAAAGTCCTATTTCAGCCACCATAGATAGACATCTTTTTTTAATATATTGGACTAATCTGTCAGACTGGGAGTATTCAAATCTGCTACATTTTTTAAATAGGTCCTCTGTGAAATCTTTTATGGAACTCCCTCTAGAAATTTTAACAAATTCCCTGACAAACATCACACCTGCTGCAGTGATAATTTTAAACATAAAATTAAACACCCATGAAGATTGCATTAATAGTGATTCTTGACCCCTTCAAAGCAATTGATCTGAGTATGTGCTAATCTCATGGGAAAATTAATGCTGTCTGTAGGAAGTGTTGAACAGTCTGTGATATTCTTTGCAAAATCATGCCATTGGTTTTTAAATAGAGAGCCTCTGTGAGTTCAGAAGGGCCTGTTGTCTAAAATCTGACATTACCATATGGCCCCAGGCATATATAGAAGACGCTTCTGACTTGGTGCTCTGGTTGAAAGAGGAGGGGTGGGGTTTCTTTCTGGAGGTCTTCAGAGGTACTGGTCTCTTTTCACTGATTATATAGGAAACTTGTGCACCCGCTTCCCACCACAGCTACAAATTATATGCCTAAATTAGGCAGATCTTATCCAATCCCATTTTTCTTTGGATTCAAAAGGAGGACATGCAGAGGCTTCCCTCAGACATCCATACACTAATGCACAGAGCTTGGGCAATAAATGGGAAGAAATATACAGGCACACGACTGAACATGGCCATGGATGACTACAGGATATTTAGGAGGGATAGGCAGAGAAGAGAAGAGGAAGTTATGCTTTACATTAAGGAGCTCCTTGACTGTGCACTGCTCCAGTATCAAACCAAAGACGTGTCTGTCGAGAGTTTCTGGGTCAAGATCAGAGTAAGGAGGAACTTGGGGGATGTTATTGTAGGGGTCTGTTACAGACTGCTGGCCAAGAGGAGGGTGGGGGTGTGGCTTTCTGCAAACAACTAGATATCTCTCACTTGCAAGCCCTTGTCCTCGTTGGGGATTTCGGTCATCTGCTGGGAGAGCAACATGGCATTGGACAGGCAATCCAGGACGTTCCTAGACTGCATTGGTGACAATTCCTAATACAGATGCTAATGGCACCAGTCACAGCTTTCCACTTAATGCTGGCTTGACCTCCTGCTGAGGAACAGGGAGGAACTGGGGATGAGAGCACAGATCACTGCTCGGGCTGCAGCAACCACAAGATGACAGATCCAGAGGAGAGCTGGAAAGGTGAGCAGCAGAGTTAGGACCCTTGCCTTGGGGAGAGCAGATTTTGATTTATTCAGGGAATAAGTAGGTAGAACCCACTGGGAAGCAGCCGTGAAGAGGAAGAGTTCCCAGAAGAGCTAGTAGATTTTTCAAGAGAACTTATTGAGAGCTCAGGAATGAACTCTCCCCTTGTGTAGGAACACAGGGAATTTCAGATGACAGCCCCTTCAGTTAAGCAAGGACTTGCCTAACTAACTGAAATACAAACAGGGAGTATGCCTGAAACAAGCAGGGGCAGACTTGGAGGAGTGCAGAAGCACTACTCAGGCACTTAGAGATAAAATCAGTAAGGCACAACTGGAACTAAAACTAGTGAGGGACATTGAGAGTAGTAAGAAGAGATACCTACAGGTATATGCGGGTCCACAGATAAATGGGAGAGAAAACCCCATAGCAGACAACACAGGAAAGGCTGAAGTACTCAACACCATTCTTTTTGCACCAGTTATCAGGTGCAAATCTTGCTCCCTGATCTCTGCATGTGCCAGCACAGTGGAAAAAGAGCAGCAGCCAACAGTGGGGGAGCAGCAGTAAGGGACTGCTGAAGACTTGCATGCATTCAAACCCAGGGAGCCAGCTGCTGGTTGCTCAGGAGTGTTGATAAGTGTGTCATTGCAGGCCACTGTTTATCATCTACAGAAAATCATGGCAAGCAGAAAAGGTCCCTCGTGACTCAAAGTAGGATAACTTTACAACCATTAAAAGAAAAAAAAAAGCAACAAGGAGGACCCAGGGAACTGTAGGTCAGTCTGACTGATCCCCCTGGGGAAGATGGGCCCTAACTCTGCATCCTCATACACCCACTTGTGCCTAGAGATGCTGGCTCAGGTCATCCCACTGCCATAATGGAGACCAGGCTCACATCTGCCAAGTGGCCCTCATCTCTTGAGTCATGCTGGCAGCTTTGGTGCAGCCAGCTTTGAGAGGTGGCTTAATCTGAAGAACTGCTCAGGGCACAGTGCTGAGCTGCTGGAGCCACCCTGGCAGGTTATGTGAGAGGCTCATTTGTGCAGCACTGAAACTGCCCTATTTCTGCTCAATACGGAGACCCAGGGTGCTACAGCCACCAAGCCACCAGGTTGTTTATTTGAAGGAGTCCTGGATGAGAAAGTTGCTTTGCCCTCCTTGGGAGTGGGTTTGCTCAGCACCATGAGCATGTGCAGCACTAGGGGTGCTGGGATTGCGTTGGAAGACTGTGCAAGGCCAAGAACATCTGCTGTAGTCTTGTTCATATTGCTTGCAGGGAAAGGTCCACCGAGCAATCCATTCCCAGCCATTCCCACATTTTGTCTCAGACATAGCTGGTGTGCTCCAAAATGGAGGCTGGAGTGAACTTAATTTTTTGCAGTGTGGCCTACTGGGAATCAGCCCTTGAATTCGCTGTTTTGTTTAGCAGAGTAGCAGACCCTCTCTGCTGATGGTGTAGAAAGGTTTAGCTCCTACCTCAGGACTTCTGCTTACGTGCTTAGAGCAGATGGCCTGAAAATCCACCTCAGCGTAGGCAGCTGGGCATGTTGCCTATATTAAAGCATTTACTACAGAAAACAATTAGGTCCCTGAGAGGTGTAGTCTCATGTGTAACACAGACATAAATATGAGGTCTCAGCTTACAGAAGGCAGCATATGGTCTTGTCAATAGAGAAATAAAGCAATATGCATTTTATGTATTAATGTGTTAGTTTGTAATATATTGATAGGGGGTTATAAGGATGGTTTAGTATTCAGTTTCCTTCTAAGACATTAGCAATGCAGTTCAAGATACCTGCAACTTCAAGCTCTGACAATGACATGCTTAGGTGACTATAATTCTGCAGCTAAGACCAACGTGGCATGCATGAATCTAATGTTAATCAGTAGAGCAGGTATCCCAAATACTTCCTAAGGGAACATGGCCAAACACAGCTCACACATACATATGCAAATGTGAGGGTTCAGGGAGATAAAAGAACACATTTAAGGATTGCATTTTGAGCTGTCGTGGGCCAAACAGTATCAACTTGGGCAATATCACTGAATTTCATTTATTGCCAATTAAAACAAACAGGGAAACATCTTTCCTCCCCTTTCCCAAAGCTCAACATCACTCCACCCCCTCTCCTTCCTACTTCCTAATATCACCCCACTTGTTTTCACCCTGGGGTACACTCAGGCTCCCCCATCCCTTCGCTGAGGCGACAGGTGGCACAGGAGGTTGGGGTCAGTGCCCAGTGGTTTCCTTCCCCTGCCCCTGCGTGGGTTCCCAAACCAGCGTGGCTCCCCTGTGGGACACAGTCCCCTTGGGGGTGTCCCCACACTGATGTGGGTACCCCAGAGGTTGCAGTTCCCTTAGGAGTGTCCTTGCACCAGTGCGGGTACCCTATAGGCCACGGTCCCCTTGGGGATGTCCCCACACCGGTGTGGGTACCTTACAGGTTGCGGTCCCCTTGGGGGTGTCCCCACTCTGGTGTGGGTCTCCCACAGTCCACGGTCCCTCAGGGGTGTCCCCATCCTGGCATGGGTCACCCACGGCCTACAGTCCCTCAGAGGTGTCCCTCCTCCAGCCCAGAGTGCCTCCTCCACAAGTGCACCCCCAGCCGCATCCCCAGCCATGGCCCTGCCACCTGCCTCCCCCCTCTCGTTTCTCTAGATGCATCACTTCACATTTCTCTTCCCATGCCTGCTCTCATGTTCATCCTCGCACATCTCCTCCTGAGTCCCCTGCCCCCAGTGGCTACTGCCCTTTTTTAAATACACTTGAGCAGTGGTGTCATGTGCTCCTCTGAGCAGTTGCAGTTTTGGTGTGCAATGGGCTGTTTTCATCCTTTTCGGAGCCAGCAGGGACCAGCATGGGGCAGTTCATGGTCACCTCCCACATAGACCTCCCTGGAAGCCTCTGCTACTGAAACCTGGCCATCTGTGCCCAATACCGGTGTCTGATGAGACTGATACTCTCCACAAGACCATGAGACTGTAAACATATTAAGGAAGTGCTAAAGGTTTGGCTATGTTGGAACATGTGCTTGTTTGCAACAGTGAAAAGTACTGAATTCACATTTTATTTATTGCAATCCTGCAACCGGATATTAAGCCCTATGATAACTTTAATTTCAGAGGGAAAAAACTAATAAAGGAGTGGGAATTTTAGTGGTCTATTTTTATTTAACAGTAAACAGGTGGAACATCTCTAGGTGAAATAGAACTATTTAAGGAACACGATTTTGTGAACTGTTATGTAAAAATACAGTTTTGTGAGCAACAGGGTGGTTATTGCTCAGACAAGAAATGAAGAAATAACATTAGCCATTTTATTCTTACACTCAGCCCTCTGAAAGTGGCAATTAGAGAACAGAGAATTGGAGAGAACCAGACTTAGCTTTGATATCACCATAGCAGAGAACAAATGGCAGAGGAAGTAAAAATTGAAGTACAGCAGTGAAAAGTCAGAATCAAATAAACAGATAGGCTTGTGGCCTAATATAATCTTTTGGAAACTTTCAAACAGTGAAGGAGAAAAAGAAAGAGAGAGAAAGGAGAAAGGAAAAGACAACACAGTGATTAACTAGATGGAAGCAGAAGTTTTAGACCCTGCCTCCAGTTGGGTTGGGTTAGGTCAGGAGGATCAGTCAGCAGGTACCACATTTTAAGGGAAAAAGGTCTAAACATCAGTGATAATTGGAGAAAAAGAAGAGCAAATAAATAATCCTGTCTGTGAGACAATCCCTCCTTGCACTCCCTCCTGTTACTGGGATTCACATTGCTTAAAAGCCCACCTGTGCTTATTTGTAATCTGCAGGGGAAGTCGTGCATCAAAGAGCACATCCTAACAGGCTGCCATTTGTTAAAAGGAACTGCACCTGAAGTGCACAACAGGCTTTTAGGAGGTTTCTTTGCAGGAAGACATAGTCCAGAAGGGTTTTTTTAGATCTCCCTCCAAGTCTCAGCCCCACATGAAGGCCTGCACGTAGTTCTCCAGCAAGATCCCTGCCCAAGCCTTCATGTGGATTGGACTCTTTGCAAGGCTGCTTGCCCTGTCTTTCCTTGAAGAGGGGATGGGGAGATGGATGGGCAGATGGATGGGCTTCCCTTTACTTGGAGCCTTCTTTCTCTAAAATCAGCCTTTGGCAACTTAGCTGGTAGCCTGCCTCATGAACAGTATCTTCTAGCTCCAAGGCACCCTGTGAGGCCTGAGGTTTCAGCCTGTGCTGGAGGCTGCAGCCACCTGAGGACACAGTCCCTGTGGGCAGAGTCTGGGATGCTTGCGCACTGCCTCTTACACAGGTGTGAGGTCTGAAGCCCATTGCGGACACACAGCACACACAGCCTGTGAATATGCGGCAAATCGCTCCCTCCCGGGCATTTCTGTGACAGGCTTGCCGTGTCCAGCCCTCCCTTGCTACTACCTTACTAGAAGAGGGCAGGTGGCCACCAAGTCTGGAAAGGTTTGGGTTTCTGCAGCCTTTGTTGTTCATCACTGACATACAGATGAGGACAGGATGGGGTCACCTTCCATAAAGACAGCTAGCCTGGGCTCTGACTCCTCTACAGGGATCAGCCTCATCAAAACAAACTCCTCCCCTCAACTGCAGTTCATTTCCTCCAAGCCAGATATGCTTTAGTCCCTGCAGACTGTCCTGTCTGCCTCTCTCCAGCACACAGATGACCTCTCTGACAATGCCATTTCTCCAGCTCCTCAAAGTAGCTCCCTTTACAAAAACTGGAGTGTTGACAAGTTCTGTTTGAAAAGGAAAAATTACTTCAGCAGCACACCAGCCCTTCCATTGAGATTATTGCTGTCTATATTACATTGTGCTTTGGGGCCAACAGAGCCTCAAAGCAGTATTACATCTTTGTGCAAACAGCAATATCAAGAGACAGATCCTTCCCTCAAAGTTTATAGTTTAGACAAGACCAGAGATAGGGAAAATGGAGCTAGCATACAATGCGAACAGAGTTTGTAGTTACATTTGCTGCAAATTTCTTGTTCCCCACCAGGGAAGAAAGGGGAAAGTAGGTGGTCTGTGAGATGGATTATTTCTTATGTGCATAGCAATGTAAATTGCATTTGAACTTTCTTTGGTACTAAAACATATCAGCTCCTGTAGTTTGAAATTTCTGCATCTGTCACTGTTGCTTTGGGAGTTATGGGTAAGGACAAAAAAATCATTTTTAGTCATCAAGTTCTCATACCTAGTTGGGAAGCAGGACTCAAAGATCCAGGGGAAAAAAAAGGGATTGAGGACTTAAGGTAAGAGGGGAGATAAGAGAATCCTCCCAGATGTGTAAGACCCCCTGAGAAAAAAATAACTAATGAAAGAAAAAAACTTAAAACAGAAAATTGATTTGTTGCATAGGGGTGATCAAAACTGAACTTTCATGGACATTCACCCTTTCTGTGACCCTACAAGCTGCCAGTGTCATCTTCTTCCTGATGCTGCCCAGGACCACCACTCATTGGACCCAGGACAAAGAAGTTTAGGTTTGGTACCCTGGGAGGGGACCTGCTTCTGTTCCCCACCATATTGGGTATCCAATTTATCTTCTGGATGGTATTTTTTAGCTCCTCAGACTTCTTCATAGTTATGTCACTCTCCTTTTCTGAGACAACTTTAAGAATCAACACCCATCCTGTTTTTTTCCCCTAATAATTGGCCACCTTGGCAAGTTGGACCTTTGATTTAAAGTCTCTCCCTTGATCAAAGGGATCAAGCTTTCCCTTCTAGACAAACTTTGCGCAACTCTTGGTGTTCTTCACAAGCTCTTTTGATTTCCCAAGCAGACCTGTCGTTCAGGAGCAATGCAAATGCTTGAGGCCAGCATTTCCAGATTGGAGCATGCTCAATTCAGGTTAATCTCCTGATCGACTCAATCTCTCACAAGACTCTACAGAGAGCTTTTTTTCCATAGTTTAATATCTCTTTTCAGAGATGGCAAAAGGGGCAGCTGATTCGAAGTCCCTCTTTGCTTCCCACCAATTTCATCTCCCAACTCCAAAGCTAAGAGATAGCTTTGGACTTCCAATAGGAAAGTTGTAAAAATTGGTTATTTTGTTATTAACAAAGTGGCATGTTTCCTCCATTTTTCCATAGAAAATTTTGCTGAAATTGTCAAGAAAAATGCAAGCTGAGATGAATAACAGACTTCAGTCTGACAAAGTTATAACTGGGTCTTACTTACAATGGGAAGCATTGAACAACATTAACTGTGGCTGGCACCTGCAGAAGTACATCTGCACTGCACATTGTGGCTCCAGATATATCTGAACTAGGGCAGGTCCTGGAAATATCCAGCCACCCTAGGACAGAGCTTGACCCAGGCTGATCAGAGACAGAGAGGCTCTATTACTGCAGTGCTGAACACTGCACTAATACAGCCACTTTGATTCAAAGCTTGGGTAGCTTGGGTACTACTAAATTACCTGACTATTCAGTAGCATGTCTGCACTGGTTTTGGCTTACAGTGTATGATTCTACTGCACTTAGTGTAAACCACTCAATGTAGCACAGCTTCACATAGGCATCTAAGCTCTTTAACAGTAAGCCATGCCTGAAGATGGTAACAGTTAGTCCTCAAGTTTTCCTGTGCCAGAAGAATTTATTAATTCCTTTTTATCTAGCCGTTAAGAAAGCTGTGTCCCCAAACTATTTGATGATACAGAGTAAAAGTTACATAGCAGAATGAACTACAACTGTTGCAAGCAGCAGTCTTACAGCAGCAAACTGCCATAGCAGATGTGTTCTGCAATATAAATTTATCTTGAGGACTGATCCTTAAAACCGTTATTCATAAAGAAGTTACAATGACTTCAAGGGATTCTACTTAGAGGTATAAGTATTTAAAGGTTCATGTCTGCTTGTATCTGCTACCCAACATAAAAAAGCTCTAGGCTTATAAGTGAAGCCTGTAATGTTCAAATACATCTGAAAACAATGTGCTGAAGAGCATACTGCAATAAATGAAAATATTAAGTTATTTCATAAGACAGACATGCACCAAAGAAATCTAGAAACTAAGGCATTCTTCTCAGGTTGGGATAAAAATTATGGCAATGTATAAGTTCACAGCAATGTCTACAGCAGAAACTTTAAGGCAGATAAATACAGAGGCACAACTGATACATAAAAAGTGGGAGTGCAGCCTCTTTATTAAAGGACAGTTGACCTTTTATAATATTGTTTTAGTATAACTGAGTAATAGCTCCTTGGCTGCTCTAGTGCAACTTTGCATCATGTTGCTGTCCTCAAGCTACTGCCCTGCCTCTGGAAGTACTCTCCCAGCAAAAATGCCTGCTTCACATTACAAACATCAGCAAGCAGCAAGGGTAGGCTGCTCACCAGGGAAAGGGGAGCAGAGGGTGGTGGAAGGCAGGCAGGGCAGTAACATCAAAGATGCAGTCCCACAGTACACAAGCAAGATGAACAGAGCTCCAGATCACCAGGCAAGTCCATAGTGATAAGGCAGGTCAAGGTCAAGTCAGGAAATTAGGGTGAGAATCAGGTCTAGTGATGATAGCCAGGACATCCAAGAGTCAGTGATAGCCAGACAAGTTCATAGGGATGAGGTAGGTCCAAGGTCACACCAGGAAGTCAAGTCTGTGGGTCAGGGTGCAGATCAACAGCATACATGGCCAGGCATGGACATGGCTGCAATGTAGCTCAGGCACACACTAGGAAAAGCATCTGAGCTGAAATGCAACTCCTGAGTGAAGGAGCTGCTTCTCACAGCTCTTCCTCACACAGCTCTCTTCACTACAGTCTTAGCCAGGGTTACATGACCGCACCATATCAGCACTGACCTGGAGCACAGGCAGACAAAACCCAAAGAGATGGAGTGTGCTCAGGGCCCTGACAACAAAAGAGTTGCAAGGGGAAAAAGTGTAACTGGCATATTTTATGCCCTACTTGCCATATATCCTCAAAGCTGGCTGGAAAAAGCACGCTGAATATCCTTCAGACAGGACTCAAACTGCTAGGGCTGAGAAAAGAGGAGTCAGCAGCAGAGTGGAACCAGCATTTGTAATTCAAGTACACATTCCCTTAGTTGCAGCACATGGTAGAACCTTTTTGCTTTCCCTAACTGAAGTTAGCTGATGAAGATAACAGCTTCTCTAGGTTAATCAAAAATTCATTCTTACTTTTATGATCTGGTATCTGAACCTATGTATTGCTCTGAAATCTATCAATGAAGGTCATCTGACCAGTATTTTTAAAATTTACCACTATTTTTTATATTAAACAAGATTCTGTGTATCAATAAAAGTCAATCTCCCTTGGGGATCTGTTTAACTCGAACAAAATGCTACAGGCCAAATATAAATTGTCATTCATCCTCCAGCATCCTGGACTACTAAAACAAACACAAAAGTGTGTCAAGCAGTTTTATCAGCTAAGTTCTATAAACTGTTTCATAAGTAGTTTTGAACAAGGAAATTGCTATAGATCTGTGTGCTATAATCCACTGCATCTGACATTTGGAAAACAGCAACAGAGATTTGGAGAAAAGTGGTTATCAAGTTTTGACTGTATGAGGTAACATTCCTTCTGTCTAATACTACTGACATTGAAATTCTACTAATCCTCAACAACAAAAACATCTCCCTTAGTTTAGTGGAAGTGCGGTGCTACAGCTGCTGTTTTGATACCAACATCTGTCCACGCCTTATGGAGATTTTGACTTTAAAAAGAAAGCTAACCTAGCATATGCCAAATGCTGGAACATGAACAGTATTAGTAAGTGGAAAAGCATTAAAAGCTGATTACAAATTGTAATATACAAAGAATGAGAAATGTCAGGTGAAGTAATCAACTAAAAGAAACAGCACTGAATTCTAAAACATTACTACAAATAATGAATTTGGAATATAAAGCCCTCAGACTTTCAAGGCATGGATGGTTACATGAGCCACATGCAGGTTTGGTGGGTAAACTGAGTATTCTTAGAGTCAGGACCCACAAGCCAATGCCAGAAGACAGCTCTGTTCATGTGGGCTTCCTTACCCAGATCAAAGGACCTTCACAGAGGATGGAGTAAAATCATGTTTTAGAAAGCTCCCTAATCACATTTTAAAGTCCCTAGACAGTACAGGCATATCTGCAAACTGCTGCAATCCTTACCTCATGTGTGGAAAGCCCCATCTTCCAAATTCCAGGTTCCAGCTTGAACTTCACCTTTGAGCTATTTTGCTTTTGTCTAAAAAACCTGAAGACTTTGTCACTACCAGATCTCATTTCCACGTGTAAGCATTTATACAACATAATCAAATCACCTTTACACCAAGCTCCTTAAATTTCATATTGGGAGATTTATTTTACACCTTCTGGTTTATTCTTCTGGCTTTAAGCACTATGTGTAATCACAAAGCTTTCATTCAATACACATGGATGTATTTCTTCATGTATACATGTTTCTTCACTACTTACATTCTGACTCAGACCGACAGGTAAGAATTAAGGCACCAAAAACATGTTGGAGTCAATATTGCCAAGAAGTTGCGGATAGGCATACCTACAAACTTTTACAAGATTTAATTGTGAAGTAAAATATTAAAACAGTTAAAATAATCCAGCCCAAAATAGGTCCTCTTGAGCATCTATCCAGCACTTTGTGTCTAACAAAAAAGAGATCATGAAATTGAATATCATACCATCATACACAAGTAGATGCCCCTGACTGTAAATCCTTCTCGTGTGCTTGACTTCAGCTTTTAAAACAGTTCTTTTGAGTGAAAAGAGTGAGAAAATCTACTGAGTTCAGATGCAGCACTTGTTATGACATATCAGTAGCAAGATTTGAAGCCTTGAACCACTATCATTACAATTGACACCCTTCAAAACTACCTGCACTAGCTGGTTGTTATCCCAGATGATCAGTATGGAGCTCCCATTGCTCCCAGGAGTTTGGAGTGAGACAGCTCAAAATAGTGCCTAGGGGAAGGTAGACAACAAACTTGGGACCTATTTTTACATTTGTCTCAGTTTTAGGGGTAGAAAGGATACCCTGCACCTATATCCAATACCTTTTAGCTTATAGCTTAACTCCTCCACACAGTACCCTTTTTCCTTTCCAAGCCCCTTATTCAGTATAGCTCTGGCAGCTGCTCATTCTTCCTGGTAGGCTGGGAACCAGGGATGCTGCTAGCTTGTGCAACATGAAACCTTCCTATGCAGTTGCCAAAATTATCCTGAGGACTGACAGTGAGAGAAAGGAAACAGAAATTAACAGCTTTTATTTCCATAAGTGATGATTTTGGATGAGGCAGAAGAAACTTCTGAAGCCCAATGCTTCTCCCCTGCTGAACATCAAAGACCTGTCACAAACTGAGAAGTTGTGAGAGCTTCTTAAAGCAAAGGCAGCATTTGCCCTAACACCTTAAATTTGTTGTTGCTACCAATCTTCCCTATCTTCACTCCTCTTCCTACTCCTTCCCCCTTTGGAACAGGTTGCCCAGAGAAGTCATAGAGCCTCCATCCCTGGAGATATTCAAAAGCCGTCTGGACAGGATCCTGGGCAAACATGCTCTAGGTAATCCTGCAAGGCAGGTTGGACTAGATGATCTCCAGAGGTCCCTTCCAACCTCAGCCATTCTGTGATTCTTCCATAATAAATGGGTTAAAACATTTGGTCTTTGATCCTACAAAGCATTATATTTACACTGAAGTCACTGGGATGGTCCTTGTCTTGATGCATCCACACTGTCTGCTGTTCAGCGAGTACTTAAGCAAAGACTCCCCAGTAACAAGTATTCAGATGTCAGAGAGCTCCACCCACAGAATACAAACACAAGCACCTTCCAAGTATGTAAATCCTCCTCCTAATCTCCTAAAGGAGATTCACAGTGCATTCAGAAGGTAGAGAAATCTGGCTCTTGCGGTCAAGCTGGGGAGTCTATTACAAATCATAGGACACTTGTAGGATGACTTGATATTGTTCAATCTCTTTTATAGCAGATAATTTCTAATTCATTACTTTCACTGATGGCTTATCAAACATCACAAACAAGCCAACTTCACAGAGAAACACTGTCTGGTTTGGATTCTTTCCAGCTATATGGAGTCAACACTTTGCTGAACTTACAGTTCACATGCTACCTTTTTGTAACCTTGCTCAGCTTCTTACAGACAGCTGCTATTGACAGTTAGTCCTTGTTAGCCTCAGGGCATAGATCCAACACTTACCCTGGGTTCAGCTGCTTCCCTGCACCTCTGTAGACATCTTCCTACCTCCTGCATAGGACTGGCAGACAAAACTACTGCTGACTTCACATAGCTACAGTAAAATGCCTCAGGAAGAAAAATGGGCTCTCAAGTATTATGCCCACAGTCTGTGAATACAGTGACCTATAATGAAGAAAAAAGACAGATAAAAGAAACCTATGTAATTTTTTTCTTCAGGATAGAAAATATCAAGAAAACTTTGCAAAGAGTATTTGGTCTTAACTATGCCACCCAAGATGTGGATCAGCCCACTCCACTCCAAAATAGCACACTGTGCTTATTAATTGCCTCATTTTCTGAACATTGAGAGCCCAGAGAAACAGCTAGGCTGTAAGGTGCAAGCATACCATATGGCAGTCTCCTGGGAACCCAGGAAGACTCCTGGACAGGGGCGGAAATGCCAGCGAATTCTTACAGGAGCCAATGTTTGAACCCCTGCCAACAAATGCCACAGTAAAGGCATCTGTAGTGACACACAGTGCACCAGCCAGGCATCTTCATCTCAGGGCCTGCATTGCATCCCCCACTGGAAGTCCCTGCATGCTTTTCCATTGCAGAATGACCACTGGCTTCCACAACCCAGTACTGCCTGGGCTTTGCTATTTGGTGTACTTGTATGAACACTTCTGTTGAAGAAGCACAATGAAAGCAAAGGCTGGGATTGGTATTGGGATGGAAATGTCTGAACAAAGAAGGGTAAATGTTCTGATGAGTGCTAGCATGACTGCTACCTCCCCAGTACAGCCTAGTTTGCCTGCTCTGCGAAGAAATTGCCTATTAGCCCATCCAGAGATGTGTAAACATCTGGGTAATAATAATAAGCTTCTCCCTAGAGGAACACCTTTCCTTATGACCACATGAAGGACCTAGAGAAAGCCCCCACCTCTCCAGTTCCTGGCACAGAGTAGTCAGGCTTTCCCATCCTGTGAGCATAGCCATCATTGTGCACTGCTGGAGGAACAGCCTAGCTGGAGGCTGAAACTGGAACCACTTCCAGATTTTCTGGAGTGGGAGGTAAAAAAAGGAGTGGGTGATCACCACTGAGCCTGATGGTTTATAAAGATGAACAGCAGGCAGGAGAATTCAAGCTGTTGCCAGGAGGGCCATACTTTGACAAGCTACAGACAACTCATACTCCTGTGCAAGGTGTGCAAATGTACTTGAAGTCCATAAAACCACTGGGAGAAACTACTCTGCCATTCCAAAAAGGGCTCTAGTCTAAGCTGATCATTAGCTATAGGGAGGAAGTAGAAATACCTGCTCTGCAAGGATGCAGGTGCTGCAGGTCAGGACCAGACGACTTGCTTGTCTTCAGCTTTTGCAGTTTTACAGTTGTACTCTCAGTTGCTACAGGTTTATTTTCATGGTCAGACCCTAGTGGTAGATAGGTACTGGTTATCTGATAGAAAGCTAACACAAGCTCCTAAGCTCAGTCTTCAGTTTGTCTGTGCACAGATGCTACAGAAGTTCTTAGAAAGGGATCTCAGCTTTTTATTTTCTTGAGGAATGAAAGACCAAAAGGAATCACAGGTTACAGTTAATTTGAGGCTGACTTTCTGAGATCCCATAGAGCCAGTAGCCTCTTTGGCAGCAGCACGCCTCTAGGGAAGAAACAACTTGGAGAAAAAGGCAGCACCTGGTAGCAGCCCTTATTTTGGCATGTTCCTGTTAAAGATAGCAAAGAGGTGCAGGAAACATTCTTGGGAGCTTGACCTTTTTTCTGGGAAAACACAGGTATCAAGGATAGATGCCTCTCCTGAAAAGAATCTGCAGTAGCATTTTAGGTGCAACCTGGAATCATGAGCTACAACCTGGCAAATAGCTAGCAACTCTTCGCGTTACAGGCGTAGAGGCCTGTCAAACAGAGAAGCCATAGCATTGCTTCAGAAACTTAAAACTGAAGCAACATGAAAAATAATAATAATGTTTTCAAGTCACAGGAGTATCACACAGGGCTCAGAAGAGACTCAGTACTATACACAGTATGGAAAGAAGGCAGTCCACTCACTGGGCTTCAGGCTAGAGAATAATCCCTAGCTCTGTTTTGCCTAGCAGTACAGACATGGGGCTTCTGAGTGTCCATCCTCAAAAGAAATTAGAGCCAAAACACACTGTATTAAGGGGCATTCTTACCCTCACTTCCCATCACATTTACACAAGTTGAAATTCCACAACACCTATATCTGCAATGAAATGTTTAATAAGTTTTCAAATAACCACTGGCTAAAAAGCAATACAGGCTGATACCCAATCTTTTTCCCAAGTCAAAGGACCATTTTGAGGCTATCTGCTTCAAAATAGGGGCATCTGACTGGGTGTCCCCAGTGCAAACAGAACTAGACCACTGCAGATAGCAGTAGAGAACAAACATTTAGGACCTAGGAACTCTTTATCAGACATAGGGCTGAGAAGTATAGTCTAACTCTGCAATAATGTGACTCTGGGAATAAGATGCTTTTCTAAATAAAAGATCTTTAGCTATTTATGGATAAATGTTAATGAATATCTTGCAGAAATGACTATCTTTTGGTTTCAGTTTCTGATCACAAACTAGTTGCTTCTCAAAATGACAGTCTCAAAGGAATCTGGTATCAAAGTGAATTGCTAATGTGGAAAATAGCCTGTGATGCAAAGGAATTAAACATTTCATGAAAGAAAACACGAAAATCAAAATAAGTGGTGGGAGTTGATGTACAGTCAAATCTTCATGCCTAGAAATAGGAAATTTCCCACCCTACCTAGTGGGTGCCCACACAGGTGGGTAAGAGCTATCACAAACAGGATTTTGGGGAATCTTTCCCTGGACCCCTGTGATGCCAACATAACCCACAGGGGACTATCCTGATCACTAGCCATCCCATGGGGAAGAGTAGTCTACCTCCAGTTAGCAGGAGGAGCAAACCATATTTCCAGCTTTCCAAACAGCATGAATTCAAATGGCAGGGACAGAATCATCCCCAAGGAATTTCAGAGACCACGCTTATTGCACATCTGGGGAAGTGCCATCAAGACATGGCCTCAAGATCAGGAAGATATTTCAGAAGTTTGCACCTCACAGCTCTGAACAGCTGATGCTGCAGTTTCTCTTGTACCCAGAAGGGTACTAAAACAGAGCACCATTTTGCCTCTATACAAAACCCTGCTGAGCCCACATCTTGAGCTCTGTGTGCAGCTCTGGTCCCCACATCTTGGGAAGGGCATAGTAGGATTAGGGAAGGAACAGAGAAAGACAACTAAAATGATGAGGGAGAGAGCAGCTGCCTTATGAGGAGAACAAAAGTGTTGCAGGGGCATATGAGCAAGGCTTACAAAATCATGAAGGCATAGGATAATTTAAAAGCAAAACTTACCACCAAATCTTTCAATACTAGAATTATGGGACAATCAATGAAAATAAGTTTAAAATATAAACTGTTTACATGAGATGCAGTAAACTGCTGGAATCTGTTGCCACAGAAGGCCATGGAGGCAAAAGGTATAAAACAGGGATTATACCAATTCATGAACAACAGGTCCATAACCAGATAGTGAAGGGAATAGGCAGGAATTTACCTTCTAACATCCCTAATGAAATGAATGGGGTTATTAGGGAATGAATGGCAGAAAGCCACTAGAATCATGTGTTCTCCCCAAATAGCATCTCCAATTGCCAGAGACAAATCACTGGTCTGACCCAGCAGGGCATTTCTCACATTCTTGGAGACCTGTTGAGATGTTCATGAGCTTTCTGTCAGGCTCCAATTGACTCTTAAACAGCATCCAAAAAGCAGGCAAAGTCTTTGCTGGTGCAGACCTTGAAGAAAGAACAGACTGAGTTCAGAATGGGAGCTTATTCCCTTTTCACCAAACAGCTGCTGTGGAAGCTAAAAGTCCAGCTCCCAGGGACCAACTTCAGGGACTCTAAGGAGAAAATCATCAAATTAAGTGGGAAACAGGAGCTCGAGGAAGACCAGGATTTGGGGGAGAAATATGTGCTTTGCCTGTGCAGGGCACTGGAGGCAGGGGAGAGCACCAAAAGACAAGTCTAGCAGTGGTCACACTTTCAGACAGGTAAAATGCTGCCCAGCAGTGTAGTTAGAAAATTGGGCCCAATTTCAATTTTCCACTAATTGGTTCAAATAAATATAACAAATGATAACAAAGATGTTACTTTTCCCTGTATACCTTGTCTCTTCCTGTAGTCTTAGGTTCCCTCAGGTATACTGTCATCACTGAACCAGTGCTTACACTAGTAACTTGTTCAGAGGTCACTGATATACACAGTACATTAGCATTCATATTCAGGGCTGTTTTACAAAACACTAATTTTTTTTTTAAAGTATCTGGGAAAATATTGTATTAGGGCAGATAGGAAGCCCTAGATCAAAAGGTTGCTTGCGTCTTTCTTAAACTGAAGAGCTTTTGCAGTTATTGTATCGAGCAAGCTAATCTGTGAAACAAGACAAGCCAACCAAGCTGACATCCAGGGTTGCCTACTCTGCTCAGGACGAATCAGTGACAAATAGTCCTACTCCTTGCACAGTTGCTCTTCCAAGAGCCCTTTCCATCATCCAGGTGGTTTTTTGTTTGGGTTTGATTTTTCTTTGTTTTCAAACTGTTTCCCTGACTGTTTTTCAGCAGCTACTTTTCCTTTTTCAGCCTTTGTAGCTGCAGGTCCCAGGCCTGCCAACCCCAAATAACCAGGCTGTCAGTACCACTACAGAAACTACATTTCCTTCTGCTTTCTCTCTGAGCCTGTCATGGTACTTTTTCATAGCCTTTTCACAGCTACATTCCTCCCCTGGCTGAGCCACAGGCTACAGCCAGAAGCTACTTTTAGTATTCTGAGTCATTTTCTTCAGCAGTGATTAGCTTAGCCTAATACCACCACAGCTGAGCACTTGCAAGTTTATAAGGCCAGCCCATCCTCTGATGCACCTCTTTTGAGCCAAGACACTTGCCTGGCTCTTTAGCTGAATTTTAGATTCGCAGAAATATGTTTATAATCATGTTGTGATATAATAAGTATATTATATTTGATACTGAACTGAATATTTATTTCACACTCTGGTAATATTTATCAATCATTAACTTTTATAAAGAGGATAAAACACATATGAAAGGTAATAAAAATAGAGACAAAGATAGACAAAGGAAAGTAAATCTCTAAAATAAAATGTAAGGAAATGGAATCCATAGTCTTAATCCAATCTCATTACTTATTTCAAACTGCCTAAGAAGTCCACCCAAATTACCTCTATTATGTGTTATTACTGAAGAAGTTTTTTTCATTGCTGTTGCTAGGGTAGCCACATCTGCAAACCCTTCTTTGGGCTGAACATTAATATTCAGTCCTGAAGGAAAATGTGCTTAGTCACTACCAGAGCTACTTGAAACAGATTCTACATGGTATCTACTACCCCAAAGTATATTTTTCTTTAAGCAGTGTCAGATGGAAAGGTTAATTTTACAGCTGACATCTCACTTATTGTCTGACTTGTCTGCCTGTCCTTAACTTGGACAATGCTGCAGTACATGTGCACCTGTGTCCTGACAGAACACACACAGGGGGAAACAGTCCAGTACTCAGCAATTTTATATGAAGCCCCATATGCATGCTAAATACATTTTGCTTAGCAGCCCAATAAATGCTTTGTCTTCCATACAGCTTTTTGGTACTTAAATCCTCTGTTGATCCAGTCATTTTATATTTACACAATACTTTGTTATTTGTCAAATGTTTAGTACTGGCTATCAGAAAGTCTCAAGGGTTATTTTAATCTCATGGCAATTAAGAAATACAGAATGAATTAAGAAATTAAAATTTACGGAAATGCCTATACAGGAAAGCAAACAGTTTAAAAAATGCCAGTTTGCTATGGAGAGTGAGCAGCTGTTTGAAAGTCAAAGGCATAAAGATAGCAAACTAAAGAAACCTGAAAAGCTATCTTTCATTGCCCACTTTTTAATGCACAGCCACAGCCTGAGCTAGTTTAAATGCACAGGAATGGTGTGCAGCGCAAGTCTTTTCCATCTCACTCCAAAACAGATCACCACATGGAAAAAAATCATTGACTAATCAGGACTGCAAGATGATTCAAAACATAGTTTCACACTTCTGGTATACAAATTGATGTGGGTAACATTTACCTTAAAATAGCTCTTAGATTTTCACCTGCTGTTTAATAGACTTTCTTCTGCCATTGGTAGATGTTTTAGATGACTAATTTTACGCCTCCAAAGAATAGAATTAAGAAATACATTTTCCATAGCAGTAGTAGCAAAGATACAAAGTTGTGCTGCACATTAACGGAGATAGGTCTACTCACACAGCACATTCTTGTGCATTCATGCCTCTCAGTGCAACACCCTAGGAACACAGAAAGCAGCAAAGCAGTTCAACAGCTGAAAGAAAACAGGATATAAAATACAGGTCTTGGTAGGATAACTCATCTGTATTCTCTAACCTTCATAACTACTCCAGCTACTTCTCTACCAGTTCTCCACCTATGATAGAACAAATGCAATTCACCAAGAGAAAAGGGGATATATGTTGCCTATTAAGCTTGGAAAAGACGACTACAGTAGAAATGTTTGCATGGCTGTAAATGACCATGCCTTCAAATGAACAGTACAAGTCCTATCAAGAATACACCCTAGAAATTACCCGGATGAGAAAGGGATAGGAAGGAGAAAGGAATGAAAAAACTAGAACATAAATTAAAATGCTCTCAATTACATTTTTGTTTTAGTATTATCTCTTGTATGCCCAATCAAAAATATTTTCTAATATTAGAATGGGATGCTAAAAATGAGTATTTTTCTGTCAACAATAAGTGGGTGATGACATGAATATTGAATATCATTGAGTTGTTCAAGGTAATATGTACATCAGCAAAAGTACTTGTGTGTGATTAATCTGAAGAATAACAACTGTCACACTCTGAGCTTTAACAGTATGATTCACTTAGCATCAGGTGTTACCAGACTGTAACAGCAAAAATATGACTGGCCTATATGACTATTAATATGATTTGAATCTGACCTGCTACAAATATGACTGGCCTATATGACTATTAATATGATTTGAATCTGACCTGCTACAAATGGTATTTACATAGCATCCAAGAGACTATGAATGAAATTATGCAATTTAAAAATGACCAAAAATAAATGCTTTTTTTCAGACCATATGTTGTGTGTGTTAATGCATCATTAACATCTTTGTGCTCCCTGTCCGACAAGTCCTGTGCAAAAGCATTGGCTTCATTATTTGAGATCTTGTATCATATGCAACTGAAAATCCATCAGTTTATATACTTCAAATATCCCTGAATCAGACCTTAAATTGATGACAAAACACCTCAAATAGAAAAATTAAACTTTCCTTGTAATACTTATTCTAAATATGGCAGATGTGTCTGCAAGTACTGGATTCTTCCACAACAGAAGATTGATCTTTTGATTTATTTCCTTTCTCCTAATCAAAGTCACACCTGAGAACAGATTCTCCAGAAACATTTCAAGTGGGTATGGTCAGAAAGTCAGAGCTTCCAAGGAAATAAGAAAAGTCCTAAATAAATGCAAGCAGAGACAGGTGAAACAGATACCCAAATTTGGGAATATTGTAATTATATCTACTTGGATGTGGTTGGCTTTACAAAGGTCAGCATTCAGCCACAATTCAAACAGGGCTATAAAATTATTTAGAATTTTGACAGCCTCAGATCCAACAGATATACAAATTCAATGTATGCATGAGATATATGGGTCCAATCTCAACTATGATTGATTGTTCACTCATAAGACTATTACAAGCCAACTGACATCTTACAGAAATTACGTTCTAGCCAGTTCGGAGATATCTCAGTTCACTCAGCCAAACCAAATGTTAGCTTCTCTCCAAATAGTGCAATCAGTAATGATGAAGATATCATCAGCTCATTGCTAAGGCAGCATACTTTGTGCTCAGCATCATATGAAAATCTGCCTTTTATTCAGGACAAAAAAAGCTCAGTTGAGAGATGATTTCACATCTAGCAAAGGACATTCAGTGACAAAGTTTACAAGTGTTGCACACAAATTCATTTAAGGAAATCTAGATTAAAAATAATCATCTGGAATTCTTAGTCCTATGTTGCTCATGTTGAGAAATAAGACTGAGTAGATTTGTACCAGGACTCAATGCATCCGCTCTTAATCAAGAGATTAAAGAGCTTCTGTTACAGAGAGCTTTCTTTCATTAACAGAACAGTAAGGAGAAAGCTGACAATATATTCTCCAATGCTCAGTATTGAATCAGAATCTAAAAAGACAGGCTGCAGAATTAACATTCTTTTAACTCCCCAAACAAAAGACAAGCAACTTTAAAGTGTGTTTGGGTGGGAGCTATCTGTATTCAATGCAGCTCAACCCATTCTGCAATATAATTCATATCTCAATTCTTGTTACAAGTGACTTCACAACAATTCAGAAAGACTTTTTTTTAAATAAATACTGCAAAATGCAGAACTACTTCCAAAACAGTAAACCTTAGGCTCTTGCCCAGAAAAAGGAATTATAGTTGATCATCTGAAAATTCTGCAAGTCAAAGCACTAAGAAAGTTATTTTCTTCCTCTGAGGTTTCCTTCACTGGACTGAAGAAGTCAGCTCAAGAAACAAAACCACTTGCCTACCAGAAAAATGACTCTTCTATCCACAATAAACTTGTTGTTTCATTACAGGCTAGTTTGGCTAGTAAAGGTCTTGAATTCTATTTTGACATACATGGCCATGAATACTACTATCAGACACTTACATCTTGTAGACAAACACTTTTAATACACCATCCCTGCAAAGTAGGCACTTCCTCTTCTCACTGAGTTTAGCTCCATGATAGAGTACACTCTGGTCAACTTTGGGCTTCCTTCCAAAGGTGAGGAGGGACTCAATGACTGGTGAGACCAGGGGAGAAAAGGAGATATCATTCAAAGGTTGGAAAACTTAGAAATTCCCATTCTTTATCCCTCTAGGTAAGCAACATTTTATCACAGCAGCTAAACAGCTTCTAGGTATGGGTGGTGGTGCTTCTTCAGCAGCAAGATAGATAACAGGCTTTGAAAACAGGTTGCCTACCTTAGTACCGTAAGGATAGTCCTTGAAATGCTTGATCCAGTGTCCTATAAGACTAACTTTGTAATGAGTTGAAAGATAGAATTAAAACCCAAGGAAAGCCACAATCTTCATCCCATCCACAGCAAGCTTCTAGTATCAGCTGCTGCATGGCTGAGGGCTTGTACCCCACTGATCAGCCTGATCTGCTGCTGTGCTGAGTTCACTGGCTCACCAACATAGAACAATGGATGCTCTGTTACCTCAAGGATGAATATTATATGCTTCTTAAAATTGCTCTCGCAAGAATAGAGGAAAGCAGAAAAATGTGGTTCAAGATGATGAATTCATGGTGAAAATGTTTTTGAATGATACATTTAACTATTTAAACACTTAATTTACACCTACAGGAAGGAGAAAAAAAACAATCAACACTTCTGAGAAGCTAAATGTCTTTCCAAACACTTTTTTCTTCTTTCAACTGATTCAAATTACCAAAACATCTGAATTTCTCAAAGCTGGATAATTCTAGCACATTGTCAGCCAAAGTACCCAATGCAATAACAGTTTTTTTGATCAAGCTGAAGAATAGCTCAGCTTACAAATGTCAAGCTTTTCACCTGCCTAAAGGTCCATGTGCCATTGTACCAAAACATGATTTTGCATCAAACCTAAAGTAGTTTGGCATCATGAAAGTCACACAAGGAAGAAGTGGAACTTTCCAAACAGAACTTGCTATTATGCTTTGACTATGTCACATAATTTTAATATGTTTATAAAGATTCTAGTAAATGTTAATGTTATGCTATCTATTATGGAAGTGTTACTTATGCAGCATTTTCAAGTCTTCACTATATAAAAATTTTGCTTTACAAGCAATTCAGAGTCCAGCAAGAATAAGGGTAATAGACAAAGTAGGCTAGAATTCCCTTTCATTTTGGTTTAATGGCATAAAATCTTAGACTAATTACTACTGATTGGCCAGTACCCTTTATAGTATACATTGTTTTTAAAATGCAAGTTAAGCATAGAAAATAATTACACACACTGATGGGTGGTTTTAACAGTCTCATCATGAAAATGGAAAGGTTTCTGCAGTTCTCCCAGTCTTCTTTGTTTGACTCTAATAAAGCAAAGATGTAATTGTTTTCCCCAGCAGTAGGACAATAAACAACAAATATTAAAAACCTGTTTACATAATCAAAAGATAAAAAGAAACAATGAATAGCTCTTAAGGGGAAGCTATCCAATCATTTTCTAATTAAACTCCTAGCCCTGAAACAGTTCTGAACTTAGATAATGAGAACAGTAAGGCTGTTAATTACTTTTTATTTTCATGACAATTGCAAGATACTTTGAGCATACATGATACAGCTCCTCCTACAGTATTACTCTAAAGGCACTAGGAGGACCTCTGTTCCTGAAAAGGGATTAATTACAACCTCATAGCTGTTGAGGAAGGCCTAGTTTACTGGTTTTAATTTAGAATTTTTAATAATTACATGGAAGGTATGAAATATATCTGTACCACAAACATAAGATTTATAAGATTTATTGCCAGAAATAAAATAGTCCTCCTATAAAACAAATTTTAAATATTTCTTGTTATTGTAATATATATTTTTATATATTTATTTATATATATATGTTCCCACTGTTGCTCCCCTTGTGCATATACATTATGTGTTCCCCTCAAAAGAGAGTGGTGATGGCTGCAGGTGAGTTGACCTGCCAGGCCACTACCACATACCTGAATGGATATATAATGAGGTATATATATTTATATACAACATTTTTTGTTCAGAAGAACAGGATGCCTACTAGAGGTAAAGGTAACATTTTGTAGAAACCTGGCTTAAAATAGCCATTCTTTACATGTGGCTTTTAATAGTGCCTTTAATTCATTAGAAATACATATTAAAGTGTATGTGGTTAGGTTCCAAACACTGCATTACAGTTACCTTAGGTTACATCTACACTGCTAAAAACATCTTCCCAGGGAGCAGTCTCCCTCTCGCAGCTCATGTCTACACTGCACACTAGTGATCCCTAGCTCAGTAGCCATCCTATGGTCTTCTCACTTACACATTTCTCTTATAAGACACATGCACTATGTTCACCACTTGCCTATGTCTCATCACAAAAGCAGATACCTCAGAGAGCTCCTACCTTGGTGTAGCACTCTTTGCAACACCTGCATGCGCTGGTCCCCATACTTCTACATCAGCTGCATTTACTGCTTGTGCTCCTGCCAGAGAGCTTCTGACATGTTCTCTCACCAGTTTGTGGCCCTAGCTTTTTCCTCCAGATGGGACTACCAAAACTGCTGCACAGACCCTAGGTTTTACTCCAGGTTAAGCAGGATGCCCAAGCAGTCTGTTCAGGTATGTGGTACTGGTACAGCAGACCAGCTCACCTGAGCCATCACCATTCTATTTCTGACAGGAACAGCTCACAAACACACAGGATGAACAACAGGAACAGAATGTTCTGGATATCAAGGTACCTCTTCAACAATCTTTGTAAGGAGGCCAACATCTGCTATTCAGCACTAACACACCATCTTCCAGGACCCCGTGCCAGTGAAGATGAGTGTTACCATTGTCCTACAGAGTCATGCCATCACTGACTCTTACAGGCCAGCAGGGAAACCCATTCATCTTTGGCATGTCTGCAATGAGCATGTTTGTGAGGGAAAGGTGAGTAATTTGAGTGCTGGCTTCGCAACCATATGCAACATAAGTTTGTGCAGGCTCTACCAGCCACAGATTCCTCAGCTGCATCAGGGCCTCAACAAGAGTTACAGCCCATTTGGTATCTCCCACAAGGCTCCTACCAAGAAAGGAGTTGCAAAGGCTATCTCCCCATTACCCTACAAGTCTTAGAAAAACACTGAAAAAGACTAATATAGTAGCTGCACTTCACACACCAGAGTCTGAGAATTCCTCTTTACCAGAAAGGTCCAGCCAGGATCCTCTTCCCAGGCAGATATCAGTCTAGCCAAGAATCTAGTATCACTCTAATGCTTGGCAGATACTGTGCATCACGTAACATGGTCACACAGCCATTCACAGATGCACTTCCACAAGCCTCACCACCTGCAGGATCTTGACTGGAGAGTACATTTGTCAGCTGACCACACCACAGCAAACCTTAAGGGATGGTGTGAAAGCTAACAGCCCCAATCCTGGGTATTGCTGCTTCCCCAAATATGCAAAAGTTCTGCAGCAGGCCCTCAAAGGGTAGTGGAACCCCACCCTGGGAGAGCTACCAAAGGAAAATATTACCATTTCTTCAGAGTAAAAGGGCAATGCAACCATGTGAAGAGCCGTCTATTTGCACAAAAACCTGAAATGCTGAGAGATGCAGGTGTCAAACAGAAAAACAAAGACAGTTTCAAGGCCCAGCTCCAGGTGTAATTTGTACCTTGAAAACTACCAACTCTGAGGCTGGCATTAGTAACTGTCTGCCAGCCATGAATTCAGCAAGGAATCCTGAGACTCCTGAGATTATATTTCTGCTTACATTCAGAGGCAGCAGACATTGCTACAGAGATCTGTAGTTAAACAGTGAACTTTGAACAAATTGCCTGTGTGACTATTATATACTAAAACAGGCTAGAATCAATTCTCTGGCCCTGAGGGCCTGTACCACCACACAGCTCATGTTCATACAACTAAACAACCCCCTAGAAATGGCCTCATTCATACCACCTACTGGGAAGAGTCCTTTGCTTCTGTTATCCCCTATTTGCAACAAGGCCAGGGAGTTTGCTTGCAATTAACTGACTGATCAACCACAAAACAGTTAAGGGAGTTCTTGAACCTGGCTAGAGAAGAAGGGAGACAGGAAGAGAAAGGGCACGAGATCAGGAGACTGAGCCAACATAGTAAGTGCAACAGTCACAGAAGAGCCTAAAGCTCTCTGGGTGAATAACTGAAGAACAAGAAGTTCAGACACTGACTGAGACAACAAGGCATCCCAAAGTGTGACACTTGTCCCAAGAAGAGAGACATCCCCCATTACCTAATTCATACTTTAAAAAAAATACACAGTTGAAGTTTCATGTACTTTAGTGGCTACCACTGTGATTTGCAGGGAAAAAAACCAACATCACCATAGCAGAATTGCCACATGACCTCAAAGACCAAATCTGTCCACATGAAAGAGTCTGGCAAACTTGAGGCCAACAGTAAGATGCAGAATCACCAGAGACTTTTCTCACTCTTAGCCTTCACTTTGTCCTGCACACAAATGTCAGTATAGGAGAGGTGAGTGCTGTGCTCCCATTTCAGTGACATCAAGGAGCAGGAACCACTGGCCTTTGCCAGCCAGGCAAAACTCTGACAGTCTTCTGTCACAGCACAGAGTTAATAGCTTTAAAAGAAAGTTTTCAAAAAAAAGTTTTTATGGTCAATCTTAGGTGTAGACAACCACCAGCTAGATGCTGGTGTTCCCATGCAAAATGGGTACCCATTCCACGAGTTAAAAGTATTCTCTGCTAGCCTAAAAAAATTCAATCTGCAAGGTGATGCACAAGCTGAACATCCACAGGCTCCAAGCACTGTGGATATACCTGAGAAATCTGCAGTGCACCTAGATCCTTAAGTGTACCATTCACCTCTCTCAATTAGATTAGACTGGTTCTATTATTTCATCTGTTTTGGAAGCTGATTTGCTAATAAGAGAATGAAGTGGACTGAGGCTGACCAGAGTCCTGCAGTGGATATCTATAGTTCTTTAAATTAGAAAAAAAAAAGTGCTATTCAGAAAACAAAAAGCAACAGATATTAGGACCATGAATGATGACTTCGATTACTTGGGAACTGAAGGAACCCAAATGCCACTCCCAGCAACAACATAATCTTCCTGCATCCTACCTATATGATGGCATCAGTTCTCTTGCCTCTGCATCTTCCATCAGTGCCCAGAAGAAATCATCTTGTGCAAGTGTTGCTTGGATGTCTCCCTCAGTTCTTTGTCACTTGCTTTTCTAATCAGTCTCTCCTTTGGTTAAATAAGGCCACAGAGAGACTGTGGGTCCTCCTATCACTCAGCTTGATCTTAGTCAAGCTGAACTTTCCCCAAAATGGGGAAAACAAAGCTCTGTTGACCTGTCATTTTGTCATGTGTCAAGACAACCTCTTCCTCCTCCTCCTCTAAGAGTTCTTGAAGGAGTTAATTTGACAAACATATCTACAAATTCAAGCTCAGCTGTACTTGGGACACACTATTCCAGCTACTCTTGCACACCAGTCCTGAAGATACCTGACCAGGAAGAGCAAGTCCTCTAAACTAAGTGAACCCTTCTTTACACACCTTGGAGTCAGTAGATATTCTCCGCAACTCTTCCAGCCCACAGATTTCACACACTTGTAGATCCAATTTGCAACATCTGAAGAACCTGGCTTACCAGCCCATCCTCTGGGAAGTCAGGAAGGAGTTAACAGATTTCAGTGGGTAAAGCAATTTTTTTCTCCTCAGCCAAACTCTCCTCTGTGGTGGCAGCACTAAAAGAGCTGAATAAGCAGAGAAAGGGTGCTTCTCTGAAGATATATTTCAAATGTACCGGATGCTTGGGACATTGAGCAAGAGCTGGAGAAAGGGAATTAGAATCACTCTTTGGTTTCAGAACTATCACACAACTGAGTTTTGGGCAGGAGAATTTAAGAAGGAGAAAGAAAGTGAGCTGTTTATATGCAGGTCAAAGGATAATGCTCAGAATATCAACAGTATAAAACTGTATACAATGACAGTCTTTGCCACCATCTGTCTGAACAGATTTCTGTGTTGAGCCTGGTTCTGGCAGGAAATAGAAAGCTTAGACAGGGACCCTGATATTAAAACCTCTTCTTAGTCCAGAGCTGCACTTGAAGTCTGTTGATGAGCAGAAGAGGATAGCCTTCCCTTGCAGAATGTCATTGCATTGTCCTCTGAAATCAAAGATGCTGTAACTGGCAGTATGCACACAAATGCATACAAACATTTGGCTTCACATACAAATCTAGCTAAAAAGCCCAGATGTATGAATTTTCCATGTTGACTACCTGTGTATCCAGTAACAAGCACCTCTACCTGCTGAATTGCCAGTATTTTTAGTAGTTTCTTTACTTCAATATTAGTCTTAGCATTATCATTACACTTACCCATTGCAACTTGAACTGCTCTGCACCACTACGACTTGTCATGTGGCAGTAATTCTCAACCACTAGCAACAATTTCATACTACTTAGACTGTGCTTGTTTCCTGCTTCAACTAACAAGACAAAGCTGGTTCTAGACTTTCATTCTAGATATAAGCTGGCCCAGATATCATGGCTGCAGCTCCTAAAAAATAATTAGGTTCCACAGCATCACCACTGAAAATTTTATTCTGACATCTGGTGTGCAATATGGCATGTGAAAGACAGCATAAACCTGTCCAAAAAAACCCCACCATTGCAGGTTTACAGGAATACTTCAAGAACATGAATGAAATGTGCACAGCACAATATACTTGCATAACATTTTCAGTAGCCATCCACTGTAATTTGCCCATAGCAGTTGTCTCATATGCTATACCACTGCAATATTAGAGATTAAATTAAAAAACAAAAATCAAAATACAAGTGCAGCTAAGCAAGCAAACATAACCAGAATTCACATGTGCTCAGAGAGCCCTGTGGTCAGGTTTTCTGAGTGGCAAAGTATTAGTGCTGGGCCCACCTGTACACAGCTCAGGATATCACTCTGTTGTCACTACGCTTGGAGACAGCAGCTTTGTTTGGCCATAGCCTCTCCATTTCAGAACAAATTCTTCTCCCTATAGCAGAGAGGCAAAAGGAGTTCCAAAAATTGCTAGCATTCATGGAAATCTGAGCAGACCACTGCTTCTTGGGCACACACACCCTACATCAAAATTCAGAAAGCCTTTCAAGACTTAAGGAATATCAGAACAATGTGCAAGAATGAGACTACTGGTGAGCACTATTCTAATCATCACAACCAGACAAAATACAGAAGAGATATTGCTGTATATAATGTAATCAGGCTTGTTGATGAAGATCAGTTAACTGTTCAGAATAAAGAGAGTTCAGTAATACATTGTATAGATGTTCTCTACATCCTTGCTCAAGTTTTCTCCAGTTTATTTCAGTGCTGGTCCTTGTGAATGGGAGAGAAAGATGAATGTACGCAGGAAGTCACAATGGGAAAGAGGGGTTACTTTCCATCAGTCAGTTTTGAAACATGCAGCTCACATGAACACACATACTGGGGTGTGTGCATATGCTTTTCAACTGAAAATGAGAACTTCTCACTTCTGTGGTTCTCAAAGACAGGACTCACTTGCCAACATTCCCTAAAACATAACGCATGGATAATAACCCACATCAGTGAGAATCAATGCCTTCTCCTGCCTAACCTGGACCAACACTCTAGGGATCAAAAAGCTAAGAGGAAATATATAAAACAGTCTTCCTGATGATGGTATCAGGTAGAAAGCCAACTGACATCCTGGATGTTGGGCAACCTGAGGGCAGAAGACTGGTCTTTTCAGTGTCACCAACAGGTCTCCCTCAGAATGACTCCAAGCCTGGCCAACAGATTCTAAATCTTCTGTTTCTGAATCTCCTGTTTTTCTGAAGCTCAACCACTGTCAACCTGTAGACTGTCCAGGATGGAGGTGCTTGTTGCAGCTGATCTGGACAAGGGAGGAAACTGGAAAGGAATTTTGTCAGTGTGTTAAAAAACACAGGTAGAGGTGGGGGCCATGCAGTTGAACTAAGCATGCACAGGGAAAGGAGGACAGGAATAAGGAACCCTTTTCTAATTCTGTCTTCAGGCTGAGACAATAACCACCCATTACTGCCCAAGACTTTAGTCCCTCTAGGACCTGTCTCCTAGACAGGCATTAAAAGGAATTCCTGCTCCAGTGAAGCTGGATATACTATTGCTGCCTCTGTTAAAGAATATGTCCAAGATCCACCTGAATCACAAAACACATCTGCCTGAGCGTTGCACACCGAGACAGGGTGAGCTGAGACAGTAGCTTCATAAGCTTTGTATGCCTTAAGACCCTGAGCTGAGACAGTCCTTTATAGGCTAGATGTCAAGCAGACCTTATTCCCTTATCGCAGGGCCAAGCAACTCATATAGTTACTATCATTATGTTGCTGCTAACCAGGATATCAAAAGTCACATAACCACTGATTAGAGATAGCTGTAAGTTTCTAGTTTTATGTGAACATTAGGAATCATGTCCATCCAGTTAACTGATGTCCTTAACATACCTTTAGCTCCACAGAAGGGGCAATAAGCAGAACATGTCCTCATGAAACCATTAACAGACTACAAAGCTACCATATGCTGTCTACACTGTTTTTGCATAGGCAAGAAGTTAGCCTCACTAGGAGAAACTTTTGACAATTTTCTATAAAACACTGATTCTGCTGAGCAGCACTGAACTGCTCATTCTTAATTTAACAAATACATTTCACCTAGTCAGAGATGGAAGTCTCTGAACTACTTGTAAATAGTTCAAGCTTATGGACTGACACATTTATTCCCACTTCTACCCCAGTGGATAGATACCATTGATATTATTGACATTTCAGATCCAAAAGGTGTTTTAGGCTTAGCTAGCTATGTTATAAATATCCTCTCATCCCTACAAATGAGTGTGCATACCCTCCTGCTTCATTCCCTCATTGCTTAGTCTCACTAAGCCATCAGCACTATTTCTCCACATGGTGATAGCTTCCATCTCCTCAGCTGCACAGAAATTTCATGACAAACTTCTCCCCAGCATTTGCACAGTAGGTGAAATTAAAGCCTTGAGTGCCAGATTACAGCACCACACAAACGAGCACAAACAGACCTGCCAGATGTCGAGGTTTGATCTGAGCAGTCCAAGCTTCAGCTCCGTTTCCAAGAATTTACATCTCAGGAACATCCTGAGCCAGAAGTGCATCTTTGTATTTGTGTTTAACAGCCTGTCACAGAGGAGTGATGCGCTTCACTCACAAGAGAGAAGCAGCACTGTTTATTGCGGTAAGATAGTGACTTAAAGTTCATTCATAGATAAGAATGATTTAACAAGGTTCAATTGGCAAGGTTCACTCCGTTATTTACTGCATGGAGGACAGGGCCAGCTGCAAGTGCAAAGGAGACCCTCCTGTTGAGTCACGAGGTTTAGAAAGGATCCCCTTGCTTTTCAAACTCCTTTGAGAGGAGCCTGGGTGCAGCTGGATCCGATCCTAGCCTCAGACTTGGTCAACGGTTTATGTCTAAGGGATTATGTGCACAGAGATATAACTCAGAGTTTTGCAAAGTTCACAAAAGTTCAGCATTCTATTAATCACTTACCAAGGATCTGTCGCGGGTAAGGAATCTCTCAACCTCGAGGAGTAACCTTGAGAGGCATCCCTGCTCAAGAAGAGGTTCTGCAGTGCAGCCCACTGCCATGCAGGAGAGCTCAATGGGCTCTGGGCTGTCCCCTATTTATGAGGGGGGAGATGACTGACTCAGTCGTATTTGCATGCTAGACAGGTCTTAGCTGGCACATGCTCAATTAGCCCCTGCCTACGTGCTGTTTACAGGGAGATCAGGTAGAGGGGGAGAGAGCACATCAGTGGGGGAAGGAGCACACCATCACACTGCCCTTCAGAGATTTTTCTTCCATAAATTAGCCTAATCATTTCAGGAACCCATGTAAGTCTTCACCATCCACAATGTCCAGTGATGAGCAGTTCCACAGTTGAATAGCACAATATGAAGAATTATCTTCTTTTGCTTGTTATGAACCTACAACTGGCTAGCTTCATTTTACACCCACTAATTCTTGCACAGGAAAAAGTTCCCTATGCAATCTTTGTGTCATTCACAATTCTATACATTTATAAACCCAATCAGTTCATTCTTTTCCAGACTAAAGAGTCTGGATAGGATTCAGTGAATTGTTCATTACACAGAAATCGTTCAATTCCTTCATCATTGTCAGCAAATCAAATCATTTATTAGGTAGAACTTTTTTAGTTCTACTATATTCTTCTTGAGATGGAAGGACCAACTATACAATGTTCAAGATTTATATAGTTTCATAACCATTTAGTGATGAGCAGTTAAAGAAAGAAATGAGCACAAGAAAAGGATATTGCTGAGAGTGGATGATGTTAATTACATCTACTAAGATTCACAATTGAGCATGATAGCTTTAGAGCTGTGAATATGCATCTGAAGCCTGGGAACATTTCTATACAAGGCACTGAAAAGGACTCTTGTGACAGAAACAGCAGCTGCAAAGAGGAACAAGTAGTATCTACAGAATTTGCTTTAGCCTTTCATGAGAAAGGTCCCTGACAGTGGTGATGAGCAAGATCATGGAAACAAAGTTATAGCTGCAATATACAATGACCCTTCCACTGCATGTACAATAAAGTATGAGCATACAAAGATTGAGAGAATTTTTGCTCCTCTATGCAGAAGAAATTGTATTATAACCCTTTTTCATAAGCACAGATAAATCAAAGGCGACAGGAAACTGTTTCACAATTACTCATTATTTTCATAAACAAGAAGCCATAAAAACCTCCAGATTCTTAGGACACTCATGACCATTCAAGACATTCATGAGACCTCTTTGACAATACCACAGCATGCAGTCATGTGCTATTTCCAAAAATGCTGGCTACTGTTGTTCATCACAGAACTAGATTTGATTAAAATGCAGCAACAACTCAAAATTTGCTTATCCTGACTTTACAAGAAGAAATGCTCTGCTCATACAATTCCACATTTCTTACATTTTCAGACTGCTACCTTCATCAATTCTATGCCTTCACTCTTTGCCAAAGTAACTGAAGCCTGAAAAATAACATGTTAGCATGGAATAGCAGCAGCAGCTACATTTTCATCATTTCAAGGGCATGCTGAGCAGACCAAACCTAGTGACAGCATCAAAGGCCAGTCCTCAGAGCAAAATATCTGGTAACACCTGAACCTTGAGCTACGGCCAAGCTACATCTAGACTTGCCTTCAAAAACCTTGAGCTTTGGGGCAAAAAGGGGGGAACCTCTCAATCCTGCAAAAGATATCTCCTTCCTTTTTACTTAAAATGGTCCCCAACTGACCAAATGATTTTGGAATCCCTGCCCACAGGGTGAATATGTTAGATGCCACATATCCACCACTAGGCACAATTCATCTCAGGACACGCAGATAAGTGTGCATATAATGTTGCTATAAACATCTATAGGATTATAAACAAAAGTTGGGATCTGCTAGTCAAATCCAATTACTTCAACATTTTGTCATCCTTCTCAGTGTCAGAAGAAATCACTGCCTGCAGCTAGCTTTGGGCAGTGGTGTAACTGAAGTAAACCATTTACAAACATTACTGGATAAAATATACTTCATCTACAATAAGTCAAAAAAAAGCTGAATTTTAAGAAGTCACTCAAAACTTTGACATGAAAATAATGAAATAGGCAAGTTTTGCTTGTGCAATGACCCAGATCTGAATCTGTCTGTAGTCTTTGTTCCACTACAACTATTCTGCCTTATATACTTAATTTTCAAACAATTCTATTAGTTCTGCAACAATGAAGATGGCTAATTACAATTTCTTAAATTAAACCAGTTCTGTAACAGATATTTTGGAGGAGTGGATTTTGTCACAAAACGCTTCAGTCTCGCCTTATGACTCTGCCCAAAGCCAAGAACTGATTAATTGCACAATAAGAACCTTGAATGATATCAAGACAGAAACAAAATAGCATATGCCAAAATTGGTTGAATCTGAAACTTTCCAGTGCACACATTTTAAAGTGGCTCAGAGCACAACTTTTTTTTACCCATAAAAAGACTAAAGCAATGGATAATTGATCAAATAAGAACAACACTTATCTATAGCCATTTCCAAACAATGCAATTAAAGGCAGAACTGGAAAGCCATAATAGCAATACAGAGAACGTTAACTATTTTGGTGGGGCAAGCAATATACTCACATGATGAAATATTTTCCCTAATAAAATAGGAGTGAGATCATTTCAATTAGTGACTATTAAAATTAAGTCTCAGATTCAAAGACTTTTTAGACTCAAGGCCAACCCAGTGAGATACTGCGCTCTGCCCATTATTGTGTTAGGAGGGAGGGGGGAAGGTAGCAAAATACAACTGGAAGGGGCTTCACAAAACCAGCAAAATGTGGTAATCAACAGCATGACAAAAAATGAGCAAAGCAGCCTTCCTACCAAGAATGATTCTAACTAGAATATCTGGAAACCTCCGACAGATTAATAAGCAATAGCATTCAGCAAGATCAGACCAAGAACTCTTTGCCTAGCTACTAACCCCAAAATTCAGATGGCTAGCACACAGCTATTACAGAAATGAGAAGTTATACTAAAACTGTGTACAACATACATGGAGATTAAGACTTATTGAAGCTCTCCTCTGATCTTGCATAGCCCATTGCACACTCTTCTACCAGGTCCTGCTGAGACTAGGTGGACAGACCCGTTACTGCAGTGGGTAATCAGCACCTGATATGACACAGAGAGGTGTTCAGTGACTGAAGTGAATGACAAATGAAGTCTCAGAAAGGTTTAAATGATACACTGGCAACACTGAGTAAAACAAGGATGTTTACACTGTACTCTTGATAACAGAGTGCAAGGAAAAGTAGTAACATCGTATCCTTTCATTTCCAGAGCTGGAAAGTTGTTTACTGAAGTGATAGAAAGCCAGCCAAGAAAGTTGGTAGGAAGTCAGCCAAGCTGGCCACTGCTAGCATTTATAACAAGGAGATAAATGCAATTACAGCAAGTAGCTGTGCTCCTGAAAGTGCTCGATGCTGTTCCCTTGCTTTCAAAGGCTCTGTTGTCTCTCCTGCTCCCAAGCACTGACACACTTTCTCTCTTCAGAAAAAGAAAGCATGGAGGACCTGGCACATTTTTGATGACAGCTGAGATAAAATGTGACTGACTTTCTTGTGGCTCATAGTCTTTATCTTAGTGCTAAGATAACATCAAATGCTGTAAATAGACCACAAATTCTTTCATCTCACCACCACAAGCAGTGTAACAACTATGCAAGTGCGCTGTGTTTACGTACTCAGTATTGGCAACAGCATGCTGAGTATCACATCATGCTGCTCACACAGCAATGCATTTACTGAAGTAATTTAAAAGGTTTTCTGATAACTATGTTATAATTTCAATACTATAATCAGTTATGCACTGTAACTAGAAATGTACCATTACTGGAAGTTTATCTACCATAACACTTTCCAAATCAGTTTAATAACAGTCTGTCATGGTATTTGATGGACCATTCTGATTTTTTCCATATTAGTATTGTGAAAGATCCAAAGATCACCACTCACCACTACCAGGAGCAACAAAAGGATTGACAGGCACTTGGCCATGCTGAAAGAGGTAGTGACACTGCCCCAGGACACGATGGCAGGGCAAGACCCTCTTGCTGCACAGGCCCCCAGCAGAAGTCCTGCCTTGGGGCAGGCATCACTCATGCTTCCAGCAGTTTAGTGAGAGATCACAGGAAAACAAATAAGCCAAATGCAAGCCAGAGATGTCTTGGGCACTAAGAGGAGTTTTCTTAAGGACAAAAGACAGAACTAGGGAACAGAGACTAGAATATACTGACAGATTTCTGGTCTAACCCAAATTACAGCATGGAGAGCTGGTTGCTTCTGGACTTGTCACAGCACAACCCTCCATCTCCAGACACTTTTGCAGCATACTGAGTGCCTGCCCATCTTGGATTCAGCACAGGTATTATGATACATACAGATTGCACAGGCACTGATATATTTAATTCACAAATGACAAATTTAGCTTTCTGCTATTGGTAGACAAGGACTTTCACTGCTGTGTTATGCAAGTAATTTCTGAAATGAACTTTATACCTCAGGCCCACCATACATCTCTGGACTTGCCAAAAGGTAGTATTTAAGGTAAAAAAGATTTTAGGATTTGCCTATGATTTTAAAAGAAAGAAAATGAGAAGTCCATTTAGCAGAACTGAAATTAATTTAGAAAGCTGGACAGTGAATACACAGTCTCTATCTTGGGGGGGGGGGGGGACAGATACTAACTAATGCTTTGAAAATGGAGTTGGAATAAACCAGAGAAACTAGACCAGATCATTCCCTTTCACTCCTGCTATTTGCTTTTCCCTTAATTTGTATCACCAGCAACAAATCAAGAATTATTACAAAAGAATTAACAGATTAAAACATTGTTTGATGCTAGCAATATTTTTACACAAAACCTTGAAAAATATAGGATTAATTCATTTGATATGGTAGGTAATTTGGGGAAATATTCAGACAGTAAAATTGACTGGGACTAAACCTGTGGCAATGATTAGGAGATAAAAAAATCGGTAGCCTCCTCCAGTGACAATAGACTAATTTGAAGTACTTGAACACTCAGTTCCATAAGAAAATTAATGACGTTAACACTAATTAAGAAAATAATGATGGCAAGCCTTAGCAACATCATTGCTGACAAAGGCTAATCCAATTACAAACAATATTTTAAAGAAAGTACATGGCTAAGAGCATAACCAACTTGTATTCCCTTATTTTACTTTGAGAATATTAGTAAACTGAAAAAAAACCCTAACTTGAAAAAGGCAACAAACAAGCCAAAAACTTCATTAGAGAGATGACCTCTTGATAAATGGAATAGGATGTTTTACACTATTTCAATGTTAACATAGGTCCTACCACTTCATAGCTAAGCTATTACCTTTGGATTCTTTGATCTAGCACCAGAGTGGTTGAAAAGACACAGGAACACACATTACCTATTTGTCAATCATTTTAGCCACTTGCAAACCTGGTGAGTGCTTCTCAGAACAATTTTTAATAATGTAAACTAATTAAATATTTTCTTATAAACAAAAAGCCTTCAGTTTATAAGGACTGCAAAGATGTGTATTGGCCACTAATGCGTTCTCTGGAAGAACTGAAAAAGCAGATCTAGTATCCATAAACATTTGTAGAAAGTGGAAAATTTTTATTTTGTAATAGTTGGCAAACCCAAAAAAGATAATTTTTCTATTAACTGCCAGACAAAAATATATCTGGCATAAATGCTAAACCCATGTGAATAATAGCCTATAAGAGGCAAGGACCTCTTTCCTTACTAAAAACAGTGTAGATAATCCAACAACATAATTTCTCTGCTCTCTCTGCATCTGCCAGTTCATTTGTTGGTGAATTTATGACTTATCTCGGTGCCACATTCTCAAATTCTGCTTCAGGGACTTGCACTCTTTTGTGCCCCTGTCTATTTCTACCCTTTATAAAAGCTGATGACAGATAGAAATTACCATACGAGTAAAGGGACCTATAAAAATTCAATTAAAAAAGACAAAGCTCTAGACACAGGCAAAATAATCTTACCTGTCCCCGTAAAACCACTGGTGCTGTGTAGTATTAGTTCCAGATGTTAAGCAAATGCTTTGTGAAATAACCCCAAAATGAGCAATGCTACCCAGATGAGGGACAGTGCTGTACTCTAGCTGGTGAGCAAAGCCATTGCTGTATGCACTGGAGCATAGCTGGGATGGTCTACAGCTAGAGGAAGACAAGTAGCATAAGGAGAAGATATATCTTCCCTTAGACCATTATGAAGTAAATCAGCTGTCCATTTTTCCAGCTATATCCAGGGTCCATACATTTCAGCCTGTTTGCAAGTGTAGATTCCTTTGGCTCACGTTTTCATGCATCTCCCTCAGTGTGGGCCCACAATACAACCAGGCCCCCAGTCTTTCATCTTGTACAGCTCCATCAGGTTAGGGAACAAAGTCTTTACATCTCTAACCTCTAATTAGAGGCTATTCTTCTCTCATGCAAAGGAATCAAGGTGCTACCATGTCCTCTATGTAGAAAGAAAGATAGGAATAGCCACCAGACCTCTGTCCAATCACTTGAAAAACACTGATCAAAAGATATCCTCCTTTCCTTGAAAGCTTTCCTTGCATTGCTATTTACCATACGCTATTTACCATAGACAAACTGGAACTGAATTCTGAACCAAAATTCAAGATTCAGCTTTGAATTCAGAATTCAAGACTTTTCCTAGAAATTGGAAAAATTAGAAACTAGCCACAGAAGTATACCACAAGCACACCAGTTATATTCAATATACAAACAGGGATTAGTGGCCAAAAGCTCTTTTCTATTAAAGATAATTTGACATACTTCAGAGAGCTTGTTTGGATGGGAAGAAAACAAGCCTTCACTAACCAAATTTTAAGCACAGTAGTTACTCATATTGAAGATATTCAGTATATGCACATCTGCCATACAGTTCATAAATGTATTTCAGCAACATCTGCAAACTTGCATGCCTGAGTATATCACAGAAATAGTTACAGAATGATACAGAGGGAATGCAGTGTATCTTCTAATTGCTATGCGCATCCTAAATATTCCCATAAAATAAAGCAACTGATTTGAGATTCAAGGCCCTTTTTGGCATCGCTGACATTAGACTTGTTCTACCCACAGAATAACGCTACCTTCTCAGCCACTCTGTCATCTCAGTATTTGGCCCCACTTGGAGAGAACGGATGGCCTGTCTTTGACTCTACAGCCATGGGCAATGCGGTAGCGTTTATTTCTTGAACTGCATTTTGCCAACCCCTCCCCAGGTAACTGGGGTTATCTGAAGACACTTCAAGCAGTTTGTCATAACAATGTGGGAGTAGGTTCATAACTAAAGCCACACAGGTATGCTGTGTTACAGGCACAGGTTACAACAGTCCTCTCCCTGCTGATGGAGCACCCTGTGCAGAACTGCCGAACTTGCACAGGGAATTCTGAGTTTGTTACCAGCAACTCCCTTGATCCAATCTAAGGAAGAAACCAACAAATCACTTGACTGAGTATTGGAGGAATTTATCCTCCCAAATGGACAATCACCTGAGAACCAGTATCAAATACTGTGTCCTCTTACATGCCATTGGCAAACACAAAAAGGTTCTCTTTTGACTGATCGTTCTCTCTAGGCAGTCAGATTAACAGTTATCACATTGCTCTTGGATTCTCAGCCCTAAGGAATCCCATTTAATCCAACACCTTTTGTCATGCTCAAGCCCCCAGAGGCAGAAGGCCCAATCAGAGGAGCACTGCTGCTTCTTGCCAGGCTGTTCCTCCTGAGTAAGCAACGATGCTACAGGCATGGATAGGAAGATTTGGGGTAGAGCTTTGTTTTTGGAGAGCAGCAATTAAGGCCAACCACACTGCTACCAAAATCCAATTTTCCCTCAAGGTCTTAGAACGCTATTAGAGCAACAGCCTTCTCCATGATATCCTTAAAGCCAGTGTCTGGGAATTTAAGTTTTATATTGCAACTCCTTAGAAAAGGAGCCATGAGTCCTACTTACTGATTTTAACTAACCCTTCCTTCAAGGTTTTATCAAGTGAAAAGTTTGCCTCTAACAGGCATTGTTTAGTCAGGTGGATACTTGCAGAAAATGTACTGAATATCTTCAGTTTCTGATTTAGAGAAACAAAATATATCATCAGCTATTCAGCTGGAAAGAGTAGGAAAAATTATTTGGTCCTTGAAGTACTACAGCAGTCTGTTATCCTTCTAGTAACATACAGACCTAGTGGTATATGGCAAAGCAGAGTATCTTCAAAAGATGATGGAAAGGAAAGATAGGAAGGAAGCAGAGAGAAGTTTCAGGAGAAGGAGGACAGCAGGAATTTCAAGGGACAGGCCTTCTTTCAACCAAATCCAGGTCCAGTCTCTCCTGAAAGGAACATAAATCCAAGAAGCCTTAATTTAGAGGATCCACAGGACCAAAAAATCCATACAATGTATTACTATATTATATGTATACCCACCACTAGGTGTCACCCCAATTTAAGATATTACATACATTATTATATACACACACATACAAGCACACACACTCTTTAAATAAAATCCTACTTTCACTATACTTTAACTACGCTATGAAAATATTAAGTTTTTTTAATAAAAAGGAATTAATTCCTTCTGAAACATATACAACACTCTTAAGCTGACTTTAAGGAAGGAACATACCCAATGCTATTTGCAGAAAAACATATTACCAAATATCTAGCACCTTTCTGAAATGCAAGTAGGGCACCTGCTTTCACAAAGGTACATTTGGAGGCTGTGGAGATGATGCACCTTCCTGTACAGATGGCAGAGAACAAGCACAGACTCATGGACAGTACTTCATCTTTTTAAAATTCAAGGCCTGTGACAGCTAAAACGTGAGCTGAAAAGCCCATCCTTTAGAGTGAAGTAGATTACCTGCCTTGCCACTGTTTTCTGAAGCAGTGACTCCATTAACACCACAAAGCCCCTGCTGGCTAAGAGATAAAAGCAGACGGACCATTTATCAGCATTATGTCCAAGAGACAATCAAATTACTGTCATATCACTTCTCAGCAGGCCTTGTCTCTGCACCTTCTGCCATTCGAACACCACCACCTTTCCAATTCATATGGCTTAAAACACACAGAACAGGGATGTAACACAGGGAAAAAAAATACTTATTCAGAATATTGTTCCTTCAGTCATAAATATGTATGTGCTCATCATAGCAGACTTCAAAAACAGTAAAGGTCATTATAAAGTTTTTAAAAAAATCTTTTCATTCCCCTCTAGAGGGAGTGTGATGAGACAAAACTGAACATATAAAAAGGGACCTGTCTGAGATTGTACTTGGTTGGAAACAGCTTGCAGAGGAGAGTCCCCAGGCAGTACCTAACAGTCTCTTCAGGCTCACCAGTGATGTAAAGCTCTGCAAATAAAATAATGGGGAGGAGTGGGGGCAAGATAACACTAGAAACAGCCCTAGTAGAGTAAGAATTGCTCCAGAAGACCACTTTCCTTTTCAATAGAGCAGAGAAATCAACCACAGCCTGACCTTCACCTAGCCTTCCTCTCCTGTCAAAAAGTAGAAGCTCCAGTTCCAAGTCATGCTTATATCACACTGCAACACAGTCCGTTCACAACTGACCCAGAGCCCATCTGTTTCCTGATCCCTCCTCCTAAATTTATCATACAACACCCAAGTCAGAGTGTCAAAGGTGGAAAGTATGAAGAACCCTAACTCTGTTGCAGTGGATGAGTCTGAGCCTCAGACTCCAGCAAAGACCCAAACAAAAGAGTTCCCAGGAGAGAAACCTTCTGGCATCCAACCCTTTCCTTTGGCAGCTCCGGTGCAATTCTGCTCCAACTGGAGCTCTAGTTCACCCCAACCCTAACCTTACACCTCAGCATTTCCATGTGCTGAACCCAAGCCCCCAAAGCCACAGAGCAGATAAGCAAGTTCCCAAGCAAGAAGCCTTTGTGCAACCCACCCTGTCAGTAGTTAATATACAACTTTTATCCGAGGCAAGGAATAGAGGTTAGAGAGGCTGTAAAATCTCCATCTTTGGAGATATCCAAAACCAATCCGGACAATGTCCTGAGCACCCTGCTCCAGCTGAGCCTGCTTTGAGCAGAGTGTTCAACCAGATGACCTCCGGAGGTGCCTGTCAACCTCAACTATCTTGTGATTTTATGAGATTAAATACTGAATATTGCCTGGTCAATGAAAGAACAAAAACACTAAAACCTGAAACAAGTGTCCAAAACTTGAAGGAAAAAAAAAGTCAAAAATAGGAAATCAAGGTCATTCTACCTACTAATAAAACTTAAGCCTAGTGAAAAAGCATCTGTAGTCACAATGCTGCAATGTCTGTTTAGAGGTATGGGCATCTGGACAGTGTCCTCACAGTTGAAAAATATCAGTATAATTGTCAGCTACCGAAAAACATACAGCTTACAAAGCAAGTTCCTTTTTTGCATGTAAGAAAGGTCAGGATCAGGTTATTGTGCAAATTGTAAAAAAAAAAAACAGAAGCAAAAGTATCATTTGAACAGTCACAAAAGGTCAGGTGAATATACTCATAATTCTGACAAATAAAGCATGACAATATAAGCAATTGTCTTTGCTTTGTTGACTGTCCAAAGGATTTCACAAAAACAATCAAGTTTAGAATCAAGATTAGCAACATAACTACACAATGTGTATGACCTGGTTTATCAGGATACTAACCACTAAATTAAGAACAGTCAGTAAACACAGTTATGAAAATACTTCACTTGATACTCTGCTGAACTTCAGCCTTGACATAAGGGTTCTGAGCCCACTTAAACAGTCCCTAACAATCATAGTCTTATTATTTTTAAATGCACCTAGTCTGCTCCACACAGTAGATCCTGATGAGTACTTCAGATGCTCCCCCATAGGAAATAGCCAGGAAAAACTGTCACTCACCAGTCTGCTGCTTAGGAAGTTGTTTCATGAGACTTAACTTAAAAATACAAAGGAGCAAAACTAATTATTCACCTAATACAGTCTTACTATTCAACTTGGGCAGTAATAGCACCGGCATCAAACCTGCTGAAAGCATGGAGAGCAGGACATAAATGATAAACAGCACTGCAGAAGTTGGCCAAGCCTATCTAACAGCTGGCCTCTAGTTTACTTGCAGTGCATTTTAAAAAGAATATAGCCACAGCAAAGAATACACCAACCAGGTGTATGTTCACAGAATCACAGAATGAGTGAGGTTGAAAGGGACATCCAGAGATCATCTAGTCCAACCCCCCTGTTTCTGTGAATAGGATTTCTGTGAGCCTGTCCAACCATTCAGCAGACACAAAAGTCATTTTCAGCTTGCTGTATATCTAGGACACACAACTTCACTAGAAGTCAGAATATGCAGAACAATTAATCCATCAGTGAAACAATGTAATTAAAAAAGTACAGACTAGAGCCTAAACTGCTGCAATGGCAGACCACAGAAGACAAAGCAAACCTACTGCTACAATTTTAAGGTGGCCCTGGTGAGGCCACATCTGGAGTACTGCATCCAGTGCTGGGCTCCCCAGTACAAGAGGGATGTGGCACTACTGGAGCAAGTCCAGCGAAGGGCCACAAAGATGGTTAGGGGACTGGAGCATCTCTCTTATGAGGAAAGGCTGAGAGAGCTGGGCCTGTTTAGCCTAGAGAAGAGAAGGCTGAGAGGGGATCTTATCAACGTGTACAAGTATCTGAAGGGAGGGTGTCAAGAGGATGGGACCAGACTCTTTTCAGTGGTGCCCAGCGACAGGACGTGAGGCAATGGGCACAAACTGAAATACAGGAAGGTCCATCTGAACATGAGAAAAAACTTCTTCACTGTGAGGGTGACAGAGCACTGGCACAGGTTGCCCTGAGAGGCTGTGGAGTCTCCTTCTCTGGAGATATTCAAAACGCGCCTGGACGCGATCCCATGCAATGTGCTCTAGGTGAGCCTGCTTGAGCAGGGGGGTTGGACTAGATGATCTCCGGATGTCCCTTCCAACCTCAACCATTCTGTGATTCTGTGCGTGGGAGAGAAAGCATTCTACACATTTTGAAGACAAACATATTCATTTAATGTCTCCAACATTTCCCCACTGCATAGGAGAAATTCAAACATGACAAAACTACACTGATAATCTTCAAATAGAACAGTTTTTGAAAAACATTTTACAGACTTCATTGTTATTCAACTGTTAGTCACCCTCATTTTTAGCCCACTTACCAACACTGAAATTAAGGTCAAATTTGATTTGCAGTTTCAAAGTACTTTCAGAATAAACTTTAAATTTAAAATGCAGCTAATATAGTACAATTAAAATCAAGATTACACATACTCTTGGACAGAGGAAGTATATCCCCTGTATTTCCCAAAGGAAAATAAGAAAATCAAACCAAATCCCTTTCCTGAAAGAAGCAGATGGTTGTTGGGTTTTTTTGTGTTTTTTTTCCTCCTCTCCCCACTTACTTCTCCAGAGTTGGATTTTCAGCAGAGGCAATTTTGAAATCCAAATACAAAATGTGTTTTAGCTCTTGGTTAACTTTTTTGGATTTTAATACTTTTTCAGTGTTAAATGATGAAAGTATAGACCTTGTTTTAATGTGCAAGTCTATCACTTTGTTACAATCCAGCCTTGGTTGAATTTATGGTCTATCTCAGCCTTGGGGTGAGGAAGAGCAGGGAACGGATTCAGCAAATATATTTTAAACTCACCCTGACAACTGCTGACTGTCTATGGGGTATGCTGCTCCATTGGAGGCAGGGCCCTGAGAGGGAGAGGATATTAGTTCTAATTAACTTGCTATTGGTTTGCACTTTTGCTGACCTGGCCTAACAAAGATGCATTAAGTATCTTTAGAGTTCACATTAACTTGCTTGTGGTTGTTGCAAAGAGGAGCTGTAATGGTATTGGACATCTGTTTCGGGTACATGAGACCCCCAATGGCCATGACCTGGCTGTGCATATTAAGTAGTTAGACCCAGGTAACAATCTCATGAGAAAAAGGCTGCAGACAATTAGTCATTGACTCTTCACAGAAGGTAAAATGAAAGAAAAAAACATCAAGAAAGAGTGGAATAGCCAGTAAGGTTCTAGGTCAGTGGGATGGGGCAGCTTACCGATAATAAAATGGCAGAGCTTCTGGAAAGCTTAAAGAGCAGTCCATCATGGCAATCTTTCATAAAGAAACAGAAATAGTATCACTTATATTCAAATTTCTTGGGTCTTTCACATGAGTAGGTACAGTCAGAATCAAAAATGCTAGACCAAGCCCATATCATATGTTAATCAGCTTCAGAAAGAGTCATCAATTCACTATACAGCCCAGTTATTGAAGAGTTCCAGCTACCTTAAATATACCAGTTCACACAGTATTAATCAATACTATCTCACCTCTCCCAAAGAGGAATACAACAGAAAAATATGGAAACCATTACATGTTCCCCCTAGGTCTTGTAGTGGCTAACCAAATCCATACACAAGCTCTGTGAAAATGCCAAGTCCATGGAAAATAGCGTCAAGATCAATTTTATAAATATGATTTGTCTGTGAGACTACTAGGCTAACATTTATGATGACCAGAGCCCATTGCTCCTGTCAGGTCCTATATCTGAGGACATTGATTTTCTTTGGTATTCAACAGTGCCTCCTTAAAGACAGTCTCATGAACTGTCCCCTCTCATCCCATAATACGCACTGCCTCACTATCACCCCGTTTTCTTATGTGCAAGCAGGACAGGTTAACATTTTGCATGTTTTCTGAATTCCTATCCCAATCAGCTAGCACATGGAATTCAAAAATCAGTTACAGTAAACTCAAATCAATCAGTGCATTCATTCCAAAAGTTTCTGTAGGGTGCAGGGCACCCTTCATTCCTGCATGACATTACATTGTAATTCTGAGGAAACATCACAATATTCATTATAAACTGAGTAACAAGGCTATGGAAATTGTTATACTAAATCAGAAGAGTGACCTGGAGCCAAGAAATGCTTCAGAGAGACAAAAAAACTCTAGTGAGACTTACAGAATAACTGACTCAAGATTTATTCCATGAAGAACAGGTCTTCAGATCCCAGAAGGGGCTCCATTTTAGCTCAGGGAATCCTGAGAAACATCCTGTGCTCCTTTAACTCTGCTACGTTTTTTTACTATAAGTCTGAGTCCTACAGCCCCACCAGGGTACTGTGCAGAAAAAGTTCCTTTATTCATATTACATATTCTGCCTTTCATTGTAGGAGTTGTGAATAATGCCTGTGCTTAAACAAATTAATATAGGTCACATGCAAAGAAATAGAAGAGAGCCCTGAAGAGGCTGTTGTATGGGAACAATACAGGCCACATTAGGCAAAAGGGAAGGTGAACAGAGAAAGTCAGAACTTCTGAGTCACACTGCGTGGGAGGGCACTGTGGTACACAAACTTATATAAAGAAAAGAATTGTTCAGTGGTCAGAATCAGGTAATAGTGAATACTAATACAATCTGGAAGCATACATACATTTTTGCTTACTATATTCAAGCTTTATTGGAAGTCTTTGTGTATCTTCACCTTTGTTAGCACTCAGGGTGACTTTTTTGCTCCACACTTTGAACACTGTCACAAGATATTGCCTAAAAGTGCAAGTCCAAGGAAAAATACCATCATGGTAAGGAAACTCCTTGTTGCATTCCTAGGGCAGATGCTATGTTACAGCTTAGACACTGTCACTGTCAATGCCTAAGCCACACTCCAGACTGCACTGACTCAGTGAACCAAACGTACAGGAGATTCTGGACACCACTTTAGCTTCAGTTTAGAAGTTTACATTACTATTTGAGGATCAGACTGCCCTAAGGGAATATATTTCCCTCTTCAATGGAACTAAGCCCAAACTCCTTGGGTGCCTCTCTGTGGTCACTGCAAAGTGCCCACCAACTCCCCAGAATGCCTACCTGGGCCTCCATCAGGAGCACATTTGTCTGCTGCCTCTGAAGAAAGGCAGCTATGGGAAGAGGGGATGGTGCACACAGGTTATAGGCCCCAACATGCACTTTGCGTATAACCACATCAGAGGTGCAGCCACACTACAGCTGGCTTGCAGTCCTCTGAAGGGATCTCAAGTCTCACCACACCTTCCTGACACATCACTGTGGCCAGGCACCACACACATCCAACAACTGCAAGACAGCAGTGCCACAGTCTAGATGAACCCTAGATGTCACCCTCTGTATCCAATGATCTTTGCAGACTTCTGCAGATTCTCCAACAAGCTTCAAATTAGAATATTCTTGAAGGTGATTCCAGTGTGGCTGTCCAAAGCCATAGTTAGTTGTTTTTCTGGGAAACTGATGAAATAATTAAGGACAGTAGGACTTCTTGAGCAACAAGTCAGAGCCTGAAACTTGTCATTTTTGTACACCCTAAGACTGCTTAAACAGACTTCAAGATTTGATTGTCTTCTTTTGGGAGAAGAGGGTACTTTTTACACTCTACATAAAATTGCAATCTTGCCAAAGTGCAAGTGCTCAGGGTAACAAAAGAATCAGTGGGTTCATTGCTTAATAAGCCTCACACCAACTATCACAAACTGAAATACAACACAAAAGCATCAAGTGGCAAAGCATTTCAAGTACTGGTGCCCCTGGCTGTATAATGAAGTATCAGGGTGAACTGAATGAATCTATTCAAGAAAATGGAAAGTCTGTAGATTCTCAGTTAGTGTTTCCAAAGCCTGAACTAGGATTCAGAAGTTATCTAGCCAAGTTAATCCTATTAAAAAAAAGTGGAACAAAAAATGGATGGAACAAAAATGATAAATGCAATTTCAGTTATTACAGCTGGATTTCATATGAAGCCTTTGTTGCCATGACTATCAAAATCCTCCAGGTTCAGAAAAAAATCTTCCCTGGGACAAATCTCACTCTGCTTATACTGTATGGCTGATTCTTAGAGTGAAGATAGTGGTTAGCTCCCTTCAAACTGTCTTTTTCCACAGTTATGACTTTTTGATTTGTCTATACCTATGTGTGGCTTTACCTCAAACATAAGCTAGCTCTACTCATCCCTGTCCACACTTAAAAATCCACTATACTTGAGGTACACTTTAGTGGGTAAAATACATCAGTTTGATAGGGAAAAATTCTATTATTCTCCACATCAGACAGACAATTCACATTAAGGCAGCACTTCATGTGGCCTGAATGACACAATTTCCTTTTAGCCTGCTTTGGACATTACAACATGCTTTCCTGGCACACCCTCTACTGACCCTCCCATCTAGGGGTTCTGCAAAATGCCTCTCAAAATCATTGCAACTATCAACTCAAATTTTCAAGACTTAAATACACACCTGCTATCACTGCTTCTCCTGACACTCATGAAATAAGGCCCAGAAAAATCTTAAGGTCATTGAGCAGAAGCAACAAGGTGCATGGGCTAGTCAGGCTACAATGAAAACCAGCACAGAGTGTATTGGTTACACAGTACTCTACGAACTCAGGCCCATAGCTTCTGGGAAGCTATGTGACAAGGTCAGGTAAGTGGCAAAAAATGCCACACACACAGAGGCAGAGCAGTCACATCAAGTACAAAGCCTGGTAATACCTCCCAGTATTCCCATTGTCCACAATTACCCTTCTCAAGAGAGTGAGGAGGGCTGATAACAAGGAGGGCTGCCAAACCAAATACACAGGTAGAAGGATGGCTGAAATCAGCTGCTTCCCTGGGATATGGTACCTCTGTTCAAAGCCAAGGTCCCTCTGGCCAAAGTCACTTCACCACAAAGGTAAAACATAAGCCCCACTGGCTGAGGAGGAAAGTCCAGCAGCAAAAGGTATAGGTAAGACATGGCACAGTACAAAGGTTGAAGCCACAGCCAAGGAATAGGACAGCCCATGCAGAGGCACAACGCACAGGCCAGAAATGTCACATTTCTTAAGCCCAGCTTAGAGGCTGAGTTCTCAGGACCAGATTTTCTCTGCCACACAACAGATAGAATGAGGAAGCAGAAACCACACAGTCATATTTTCCCATGTTACACATGTAACAACTTAGACATAAGCACTTCAGATGTATGCCCCCAACATAAGTAGTTAGTACGGTCTATGACAACCCATTTTCAAATCAAAATAGAATCCAAGCTCCTAAATAAGAAATTTCTAGTCTTCCCTGACCTTTTCAGTTCTGGATCCATCTACAAACAAAAAATGAAATGATAACTACTTGTTTCTTGCAGTAAGTTATCTGTCAACAAAGAACAGACAGCAAATATTTTTTCGTTTCCTCTGTTATATTTAGGACTTATATCCGCACTGTTTTTTTTCAGCAGCTGGCCCAGCTGCACCTCAGATATCCTGTTAAGTGGCCCCACTTCTTCAAATTCTGGATCAGCCTTTTAGCCACATCCATGCACTGCCAAGAAGAGGATCTGTGTCTGATAACCACCTGGATTCCCCCTGAATGAGCTCTCACCAGATACACTACCAGTGCAATTACTCCCATCCCCACCCGTAGAACTCCAGACCAAGAGGCCCTTAGCCCAAAAGGGTAGGGGAAGCCACCAGCTACAGCTAAAGCTGGAGTGAGTCCAAGCAGAAGAAGTGGGGTTTAAACACATCAGTTGGGAATCCAGTGTGAAAACGATTTACTGAGCATGGCTGGGGTATGTGTGTGCAGCTGTCCCTGAGGACTTGGCCTGACAATCCTATAAGCTTCCAGCAGGGACTCCTACATGTGTGCATGCCTGAATGTTTTCCCCTGAATTCTGTACCTTTCTCCCTTCTACTTTGGTAAGCTGCTGTCAAGTAAAGCTAAATTGCACATAACTTGTATCTGATTCATTACTTCTTTGGGTCAGAGTCCTATTAACAGACAACAAGGCTTCATAACTGCACCCAACTGCTCCAAAAATTGACAAATATTTTAATTTGTAATTCAACATAACAAAAAAAGCACAAACACCTGGGATAGGTTTCATGGATCTGGCAAAGCCTTCACCTGTATTGCACACCTTCTGGATTCTCAGACAAAAAAAGGGTGGTTGCCAAAATAATTCAACTGATTGTAAATTCATACAGAACTGTTATCACTTATGTGGAATTGAACACTGCCACCAGACTCATCACTCTGCAAGTCAGAGGCTGACAGCAGTGGATCCCACCATGGACAAAAAGAATTATCACCCTCACCTTTGCAGGTAATCTGGTCCTGATGCATGACTCATGGGAGGATATGAAAAACACCTGCCCCACGGAAGCCTTCTGTGAAAACAGTTTCACAAACCCAGAGGGTTTCCATCAAACCCAGCCACAACCCCTATACAGTCAATAACTGTAGTCCCTAGATAGTGTTCAGCAACATCCTAAAGATGACCATCCATGTAATTCTGAAAAATATCTCTAATTAAAAATCTATTTCTGGGTAGCAACTTCTAAACTAGAACTATTGATGCAACTTGAATCCTGGCTGTCTAACATTAGAAAAGCTCTGTTGAAAGCCCCTTCAACAGCTCACCATTTTATATACTTACACAATTCCGAGGCTCATATCTGGCAGACTGCACCAGTGAGAGGTCCATACCTGCAAAGTCTGAACATTAACATCAAAAAGACTGTTAAAGCATGGTTACACCTCCTAGCCTGGACAGACAACATCTTACTTTACAGCAGCACAAAGGGCTGCAGCTTAGCAGTTACTCAGCTGGTAAGCTTTATTCTGCATCTACAAGCAGAAAGACTACACAGAATTGCATGCTCACAGAATACTGCTGTCCCAAGAAACTGCTGGGATACACAGAAATAGACTGACAAATTATTAATAACCACAAGCAGTAGTGAAGAGACCAAACATTATGAACCACAGCCCAGAAGCCCTTACAATTCAGGTTTTAAAAAGTGTGTTCAGTAGACTAGTTCTCGAATTTCTGTATAATAAAATTGTTCATCAGCATGATCAGGTTTCTACCTTTTCCCTGAAATTAGGTGACAAATAAGAACAAAAACTTCCTAGTGTATGCACTAGTGTATGTTAAAATTACAATGTTCAAGGCCAAACCTGAACATTTGCATTGTTTTACAATCTCTCCACAAACTAAATCAGTCTTTAAGCTATGTTTAACCATCTGCATAACTTCACATTGCCCCAAAGAGTGTTCATAAGCTACAGCTGGAAAGAAAAGGCAGGATGCCCTAAAACAGCAGGCATCCCATTGATAACTCCACCACTGAGATGTAAGGACCCAGCCTGTTTAAACAAGAAAATGCCACATCTCCTGAAGAACTCCGCTATCATGTACTTTATTCATTGTGATACAGAAATGCAAAAGCTGAAGGTAGAGATCTGTTCTCATACATTAGCAGGCAGAATTATTTATATTATTTATATTATTTATATTATTTATATTATTTATATTATTTATATTATTTATATTATTTATATTATTTATATTATTTATATTATTTATATTATTTATATTATTTATATTATTTATAGTCTCTGCTATGTCAGTATATCATACTATATCTTTATAGCTGTATGGATGATCATACACCAGAGATGATGCCTTACATAATAATGAGTATTAGTCCTACCTGAGCCTAAGCAGATAAATGAAGAACAGGCCATATTGGGCAGCTGGCCACCTGTCTAGCTAAAAAACAAGGGGAAATAATCCTTCTATACCCAAGGCACCCAGCCTCAAGAAAGAACCAGCTGCTACACAATTCTGGCAGATTTGGTAAAAACATGAAAAGTAAACACAAGTGTAGGGAAGTGAAAGTCATCTGGAGTCTAGGGACCAACAAGGGAAGCAAAGTGACTCCGAAACCTCTAGATGCCCAAAGTAAAACACACTGAAGAAATCACAGGTGAGATGTCTAAGAGACAGAAAGCTCTTTTAAAATACAAATCAAGATTATATTTTTAGCTCTACTTTTTATCTTCTCTTTCCACTTACCAACTGAATACCCTGACCTTATGTTTGCTAAACAGCTGACAGCTGTTGGGGGCAGAGTGGATCAGAAAAGATCAGCAGCAAAAAAGCAGCAAAACAAGCTCAGCACATACATGTAATCTCAAGTGGCCTACACCCAGGATGCAGTTAAAGAACCCACCTTATTTCAGAAGGGTCTGGTCTCCATATCTCAGTTTTACTTAATGAAATCCATTACTTCATTCCACTTAAATTCACTGAAACTCACAGTCTATACATAATTTGCACTAGTGTATTCCTACACAAACTGCAACGTGAAGAAGTCTGGAGCAGGAGTACACCTAGCAGAAAACTCCACTGAATGCACTGAACAGCCACAAAATTCAGTTTAAGATTCAAAAGTTATATTAATATATCACTTAATCTATCGATATCATTAATTATAAGATATAGTTATGGAGATACTAAAGCTCACAACAGGCATTTTTGATGAGTATAAATTATAAAGATTGACCTTTAAATACATCAAACCTTTTGCTCAAGTCTGATAATGGTTACAGTTTGGCAGGTATTCAAGAAAGCTGATTATTGATATAACCTAAAAAACTGTATTTGTATTCATAAAATTTGCAAAATACAAGAATCTTCTCAAATTTGTAGGAAGCCTATGATCAGGCTTTAAATCAAGGAAAACATTCTAAAGCTGCTCTTTGTGTTTGAATTACTGCTTCTGCAGACAGGAAAACACATTTTTCAAGTAAAAATAGTCTATTTAAAAGCAACTCATTTTCATTTTAGTCCAGATGTAATGCATTTCATACATCTCATAATATGAGTCACTGCTTCATAAAGCTACCCACATTCATATTTGTTTTCTAGTGCTTCAGAGAAATAAGCTAGCTCACCATCTAACAAATGCAGTCCTAGTTAGCAGGCTATAATTGGGATGCCAAGACAATAGTTTCTTTGTGCACAAAAACCTAAAAACTCTCAATGATTGGGACAGCAACATCCAATTTTTTCAGGACCAAAACACCAACAGACTGGAGACAGTTAACTAGCACGACATGGGTTCAGAAGCATTACTGAAAGTGTTCAGTTCTGCTTCTTAAAGAGCATTTGTTTTGAGAAACTCAAGTTTATAATCTGTAAGTCAGATGTTCAATAAACACTATACATATCTATCAACTAGGCATTAAAATCTAAGCAAGAGCTTCAAATGAATCCATATTCCTACCATCATCCTCCAAAAGGTTTAACATTTATCTAACAAAATCCAGTTTAACTAGATAGTTTACTCCATTAACTGATATTTCTCTCTGAAAAGCAGAAAGAGGTACCAGAAATATTGTCAGATTACAGGAAGATTGCATCAACCACAAATGAAGCAATGCATGCCCAAGGCAAGAGAGCCTTATCTCAGAAAGGCCCACCATTGCAAAGCCTGGGGTGAAATTTAACTTCTAAATGCAACAAAGTTTTGTTTTAAGCAAACCCACAGACCTAACTGAGGCTACCATGCCAAACTACTCAGGCATACAGAACATGCACCTCTCTCCATTGAGGTTAACTAGAGCCACCAAGGTCCTCCACTTTCACCTCAGCCACCACGCTGCAGACTTAGCTCCTCAAGAAAAGAAACAAGCCCCCCTACTGCCTCCCCACAGCCCTCGCTTACAGCCCAGCCACAGGAGAGAACACACAACCACCACAACTTTCACAAACTTCTCCAGCCGAGGGGCGGCCCTCACGCCGCTTTATATAGTGAAGGGGCGGAGCCTAGACCACAGTTCTGCCGTTCTATTGGGCAACGGGGCTGTCGCTCAGTGGAAACGGGCCTGCCGCCAGGGGCCCGGCCCGGCCCGGCCCCTCCCCTCCCCTCCCCTCCCCTCCGCGTGGCTCCTGCCAAGGCGCCGCGGGCGCCCCCTGGGGGCAGCGGGCGTCGCTC
>NW_020450676.1:438503-545768 GCF_003343035.1 Apteryx rowi | reverse complement strand
CCCCCCCCCGTTTTTTAATTTCGGTGTTTTTAGGAAGGTTGCCCTCTTTGGCGCCGCTGTTTGAAACGCCGTTGGTGCGTACAAGGGCGCGGTGTTACTTTTCAAAGGGGTGACACCTCCGGCTCTGTCTCTCTATTTAAACAATAAAATAAGGTAACGTAGAAAATAGAAATCAAGCAAAGCGAATACAGTATTGCGTAGGTTCTGAATTACAAATAATATTAACTAATATACTCTCGATGTGATGGTATGAAACTTTGCCGAGGTTGAACTGACTTTTGGAAGGCAGGATGATATAATATGAACTTGGGCATGTGTAGCCCTATCCTAAGAGAGAGTTAGACCAGTGCCTGTTTTTTTAGGGGAGAATAATTTTTCTTTTGGCTAAGAGGAGGTTCTGCTTGGCTGCTCCCCTAACTTAGCTTTTGGCCCATTTAGATTAGGTGTGGCACATCTGCAATTCGATGCTGTACTTGTGGTGCGGTTGCCAGATTTGTCATATGAAACAGCTCCTTCCTGGCAGGCGTATATTAAATTTATGACTGTGTTATGCTCAAAGGATGTTTATAAACTGCAGATCTCTGTGCAACTGGCTTGCTTTTTTATTAAACAAATTTGTATGATTACAGCATTTTTGGCATCTCTTATCTATTATATCTTTTATCTATTTGCTAGAAAGCAAACCATAGATTATATCATGAAAGCCTCCTAAATAGTAGTATTGAGATCATCTTTCTTTAGCTAATAGATGTTAGCTAGAGGTCACAAACAAACAATTCAGATTAAAATATTAAATTGTACTCCTGCCTGTAGTGTGTAATGATTATACTGGTAATAATCTTCTCAAATTTCTTTTGAACAGTAAAATATTTGCGCAGAGTCTGAAGTTTTAACTTATTTTACTATTCAATTGTCAGGTCGTTAAGAAATACAGAAGGATGCATCATCAGTTTTGGGGGGATAAAACATATTATGTATGTAACAATTTACAAAATTACTGCCCAGAATTTTAGACTAGGAGGTACCACATGTGAAATCCAACCGCAACCAGGAGTAAGTCTGAAATGACTGTGAGGAACTTTCAGAAGCACATAAGGAAGATAGTGATTGTTTAATTTTCATTTAGCCATGTTAATACTCCTCTTACATGATTTAATGCAGAATTTTAAAACAAGTTTTAATCTTCTCTCTGCCTACCTTTGCGATCTCCCAGTGCTTCAATTTAGAAGTTTTGGAGCACCTTTATGTTACTACATTGTATATGAGTGTCAAATTCATAACCAGTGCAAAGCTCAAATCCTGTTCCTCGTTAAATGCCATAGGCAGCTATTCCTTCACTTTCTGTTTCGATATTTACAAAAATCCACAGTATATGAGTAGAACTCTGTCTTCCTTGCTTCATCTGCTGTGAGTCATTTACAGTCCTTATGAATAAATAAGTTTCACTCTTTGGCGCGAGGGGAGTAATGTAGTCCTGATTTCAGTGCAGTCCCTTTATACTACTAAGTAATTTTTGTTGAACAAATTGGATAATCAGCCAGTAGCCTCTTTTGCTTTTGGCATTGTAATAAAATTGACTCATGTAAGAAGATCAACACAGTAAGAGCTGTAGCTGAACTGAGAATTGTCTTTCCCTCCTCTGCTTGGCTGGTTACAAAGCATCTTGTGCTGCTGTTCCACTGAGCTTCATAGATCAATATTGCAAGTATCAGTGCAAGTCAAACTACAGATACAAACCTTGCAAACTCCTTTACAAGTAGGAAGGTACCAGACTGGAAAGTCAATAGTACCTTAAAGTAAAATAGATATCTTTTAAGTAAATGTGGTAGTTTCTTTTTGCAGTTACTGCCTGGCAGTGATTGGAGCAGCTTAGAGAGCGTAAAGCAAAACATGTTTACACTTCAGTAAAGAGCAGTCAGCAGAGTTTTATTGTCTCACGCAGAAGGTGTGAGCTAATTCAATCTAAATTCACTGCATGCCAGAAATGAGAAGGAGCTGATTTAGCAGCCACAGGGTTTCAGTGCTGCCACCAACTGTTCCTGTGTATAGGGGCTGGCTTTAAGTGTTTGTAAGAACATCTTTTTCTGTCTTTTTTTCGCTTTCCCTTTAGGCTTTAGGCTCTCTTGTATTTAACAGACCCTTACTTTCTTGTATTATTATTAAAGAGGTAATAAGCTGTCTGTAATCTCAGGCTGTGATTTTAATATTGTAAAATAGACCTCATGTCAGCAGGTCATGTGTTTGCTTTGGTCTTCTCTGCATCCACAGTTCTTGTAAATGTTTGTCAATACTTGGAGTTATGACAACCCAGATAAAAATGTATAATAAAAATAAAAATTTTGTAAGGCATATTTTTAGTTAAAAAATGACTTTTCTAAAGCCATTAAGCTAATTTTCATCAGTTTCTAAATTTTACAAGAGCAGTTAGGGAACAACAGTGGGACTTTTAGAATACAACCTTTGCTAAGTAATATACGTAGTGTATGAATGGTCAGCTCTGCAATGTCTTTGCTATGCAGATTTGAAATTTATACCTCTTTGCCTGTCACTAATAAATTGTGGTTTGCTTAGAATATGGAAAATAAGGCAACTCTATACCCCCATCTTGGGGAGGATTGGTGGTCTCTAAGACTATTTTTTGCAACTGTTTGGTAGGACTCGAGTACACAGTCCAGCCTAACCTCCCCAAATGTCCATAGTATCTGTTTATTGGTTTGCAGTCTCATCTGGAGCAAGACAACTTGCTGTCCAGGCAAAGGAAGAGCATGGAAACTACCTTATGGTCAAGCTCTGCTTCTGCAAACATTAAGGGTATAATTGGCTTAAAACATTCGACTCTGCAAATTTAAGGAGAGCTGCTGAAGATAGTGTGAACATAGCCCCTGTGACCAAGTATGTGAAATATAGAAGCAGAATTCCAGTCCCCAGGCAGCTGCATCACCTTTTACATAGACTCAACAAAGTTATCATGAAAGATGTCAAGTTACTAGTCTGTGCTGTTCCTGTGGGAGCCTCTACACTAGCAGACTTGCAATTTCATGTATCTAGTCTTTCAGAGTGCAGGATTAGAGGTCATGCAGTTTCTATGAACTTGCAGTTAAGTGCTTTGGAGGTAGCCATTTACATTCTTGTTGTTGCTGGCTGTCCTGTCATGACCCCTTTGCTTTACCTAACTCTTCTTCTGAAAACTGATATAATTACACATTTAGCTTTTGAGTCATACCTAGGTTACCTTCTGTCCTGACCCCATTCTTACAGCACACTGGCCAACTTCCACTTCATTTGTTCTCTTTTTATTTATGTGGCCAGGGAAACTTTTGTGCTTTGTTTTAATTCCTTTTTGTAAAATCTGCTTTGTCTTGACTTTTGGCATTTCTCAGTTCACTTCCTGTCTTTCAAGACAGTGGGGTTTTTTGCTCATCAGTTAATTCTTTGTACAGGTTTTGCTTACTATGATCATCATCGCTAAAGCTCATTCATTTTTGCCAGCCTTCACATCAAAGACCCAGCAGGCTTTCTTAATAATAAAAAGCATTGCTCCAGCATTAGGGAGGGAGAGCAGGGGAAGCAGGGAGAAAGGACTAGGGGAAACAGATTTCTCCAGCGTGAAAGACCAAGGAGCCTTTTCCAGTTTTGGAATTATTTACGCATATTTGAAAATAAAGGCAGTTGCATAGGCTAGAGCAGGTAGTTATTAAGAAAACATATATTGTTTTTGTTGACAGTAGTTTATCTTTCATTCCTTGTAATCTCAAGACTTTCACTGTTTTCATTAAGTTTTGAAAGCACATGGAATTGAGGATCGATGGCCAGAATATGAAATATATAGTATTGTTTAATTACATCATGCCTGTTAAATCATTGGACACCCTTAAAAATCTATCCTTTCCCCTTATAATTTGCAGTTAAACTGCAAATTCTTGTGGAGGCAGCTGTACTTCAATAAAGCTGGAGCAGGTGTAATAGTACAGTGATCTGTGGTGTTCCCTGGCCCATGATGAGATACTATGGATCACATTATACTTTTCTCTCTGTCAACATCTCTTCTGACTGTGTTAACTGTGTCCTGTAGCCTCAAGCAATGCTGAAGTATGTTGAAGGTGATGTGTTCCTATAAGCAATGCACTGAGGATCATTAACACATCTGTTTTATCTGTCTTTTAACTTTTTATGTCCTTTGTGTTGTCTAGTGTTAACTCATTATCCCTTATTTAGCTAGATGATTTTAGAACGTATCTTCCAAAAGGCAAGAACATTAGAAGACAGCATTTAAGTTCCAAATAGAACTAAAATAGCTATATTTTTATTTTACAGGCGAGTTGGTCACTTCTTTGTAAATTAATAGAAATTTGTCCAAGTACTCTACAGAACATAGCTCCTAAGGATGTTGGGAAGGACTGGGAAGTACTGGGTGTTCACCAGTAAGTATATTGTATGTAAAGAGTCTTCCAGAATGCTTGGGTATCATGACAGCATATATATATGCAATGAAAGATAGTATAGAAAGTTATTACATCAGCTTCTAAATGGTTAAAGATTTTTGTGGGTTTCTTCAGCCTTGAGAAGAGAGGACTCATGCAAGCAGGGATCTTATCAATATGTATAAATACCTGATGAAATATGTAGTAAATAGTAAAGTATTTACTTTAGTAAATGAGTAAAGAAAGTATAAAGAAAATGGAGCTCAACTCTTCTCATTGTCTGTTGTCCTGTCACTGGGCACCAATAAGCATAAACTGAAATACAGGAAATTACATTTAAACATTAAAAAAAAAAAAAAACTTTTTTACTGTGAGGTTGGTCAAACACTTGAACAGGTTGCCAGAGAGGTTGTGAAATCTCAGTCTTTGGAGATATTAAAAACCTGACTGGACATGGCTCTGAGCAACCTGCTCTAGTTGACCCTACTTTGAGCAGGGAGGTTGGATGAGATGATCTCCAGAGATCCCTGACAACCTCAGTGATTCTGTGATTATCAAGGTGTTGTATTTTAATAGACAGATGCAGTATTGCATGGAGTTTCTTCTGTGCTTTCATTCCAGATCTGGTGCATTATATCCATAAGCCTAAAAATAGTGTAAATCCACAGGAGGGTTATTCATCATACCTAATTTTAGTTGTCTAAAAGTTAAATGTTTAAACTGGTCACCTCAACTACCTCTGAAGTCAGTGGACACAATTACCTCCAGAGGGTGTTTCATTCCATCTCTTTCTTAGTTTATCCTGGGACAAACTGCAATCTGGACATGCACGTCTCTCTCCATTGACTATAGAGGGTCCCAGGAAAACTACATTGTGATGAGCTTTCCCATAGCCTCCCCAGAGCCCGTGCAGTGTGAGCAGTTGAGCAGAACATCCTTTTCAAACTCAACCTTTGCTACAGGGAGTGAATGAGCAGATCAGATGCTAAAATTGCTGTATGCCGTTCCTTCCCACTACTAATATTGTAGCCAACCGTGTATGCCTGTCTGACATCTCGACAGTTCTTTGCTGGGGGGAAACTTGTTCTTAGTGGTTGAGTAGGCTCCAACATTACTGTCAGTGCCAAAGACAGAGCAAGGCAGCTAAACTGTATCTCAAGTTCCTTGTAGGTGGGTGGAACAAGTACTGCAGTGCATCTACACCGTATTGAACACATACTGTGTTTGTAGCCAGGCAGCAAATGGTTATGGTAGAGAAGAAAATGTCATTTTATTTACAAGAGATTTCTACTTTTGTTGTATGATATAACTGTACATTTTAGGAGAACAGAAATCTTAAGCTAGAAATAAGCATTTGTCTTTTTGCTCTCAAATATGAGACAGCTTCACCACATTAGTCATGCTTACAAACAGTAGTTTGGTATTGATCTAGGTGTTCTTGACTGAGAGTGTAGTAAATAATTTTAAAAGCCACTGTCACTTTGAGGGGAAGGGAAGGAAATTCCCCCGGCGTATTTGCATTCTTTCTACAGCTCAGAGAGATTTCATTAGACGTTTTGTAATCTGTTATGTTAAACTCTCATACAGTAGATGAGGTTTTAAATGTTTCACTTCCTCACTCTTGATTATGCTTGAAATGGGAGGGCATATGCAGGGAATTTCCTCTTTATATTATACGTGCCTTAGTATGTGATTATTCACCCTGTAGTGTACTAAGCCAGCTGATGTCGTTCATATATTGGCACTTCACCCTCTATAAAATGCTGTATGCTCAAAGCAGATGCAATGCCCCCTCCCCACAAATGGCCCGTCCCCATAGCAGAAATGGTGATTTCTTAGTGGACAGAGGAGAGACATTTAATGGCTTCAGAGCATTGGCCAACTCTAGTTTTTTTCATCCACAAAGGGTGTAAGGAATAAGCATGTCAAAGCCACTGCTCCTTAAGGGGTGAAGAAGTGAAGGAATCTTGATCCAGTGCACAGTTCTGCACGTGTGTGCTTGCACACTCACCCCTGCACCCACACAATAAGGATTACATTACGTTAGGAATACTTAAGACTGCAACACTTTAATCAGGAAGTTAAAGCACATTTATGAGTGTCTGTTTAGCTGCTCTACCAGCTTGGTTAGCATGGCTTTTTGATTTCTTTGATTCATCACCCTGCTACTTAGTCCATGCATCTGAGCTGTATGCTGGGCCAGGAATTTGCCTCAGGACAAAGAATTCAAATGCCAGCATCCATCCTTGTATGCAGACATATATATAGTAAGTCCAAAGTGTGTATGCAGAGGGTTCAGTGAAGTATCTATTCTTAGTTAAAAAAAAAAAAAAAGTATTTAACTGAATGTTATTTTCCCTTCTAAAGATCACCCCACATACAACAGTCTGCCTAACCCTTAGATTTCAGTAGCAGTTTTGCAGACGTAAGCAGTGAAGGATGTAAGCAAGGCATAGTTTATATGAACAGAAGATATGTCTTTTATTAGACTGATACAGTTAGAAACAAATTGGCAATCTCCTGTCTTGCAAAAGATAAAGGTTATTATATCTCCCATCTGACTTTGCCTCTTGTGTACTTTGATCGTCACAGCTTCGACACTAGTGCTACAACAGAGGAGAGATTAAAAGTAGGAAGACAAAAGAAATTGCACAGTGATACACAACATCATTGCCAGAGCTGGGGAGTGAAATCTGGATGAAACTTTGAATGCTGCTTTTCATTTCTTAAGAAAGGTCATGAATATGTATTAATTGCAAACTGTTGCACAATCCATTTTTATTTGATATTATGCATACAAAGACCCCTGCATTTGAAGATGCTAAGATTGCAAAGTTAAGTTCTCCAAAGTAATGAAAATCAAAAATGAAGATTTCTTGTCATCTTTTGAGGGGACCTATGCATTTTTATTAAATTTTTAATTACGTGACCATGTTTTTTCCCCATTTTGGGGCCCATGCTTCATTCAGTGCAAAACCAGTGCTCATTTATTTTCTGTGTCATCTTCATCATTCAGTGTGTGACCCACTGTCTTATTTACTGCACATTATCCATATGCTATCTGAAACCTGGCCTGTTAATTTTCTTCTCAGCTTTTCTCAGTGATCATCAGTATTGTCTAGAGCTTTCAAAAATTTTGTTTAATGAGAAGATGTTATGGATATGTGGCCACTGTTTTACAGATGGTAGTTTGAAGAAAAAGAGAGTGATATTAAAATTATCAACTGCTTCTGGGAGTCCAGTTTGATAAATGTGCTGGATTTTTCAGAGTATTTTAGCATTATGTGGCTCTTTTTAAGTTTAAAAATTGACACTGGTTGCAGTATTTCATAGGGCAATATCCGTGGGTCTCAAGCTGGGCCATCCAGAAAATAAGGAGTATTAAATTGACAGTCTGGGAAAAGTTTCTTTTAGCTGATTTGTCCAGCATCACATAAGGCTCTATGGCAGAAACTTCGGTAGGGTAGAGTCCTACAAGATGCTATTCAAGTTCTTTAACTGGGAAACTTCCTCTTCTGTTCCAGCAAGCCCTTGATCATTGACTGTAACCTAACTCCTGCAACAAGCAAAGCAATCCCATACCGTCCACAGGCAGCTGCATTCTGCACCCGCCCTCTCTGCACAGTCCTTCCATCCTGAATGAGACTCGCCTCCTGTAGAATTAAATATATATATACATAATTAAAAGTTAAATAAAAGTAAGATTAAAAGTAAGATAAATTATACATCATTATTTTTATGAAATATAAAATTGTTAAAATACCAGAAGTTATTTCATTAATAATTTGAAAAAACACAATCTGTAAGAAAAGTTTGAGAAAATGAATCAAGAGTAAGAACAAAAATGACTTTAAAAAGTTTTTGCTGATTTCTTTAAATATTTCTATTTTTTAAGTAAATATTTGATAAAATTTTATAAATGTAACCACTTCTTTAGCCACAATACCTTTTTCCTTTTTTTTTTTTTTTAATTTTTATTTTAGGCAGATTCTTAAAATGCTTACAATCCACAAAGGAAATGTAAATCTCTCATCAATAGGACTGAAAGCATTAAATCTACTCCTCATGTCAGGTATGGTGTGTTTTACTTTCATACTTTGTCTAAGCTTTTAAAACACGGAATTGTGATGTGAAGTGTGTGATTGTACATATTGGACCTGATTTTTCTCTCTCTTTTACTCGTAAGGTCATTTGAACCTGTATACAAAGTCATAACTACTGTTTTGCACCTCTTTTGCCCAGGTAGAAATGATTTCCCAAACTGCAAGGCTGTGAAGAACATGACCCATTATTTATGCCAACTTGTTATTAACATAGACACAAATACTTGCTCCATAGTTAAATAAAATAATTAAGGCCTTATTTTTTCTTATTGAAATGTAAACTCGGTGACATTCTGACTTGCTTCTTTTATTACTGCTTAGTACTTCTGAAAACACTAATTGTGTCTGACATATTTCTGTTATTCTGCTCTGCAGAGACCAGATCTTACCAGGTACTGAGAATGTTTTGCAGGGTACTGAGTTTCTTGATCTTCTGTTGAAATTAGAAGGGAGATATTCTGATAGTTTGATTCTAGCTAGCATATAATATAGCAAGATATTACTGTTAAATTAGGAATGTATTCCATTGACTCTAACAGGCTTTGGAATCAGCCTTATTTGCTAACTAAGGATTAGACTTGACTTTAGGTAGTTAAAGCTAAGCTGGCTGTCCAAGCTTCTGCTATAGGCAGTAGAGTGGGACAGTGACGTTCAGAGGATGGTTCATGCTATTTATTTGTCTATTTTATGATAAGATCAATTATCTCTTGAACCAGCCTTCCTCTCCTTTTCAGCTGTAGAGATCCTAGAGGACTAGCTTAGACTTTAGGGCTAACTTTATCAGCTGAAGCTGGGTAATACAGGTCTCGTAAGACATTGCACTGTGTGAATATCAATAATAGCAAAATATGCTATTAGTGAGTGACTGTAAGCAGCAGCTTCTTTCTTTTCATTGTCAGGCATCATAAGGGTCCTAAGCTGTTGACTGGATATTCCATTATAATTTATTCCTGACTGCTGTTCTTCTTCACAGTGACTGATTAACCACACTCAAACTCTCATTTCCGGTATCTTAAGAAAAATGTTTGAAATTGTACCTTATCAGATGACCCCCCCCCAAGTATTCTTTTTTTCTATTTGTCCATTAACTTTAATTATAGTCTGAAACACTGCAGCTGAAACACTGGAGCAGGCATTATGAATACTATATACCATTGATATAAGTTTGAAAAATTATCATGAACGTTGATGAAATTTTCTAGCCTACACATGCTTTGATAATAATTTTTTAAAGACAGTAATAAATTTTAAAGACAGTATTAAAGAATTTAAAATCTTAATGATTTAAGTACAGTGTTTCGCTATAAATGTTGAGAACAAATCACTGCAACGTGTAATCTCTTCTGCTATTCAGATGTAATTGTTTTCCTGCTACTGGAGGACGAGGTGGATGTGTTTTCCTTGGTATTTAATGCCATGCAGACCTTCCCTACAAATGAAGACATCCAGCAACATGGATGTAAAGCATTACACAAGCTTTTTGAGAAAGGTATTTGTATTTTGTGGTTATTCAGTTAGAAAAATGTGTAGGTTGGGAGGGGACTGCAGATGTCTAACTGCAAAGAATGAATACTTTGCATTCCAAATTCTGTTTTGTATATCTCGGTCTTCAAATAAGTTAGCATAAAATAGGTTTTCCAAGTCATATCAGAAATTATCTAAATTAGAGCAATGAATATGAAATTTAAAAAAATCGAAAGGTATCTTCATTTCTGTCTCCAGAGTTACCCAGAAAGATGGGATTCAAAGTTAGTCAATAACACTGCAGCAGAGTAGTAATGTTTGATTTTAGTTCTTGGAAAAAAAATGTTGTAATTTAGAGTCTAGTAAATTTTACTATTGCCAGTAAGGTATAAGCAAGTCTAAGATCAACCAAAACATTTGCACTTTAGAAAAATGTATGATTCAGCTTTTGGTCCTGACACTGTTGAAACATGCAAGTATGTATCTGTACAATATTCTTGTGTTTCTTCTGAAGAATGAAGTCACTATATATTGAATTTCTGCAGAATTTCCAGGAACTGTGTGTGTGATGGGCAGAAATCCTGTTGTAGTAGCCCTCCTTTGCATTGGAGTTTCTTGTTTCAAAATAAATATTGAGAAATGCTAGCACTCCCACCAAGCCAACTGTCCTCCTTTGCTTCAAAGATAGCCTCCAATTCTTCAGATTTATTCTGCCTGGCACCGTTTTCTACAGCTTCTTTTCTAAGTCTTCCTCACACACATCTGTGCCTGGAATTATCTTCTGCTTTGCTTCCCCTATTCCACTCTCCCTAAATACTTTTGTCCTGCTGTATTTTCTCTTCAGTCTCCACAAGGGTATGAGCTTCTTAGATTTTCTGTGCATACTTTTTACAGATCTGTAGACTGTTCAGGATAGAGACCTGCATACCTTCTCGATGGTCGTGCTAATGTAACAAATTTCTAGGCTGCACCTCGTGATTTTTTCCTGACTCTAAGCCACCTTCTCAGTTATACTAACATGAATGTTTACCTAGCCTTTCCATGAACTAGATTCAGGAAATGATTCTGCTTTAAAAAAAAAAAAAAAATGGGGCCTCCTTTTTAACCTGGATCATTTCCCTTATCTGGTTCACTGCACAGCCACACAGACAGTTATAACAGCCCAAATGACAGGAAGCAGGGATGGAAAAACCTTAAGCTATTATTACGGTAAAGGTAAAATATTATTAAAGCATGACTGTAGTCTTTATGGAAAGAGCTCCATATCAAAAGAACGTGAAAAATAAAATAAAATATTGGAATATACAGAACAGAATTCCATCAAATTGTTTTCACTGTATGCTTAGCCTATCCTTCATTTATACACCCTCTTGATGAGGAATATCTGATCTTCATTCTGTGAAGAAGACCAAATTACATCTTTTTAAGTATTGGTTCACAAGGAAGCATTTAAAAATCAGAATTTAGCTACATAAAATGTAGGCTAGAGAAAGGCTTCTATAGAGTAACTCAGTTTTTAAGAAAGAGTCTTAACTGTGGAAAGAGATATGTATGGATAGTACCTTACTTTCTGTGAAACAGAAAATAAATATAAGGAGACTTTATGAAAACTATTGTCTTTTCTTAGATGGTGCAAGAATATGAATTATTTCCTCAAATCATACTGTATCTCTCTTGCTTTTCGATTTAGTTCCAGAAGAGCAGCTGACTGAATTTATAGAAAGCAAAGATCATACAATCATATTGAAAGTATTTAAAGAGTTTCCAGAGAAAGAAGAGGTGATTCTTCCTGCACTTTATTCGTTACATTCCTTAGCTGGTCCATGTAAGTGCATTATTGGAAGTCATTTTCAATTGCTCACTTCCCATAGCTCGCATCAACTTACTCAGTCTGTGATAACCTTTCTATGATTATGAAAAAATTTCCAAGCCTCTCTAAAGATAAGCTGTAGGCAATGCTGCAAAATGTAGAGATACATTTTGACAGAGGGAGCAGCCTTGCAATGAGACTGGTTGGGAGTTGCAGACAAATCACCTGCCTGTTTTCTTTGGGAAATACTGTTTTGTAATTTTTCATGGGAAATTTTCATATTCTGCTATTCTGATGAGGATGAAATCTGTCGTAAGAAACAGAGAGAGAGACTTTCTTCTTCCTCAAAGTGTTATGTGACTAAGATCTTCATAATGGTTATAGAGGTCAAAGTTCAAATCCCTGCTCTGCTTTTTGGGGTTCTTTTGCTTGAAAAAGGCAAAAAAAGAGGTAAAGGTGCACATTGTTGGCAGAGGCTGTTCCACAAGGGAAAATAGTCAAGGCAAATCCGATGGCCAGGGCTATAGAAAGGTGTCTGGACTCAAGACACCGCTCCCTGTCCATTCAGTGGTGGCGGCAAGAAAGGGCACTGACAGCATTGCACACGTTACAGAGCCTCATGATGTCCTCACGTCCTGTGCAGTAAGGCTGGAAGAACACCTCTTCATTATGTCTGGGCAAAAGTCAGATCCTGAGATATGTCCTTGATGATCTGTGTCAATTTGTTGACTTGCTGTGTGATCCTGCTGACATAAAGGCATCTGTGGTCAGCTTCTTGCTGGTAATCACAATTTTGGCAAGCAGAATCCTACTCTCATTCTCTTCTGTGAGTTACATATTGTTGTTACGGTCTTGGCAGAAGCAAATCCTCATAAAGCCTGACTCATACATCCTGTCAACTCCATAGGAATTGTGCTGGTTCAGTTCATGCCACAGAACAGGAACTGAACTGCAATTTCCCACTTTCTGTCAGACTCAAAGTTTTTCAGTTTCTCAAACTTCCAGCTGTTCCAGTTGTTGTAAACAAATAATCCTCAAGCCAGAAATAAATTGACCTTAACCCAGAAGTTGCTGCCATTTTCTAAGGAAAAGGATGCCAGATTTTAAATGTTTTTTTAAAAAGTAGTTACTAATACGATGTGTAACAGCTCCAAGAGGAGAACATGACAAAGACTTGTCAGTATTTGTATCCAGAGTAGGAATTTGCTTGGGAGTTAGTACTCTCATTTCTGATATGGAAGTTTGAAAATAGTCAGAGAAACAAAGATAGCTTGTGCGTGAATGTGCAAAGGTAGGCTACTCTTGTCAGTGTTTGTATTCTTGCTCTGTGGCATCCCACAATACACACAAGAAAATTTATTTCTTTAAAGCCACCATGGGGAAGTCATTCACTGTAAGTTCACACTGTAGCTTATCCAGTAGTAAAACATTTGTCTCCCCATATCCTGAAGTGCAAATTTCTTTTCCGAATGAGTCACACCAGGGATTTATACCTCAATATGCCTTCTTTCACTAAGACATACCTAGGCTTTGTTCTAGCTTGTATGTCATGAGAAACTTGAAGGGTGAGAGTTTATCTCCATGGAGTACAAGAACACTTTTTAAATCTGAAAAGTTTTGATGGAATAAGAAAATTGTTTGCTGCCTAGCTGTCCTTCAGAGGCTATGGGCGGGTGATGAGTCATCTAACGTTAGCCATCTAAGTGGTTAGTCCTACGCAGTCATCCAGGATTCTTCTGTATTTAATGGGGAGAAACAGGTACCACCAGAGGAAATTTCACCTTGCCCTAAGAGAGGGTGGGATGATTCACCAGTGGAGCACTCAGATCTTTTCATTGATTAGTGCGAGACAGCTGCAATGACCGGCTTTTGGTGGTTAAGAATAAGAGAGACCCATTCCATCTCCTTTTTGCTAGCTAGTCCTAGGAAATGGTGGCTCCCTGCAAACCTAACACTGCTCAGTTCCTGCAGAATTTAAGCATACACTTAATCATGTTCTCTCTGTAGTAAACTATTTTAGTGTCTTCTGAATGTTTGAATATGTTTATAATTATCACTGTGAAGTGATAACTTACTGTGAAGTGATGCAAAATTATTTTATGAAACATACCTTTAAGGTAAAAGATGTTCCATTGAGAATGACATTAATAATTCACTGGCATCTTAAAACACTGGAAAAAGAAGTACCTTCCTTCACTAACAAATAGAATGCTTCAGATATCCTTCCCACTCAGAACTAACTTTTTCAACTTACTGGGTATCATTATTTTTTTTTAGTGTTCAGAGGTATATAACTTTGAAGATCTTATGCTGCATTAAAAGGACTGATTATCTTTAATAATACAGTTGTAACTGTTCCCCTTACTTTGTATAACAGAAAAGCCAAGCTGTTGAAAAAGCAATTAAGAAAGTTTGTAGCAAAGATCAGAATAGATCTCAAATAGTAATCCTGATTCCCTTGGAGACTCCATTCATGCATTGGGGCCAGGATTTCTTCCAAGATATTTTGGTTCATATTTTATATGATACCCTGAATAGACATACTACAAGGATTAAGATAGTTTTATTGACTGTGTTTTTAACTACCATGATGCTGTTTTGTCTTAAATTACTATATGCAGGGTCTCTGAGCTCAGTAGGAAATGATGCATTCTCTCTTTTTACTAGTTCATGTGAATGTTTTGTTGGCTTCTGTATCTAGCCTGCATAGTAAGAAGTAAATACAGAATCTGTAATGACTTGCAGAATACTGCAGGAGCATTAGATGAATATTTCTATACCCTCACTATACAATAGACATATGGCAGAACTAATTTGAGCCAGAAGAATAACTTGCTAACTTGTCCCCTCAAAAAGTAGGAAAACTCAGAGAAGCAAACCTAGTTAAAACAAATAAATATAGGTCAACATGTCTAATTTTTTTCTTAGCTGTATGCCCCGGGAATGTTAAGGAAATGCTTGATTTACTGAAGTATTACTGGAATACCTGAAATATTTACTTGATCACAATGGTGTTAGAAACACTATTTATAAGATTGAATTAATATTTGTAAAACACTTTGTTCACCTTTAAGAAAAATGTTACATAACAATGATCTGTGAGGAGGTTCATGTTACATGGCATGGTATAGAGTGGAACAAATCCATAAATATTAGTACGGACTCTGAACTTGGTGAGTTATTTCCACATATTGGTAGTCATGAATGTCTTTTGTGGCAGTACTGAGAAAAAAAAGTCACCTTTCTTACAAGGCACAAAGATAAAACTGAAACATAGGCCCAGTTTTCTACATAAATGTATTTAAATAAGTCATGTATTAGAACCCAAGCACCATGTATTTTTTTCTTAATAGCAGTTTTTGTTTCTGTTTCTTTCTTTAGCCAGCAATGTGGAAGTGCTCATGTCTGGAAATGTTCGCTGCTACAATGTTATAGTGGAAATGATGAAAAATTTCCCCAATAGTGAAACAGTTCAGGAAGTGAGTTGCTGTTTGTTGCAGAAACTTACACTGGGTAAGTTCACAAAGTTGTTTGTAGTCAGCTTACTTTAACTGTATAGGAGTTAGAATTACTGGCAACAAGAGCATTACTATTCCAGTTGATTGTCGGTGTAGTATACAGCTCCATGTTTCTAATGATGTAAGCATATTGAGGTAACACTTGGCCACAGTCGGTATGAAATACTTTTGTGTGAAGCAGTAATACCAATGGCAGAAACTGCCATAAAAGCCTACAGTGGAAAAAAAGGAAAAAAAAAAAACGAGAAAAAAAACAGATAAAAGAAGCACAAGATTAGAATGGGAGATCAATCAATCCGCAAAGTTTGCTTCCTAAAGTTACTATAGAATGGAAGAAAATTCCTTCTGGGATTTCTTTTTTGAAGTGATAATGCTGCATATGTGAGAAACAATTGGTGCTCCTGAATTATCTGGGAGAAAGTGTTCTCCAAGACTGTGTTTTCCTCCTTGCGATGCATTTACCTTCAAAGACCTACATTGCATTCCTGCCCAGCTACGATGCTTGTCTTGGGCCCCCTGTGCTGTAGCAGTGAAAGAACCACTGGTTCCTGGACTTCCCTTGACTTGGGCAAAAGGACTTTGGCCATCTGGGATGACATGGGCTAGTGTCACACTAAGAGAAATGATGGCAATGTCAAAATGACTTTGTTGTGCCTCTGTCCTACTCTATGCTGTCTCTTGCCAGTATAATAAGATGATCTGGGCAGTTGCCCAGGAGCACATTAAAGGAAGTGCAGACAAAAATAAATATGCTTCTTCCCCTGCTGCACACAAAAAGATTGTATGTAGCAGCCAGAGCAGCCCACGCTCTGTGGCAACTTCTTCCTCAGGGAATCCACCAAGGCCTCTCTCTTGAGTTAGGCTTCCCAGCTCTTGTAGATCATGGCCCAAAGCAGTTACAGATGCTGGTACTGGTGCATGACTCTCCTTAATCAAATCAGTCCCATTCTGTCACTATCCGTTTCTCTTCTTCATGCAAATGTTGTAGAGGATACAAATCAAACTTGAGTGCAACCCAGAGCAACTTCCTGTTCCCCTTCAGAAAGCCAAATAAATATTTCAAGAAAATGTGGCTGCTGAGGTGGTATTTGCATTTTTTTGGTAAGAGGTGATGTTACCCATGAATAGTTTCATTAGCAGGGTCAACTGAAGATAGGCAGGATTACCAACCACTTGTGGGGACACAATGGCTATGCTGACATGCCTTGATTTTGTCCTACGTGCATACCAGCCTGGTTTCATGGCCTCAGTCAGGCTGGGCAGTGAAACATGCGTTTGTCATACATGCTTACTGATCAGCAAGCACTAGTGGCAGTATAGCATCAACAAGATCTGTTTCTTCTTTCAGCATAACAGATGCTCTTCCACTTTATCAAGAACTTCAGGAGGGGTATGGGAACAGGAGAGAGACTGTGTAGCCCCTCTTCAGGAGGGGTATGGGAAGAGGAGAGAGACTGTGTACGCTGTCCACTGCACCACACAGATAGGGAAACAGGTGTGAAATTGCTATGAACTCCTTCCTGTCAATCATATGAGTGGAATAGTCTGGAAGACTTCCATGTAGCCAGTGTGGCTTCTCAAATTATTCTGACAACCACTGTCTTCCTAAACCTGAGTTAACTGGTAGTGAAATGGTAAAGTCAGCACCTGCTAGTGTGTAGATGCTAGTCATGTATTCTTGCTAATCTGGTAATGACTATCCTAGATTTGACTGTCAACAGAATTTTGACTGACTGATACCTTTTTGACCAGCCACATATCCAGCATAATTATTCATCACATAGCCTAAGAATCTTAATTTCTGTGAGATAAGCAACATGTTTACACAAACATATAATTTCCAAGAAAATACAGCAAGAAACAATGATGCTGCTAACATGACCATTCTGCTACGGGGTAAGGAGAAAAAATATTATGTCCAGTTGCATTTGTAATGGTGTTAAGGCCAAGATTTTAGATGAATGATGAATCTGGAAAGGACTTGCCTTAAAGCATGTTCTTAAGAGCTCTGTTGAGTTGGGCTAATAGGACTAAATTGTTTAACATTGGGAGAGGTACTTACCTCTCAGTGAAAGATCTAGGCATTCAATGTAGTCAGCACCTGTAAGGCTCAAGACCAGAACTGAGGGAAAGAAATGAAATTAGCTTTTCTCATGCATGAAATTGTATTTTTGGTGCCTAAATGTAATAGACTTTAGACATTTTAATTTCTCACCTTATCTGAAGGGTTTGAGAAACATTGATACAGATTTTAACTTGACCTTTTATGTTGCTAATGTGATTCTCACTTTTACTAATTAAGAATTAAACAAAATTGAGTATCAAAATAGAAAACATAGCTATCAAACTATATTTTACAAAGTGTGTGCTGCTGTGTTATTTTATGCATGACATTTGTTTTCACAACAAATGGGGAAGTTATTTTCATTTGCTTGCTTTTTGCAATATTCCTTATATTCAACCTACAATATAAAATACTGCACAGGCTATGGTAAAAATTGTGCTTTAAATATATTCATCATCAAAAGGTAATTCTTTCTACTGTTCCAGAGTATATGTGCTCCATATTTATAGTGCTGACCTTGATCTAATTAGTGAGAAGCACAAAACCAGAGGGCAGAACAGGTTTAAACCATTTCCTTGACAGGATCAGTCAAATCCTTGCAGGAATTCAAGATCAGAACTCCATTTACTTCCTGGCAGGAAGTGTGCAAACGATACACTAACTGTATCCTTGTTATTTTGATAGCAGCGAGCACTTCATTTTGCACTAAACCTCCATCTTCTGTACCATCTTCTCCAGGGTTCTTTTGTGCATATTAGGAAAAAAAAAAACAGAAAACTTAAATCCCAATTTTTTTTTCCTTGACCTCTTTTTTTCCACAAATAGAATATTTTTGGGCCATGTAATAACAAATCTAATATCTACTGCAGATAAAGTTGGTGCGTTGTGTGCTGAGAAATTTGATAAAGATAAGTGTATAAAGGTCGAGATATATGTTTATATTAATCTAATATTTTCCTCTGTTTTCAGGAAATTTTTTCAATATCCTAGTATTGCATAAGGTTCCAGAAGTCATTGTGAAGGCTGTTAAAACATACTCTGAAAATGCGAAGTTACAGGCTGCAGCTCTCACTTGTTTAGCTCTTCTCAGTGAGTAAATTCCTTCCTAAATGCGTAAACAAATTGTGTTACTAATAAATGTTTTCATACTGGTGATTTCCCACATGCTTACCATTCGTTGTTTTGCTGTGACATGCCTCTGCTCATACCACATACCCAACATCAACTTCACAGTGTTCAGAGTTGGTGCATTATGTTGATGGATCCTAACAAAGCAACCTGTTTGTTCGTAGGCAAATACTGAATAATCCCTTCTTAATATAATATCTCTAGAGATAGCAATGCTAGTTTCTTGCTGGGATTGCCATGTATAACAGTACTTATTATGCTGTGGCAGTTTGTAGCAATTGCAAAGCAATGCTTGTGTTTGAGTTCTGTAGTCAGTTTTAAGGTTTAAACTTTTCCTTGCGTATCCTCCAGGCACTATTTTGAAAGAGAAGTTAATTAGCCAGTGGCAAAAAACTGATTCTCTTAGAGTCTGGGAAATTGTTTCAGACTGAAGTCAGTAGAAATGTTACATAAGGTTCCAAAAAATAGCAGATGTTAGAAATTGGCATACATTCTGGTAAATTTCAGATAACATGTTACTGTTGATACCTTATTTTTTCTTAAGTGCTGAAAATCACAAGTATGAAATGATTTCTTCTGAATAGTAATTCAGTAACTGTACTTCCTGGGGCCAAATATTTCTCTGTTAGCAACTGCAACGTGCATATCCTTTTTTAATGGCACTGCTTAAGAGTGAAGATGGCGCTGTAGTGAGTGTTTTGTATAAATGATTCACAGTTATATTTTATGTCGCTGGTATTCTGTATGTAAATACGTAACAAAGAAAAATATGTGGGGGCCTTTTCAGAGGGTAAGTATTGACTGATCTGTAACTACCTAATTTACTGCACTATAATGGAGTTTTTTAATCCCTTCATAACCTTAAAGAAATTATTCAGATCTGTCACAGAGTATATGAAAAGGCTTCTCCCTTCCCAGAAAAGACTTTCCCACATAGCCAGTGTGATCACCTCCATGACTAGGGGAAGGTTAAATCATAAGTGTTTTATTTTCACATTAAGAATTTTTTGTAAATATGTTATATTTCAAGCTGAAACAATATTCTTAAACCGAGACTTAGAGGAAAAAAAAGAAGAGGAGGAGGAAGAAAAATTATGCTGGTTGGAAGCCTGTTACAAAGCATTAGAACAGCACCGAAAAAACACCGATGTACTGGTGAGAATTTCTCAATGGATATGGAAAGACTACATTATGTGTTAAAAATGTTTAGCAACATAATTTTCTCTCAAATGTCTTCATACAGACAAGGCTGGATTAGATTTAGAATCAATGTTTGTCATTCCCACGTTTATTCACCTTCACTGGTTTCAGTTACTCCTCTGGATCAAGTGTATTTAGTTAGCTGAGACTTATTACCTGTAACTTTAGCCATCTAAAAGCTTGTTGTCTACTCATCTCTCTGTACAGAGCAGCAAAACACAGGCCCATGCATGGAAGAATTAATCTCAGCCTAAAATAGGTATCAAAGTGAAAATCAAATAATGAGAATGTGGCACATGCTCATAACTCAGGCCTATCCCAGATATAAAGAATATGACACACTGCAGCTCATTCTATTCCTGCGTGAAGCAACTTGAGTAATTGTGATGGAATCAGAATTTTGATTCTGTTTTGATACCTCTGTCATGGGCTGAAAAATAATGAAACTATTCAAAACTTTTTAACAATATTTTTATATCCTAAAGGTATATTTTCTTAATCCTTTTGTTTCCTCTTGTTTTAAATTTAGGAGGCTGCATGCTGGGCTTTGAAAAATCTCTTTATGTATCAACGCAACCTTCATGAGAAGATTGGAGATGGAGATAATCAGTCAGTATTGATACGTTGAACTGTATTTTTAGAAATGAGAAAAAAATGAAAGCCTATTATTAGGCCATATGGGGTCTCATGTTTCAATTATTTTTGTTTCTCTTTCTTCTTTTCTAATACATCAAGAAGGGCATGGCCATCAACAACACTTAAAAAAAGTATCTTCCATGAAAAACATGCTAACCTGGACTCAGACAAAATTCTGAGTGTTTTAATATGGAGTCAGGACACAGTCTAATAGATACAGTTCACAAAGAGTTTCCTCTTCAGTTGCAACAAAGATAGGGCGTAAGAGTAGGGAAAATAGTGAAGATTAAGACATCTAGTAGGATGTATGGAAAAGCAGTGCTTGTTTCCCCACAAACCAGATGGCAGGATATAGTAGGAGGAGTGCTGCCTCATCAGGGAAAATCTAGACATGAATAAAACAGAATTTCATTTCACTTGAACTCTTTCTCAGAGCTTAATCAGTCTGTTCTGTATGCTTTTCTGGACCTCAAGTCACTCGGGAGGCGTGATTCCAAGTGGATTGGGAACAGGCTAATACTCATAGTTTGCAAAGGGCTTTCTATCAGGTCATGCTATGGAAAAATGCTAGAAGCCAAGTACAATCATCTGAAAATTGAATTATATTGCTTATTTAATTATGTTAGTACCTTTTTGGGAAACTGAACTACGGGTATGAAGTAACTGCCATCATACGGTCACTGTGCAGTGATTTGTTTCTCTTTATGAAAGGTTCCCAATAGACAGAGAAGTGATGCTGTCCATGCTGATGCATTCCTCTTCAAAAGAAGTGTTTCAGGCAGCTGCTAGTACCTTAGCAATTTTGTCACAACAAAATGGTAAGGGAATTTAATTATCTTCGCTTTCCAATTCAGCAGAATGTTATTGCTGTAATATTAGAGACTATTAAAAGTATGCTGTTGTGTGAGCACAGTGTTCTCTGTGATTAAAATATTATGCAGTTGTATTTAATAGGAAGTCTGTTCCGTGCTCAGAAAAAGGTATTGTTAGCAAGTATCAAAGAGAGTATCTGGAAGTAAAGAGCTCTTTACCAGCTCGTGTCGCAATTGCTATTTTTTGGAGCAGGAGACATGAAAAGAGAGTGTTCTCTTTGTATGCTTGTTTAAATATTTATCACTATGTTTGAATTGCATCAAGAGCAGAATTTGTTGAAACTCACATGAGTGAGGATTACAGCCTGACAAATATTACTTTCTTGCTTAACATAGGAGATTTGAACAGTCCTGTTGACTTCAGGGGATCAAATCATGTGTAGAAAGTTAGGCATGTGCATAACAGTTTTCAAGATTGCTTTAGTCCTGATTGTGTCCTTAACCTGGTTTCCTAACTTTTTTCAATTTGCAGACCCCTCAAAGTTTTTCAGTGGACATGTGGACCCTTGTGTAGACTATTTAAACCTACTGACAGTTGGCCTTCTTTTCTTAAATACCTTTCCCAGAGCCCTTTGAAATGGTTATGGACCTCAAGTGGTTTGTAGACTGCAAATTGAAAACCACTGGCTAGATAGGAAGATAAAGACTAGCAGTTAAATACCATTCTTTAGGTGAGAAAGCATTATTTTATCACTAGGTTATTGAGCCATCCAAGTATATAAAAATAAAATGAAACAATGAATACTTTTTTTTACGGTTATTTGTGAGAAAAAAATGTACCTATGTGGAGAAATAGATCTCATAAATGTATGCATAGTGTAATAATATATTATACCAGGTACCTTTATAACAACGTTTGGATTGACCTCTAGTGAATGTAAGGACTGGAATTTCAAAAAGAAACTGGCAAGGGGGCCTCAATTCCCGTTGGAAATCGGAAGCAAATTGTTATTTTGTCTTTTTTTCTTCCTTTCTTTTTTTTAATAAATGTTGTTGCACCAGAAACAATAGACACAAAGAAGCGTAGTAAAACCCTCTGGCACGATATAATATTGCTTGAATAGCCATTTGAGGTGGATGTACTGAACTGGGAATGACAAGAATTGGTGGTAGTTACCATGATAATATAGAATATTTGTATAGTATTTGGAGCTCTATTGGTTACAGTTATAGCTGCAACATGTGCTACTGCTTGGTATTTGAATTAAAATGAAATGGGTTAACAAAATGAATAGAGTGGGTTAATATCATCTGGCCATATGAGGAAGATAATATTCACTTTCATTTTTGAAGCCTTATTTTGGAAGATAGGAGGTTTCTGAAACTTATAAAGTTCTAGATATCCTACATGATAATAGAATGCAATTCAGAAAAAAAATTATAAGAATAAAATATTTTTTAAAATAAAATAGAGCAGTACATTCTCCTTCAAGTTAACTTTGTGTAAGTTAAAAACATTAGATGCATTTAAACTTATTAGACACTTTGGGCTTTTTAATGCTTTGAGTTAAACTATACAAACACAGGTCAGCTTCTGCTGAAACCTTTTCCCATTCTAATATACACTTTCATAACATATATGTTTGGTGGAAAAAGAATCAACAGAAGAGAAATTAGCGGTTCTGTTGTTTTTGAGAACAGAGATAAAATGAACAACTGGAGCAAATTTTTGTTTATTGTTAGGCCAATTTTTTTTATATAAGTATGTATATGTATATTTATACATATGTACTTTAGCTTATATGATGCTTGCAATTTTGTGTTGTAGTAAATATTAGGAAGACACTTTTGGCAAAAGGAATACACATGAATGTTTTGGACATAATGAGGAAATATCCACATTCTCCTGAGGTGGCTGAAAGTGCCTGCAGAATACTGAACCATGTTTTTGAAGGAAGGTAATACACACTTAAAAATATATGACTTCTTTCAAAGTGAAAGTGCATGAGATTCAGTGCTGTAATCGATTACATTTAAATTACTGACCATTTCACTTGAGTAAAATTGACCCCAGGCTGATGGCCCTGCTCAGGCTACTGAATTTTGTAAGCCCTGTAGTCACACGCCTGGATGGACGCGTGGAGGGAGCTCTGTGTTCTGCCATTTGTGATTCCTGAACAAGGAGGTTTAAACAGACTCTCTAGCCCCTCCTGTCAGCCGCGCTGAATTCTATTTAGAGCTAAGCAATTTCCCCCAATATTAATGCCAGTTGTGGAAATAACATTGTGTTACTCTTACTTTTGTATTGGCTTTTGCAAATATTCTAGCAAATTAATTGAGAACTAACTTGTGACTCGTAAATATCAGTATACAGGCTGGAAATGTGATTCCGAGTGTCTTGCCAAGTTTCATCAGCCTTTTTCTTAAAACCTCTGTATATGCTAAGCTGCCTGTGAAAAAATGACAGGCTCAAGATTTAGTCACAGAAATTTTTTTGAATAATTTTATATTATAATGAAGAAAATCTCAAAGCTTCCATAGACGTTCACAGGAATAAAAAGTATTATAAAATGAAAGAAGAACATTATCTTAACTGTAAATTAGTGGCCTTTGGCTACTGATTTCTAGGAAAGCTAGTGTCATTGAGCTACATTATTTTAGCTTTTTTCTTTTTCTTCAAGATTAGAACCTAATGTGACTGGTATTTTTCTGTTTATTCTATGAGTATCTGTCAATTCATCAGTATTTTATGACAATTGTGAAGCAGTAAGTTAAGGAGGACATGTATCTTTTCATGTATCTGTACTAGAATCAAAGTGAAACATATGAATCCACTGTTCAAGTACCCAGAATGAAATAATATACTCTCTGTATGTTATTTTTCTGGATTGAGTTGAAGGTTTAATTCTCAGTGGTTTAGAATGGAAATAATTACATATACTGCACTGGTGGAAGAGCATGAAAATAAAATATTTGCTATGAAGAGGAAAATTACCATAGTTTAGTTTATATTTCATAGCTAAAATCAAATTTACAGTGTTCTAAAGGGGTATCACACAGTGCTAATTAAGGAAGCAAACACATTAAAATTTACAAATGCATTCTTTTTATTTATTTTATAAATAATATTTTCAGCTTCCCTCATCTGGATGTAATGACAGTAGCTGCATCAGAAGTTGTAAAAGCCATGAAGAAACATGAAAAATCACTCTCTGTACAACTAGAAGCACTTCGAGTCCTTTTACACTTTATGATGCCTGGTGAGTCATCTAAAAACATAATTGGTGTGAGACCATACACTAAATCAGAGAACGTAATTTGATAGCTGGGTTTTAATCTTTCCTACCTAGTCAGACAATCTTTTGTGGTACTTCAGAAAATTAACTGAAGTGCTGTATTTAACACAGAGCTTCTATAACTCTTTAAGAACATACAAGATGGAGGAAAACTTCTGAGGCATTGAAGGTAATGGACCAAAATTATCACTGCTGATAATTCCATTGATTCAATCAGTGATGATTTGGCTCCATCACTGCTAAGGAATCCAGGGAGTGAGTGTGGAGCCTTTGGTGAGATAGAGTACCTTCAACATAAACTTAAGTGAGAGCAAACGGTAATGATGATGATTTCTCCATCAACATGATTGTACTGCAAAGTGCAATTGTTCTAATAGTATCTCTCAGAAGGAACATAGGAATTGGACCTCTGACACCAAAAAATACAGACAGTAGTTCAAAGATATGAAATTGAATATTTTCCACAGCAAAACAGAGCCCAGACTGCCTAGTTTAGGAAATCCTTTTCAAAAAAACTCTTTAAAGGCAATCTACAAAGGGAAAAATGTATTCTTTTTTTCTTTTATGCCATTAATAGAGTTTGGGGAAAGCTTTAACTCTTCTTTATCAGTTTACTGCTGTATATGTTGCTTTTTGCCCAATATCTTGTTAGAGATCTTAAGTGTGAGAGTACAGACATGGAGGTACTGAATTTTTTTCAGAACAACTTTTTGCAAGTGTCTGTTAGGAGTTTTAGTTGATAATTACAAAACCAGTAACTTGACTAGCATGCAGAATGATTTCAGGTTTTCAGTTTCATTCTGTTCTTTGAGTTATAATCAGAATACTTTCCAATTCTTTCAATAAAGAGAAGAATTAAGACTTGATATGTACTTTTTAACAGGTACATGAGGATTTTTTGCCAAAATCCTACATGTGTGATCCTTCTACAGCATAATGAAACAAAAAGCACAAAATATTTGTTGGAATTTGAAGGTTAATTAGGGAATAAACATTCATAAGAAAAATAGTAATCAGGTTGGATGCTGACATGACTTTTAAAGGATTTCTGTATACCACTATCTGTAGTGCTACTTGCCTGTAAGTGCTGATAGCTACAAGAAAGTTAAATCTGCAAAAACGTTCTGTGCTCTTTTATGTGTACTTGCCTTCCACTTATGTCATTTGTGGGTAAAAGTTGGCCTCTGATGTGCTGCCAAGGGAAAAAGGGCAATTAGTTTATGGCTCCTTTACAGTGTCTCCTTTTCAGAAGGAAGGGGCATTCTGAAGTGGTATCAGGAACACCAAGAAACCCTGTAGCTCAAGAAAGTAATTTATTGCAGTGTACCTTAAGCGAAATTCTTTGGCATGATCTTACATTTTCACAGCAAGCAGTGAGCAAACATATGGTGAAATCATCATTTCAAATGCAATGCACTCACACAGCAGTGTAAATCTGGAGGGACTCCAGTCTGTTACTACTGTGTTTTGAAAAAGTCATAAGATCAGAAATAGGCCTTCTGAGTAATTTGTAAAAACCTGTGTGTCGATTTGATTACAATACTGAGTTAATAGCGAGGATACTAAATCCGCTCTTCTGAAGAAACTTGTTTTTCGTTGTTTCAGGTACAAAGAACGAACACCAGAATGGTTCTTCCAGAGATGTGGGAGATGCTGCTTTTGCACTTACATTAAAAGTCATTAAAAGCCAATGTTTGCTGGAGGGAACTCATGCGTTGGTGCTTCATGCTTTGAACAGGGTATAGTTAAAACTTTATCCTAATAAATTTTGCCACTATTTTACATTTGCAATGATTTATAACTTCCACAGTAATTTTGCTATTGATTTGATAGAATTAATCTCAGCCGAACCCTCCAGTTTCATTTATTATTTGGAATTTCTTTTCTTACTTTCTGCTCTGGAGTATATTAGATCATCTTTTATACAGTGATTCTAGAGGATATTTATGAAAGCAGTGCTGATTTTTTTTTCAAGCATATAGTGTATTTTTGATTTTTTTATGGACTAGTTTATACAAGAAAGATATCCTCATACCTTTGCCTCAACTACCCATTGAACTGAGTAGTTCCCTAATATGGCCTTCAGGCATATGTATTTCTTTGGTTTCAATAGAACAGTGTTTTTCAGTTGTTTCCGTTCTTTGCACTGTTCAATTCCATATGATTTTCCAGCCACTGGAAAACAGAATGATCATAGTGCCTTGAAGGGGAGTCTGAAAAGTGAAAGGCATCACTTCCAGCAGGCCTAACATAATGAGAAAGTAATGGGCACCTTGCACAGCAAATTAACCTTGAATCCTAATGATAGGAAGTGTTTAACTTCATGGCCTTCAGACAAATCCCACTGCTACAAGGATTACAAGGTTCACAGGACCACAACTGAAATGGATGTGATAATTCATATTTTTTAGCAGTCTCTCATCTATTTTAGATTTGGCGAACATCTTCAGTTAAGGAAATTTATGTCTTTCTCACAATTGTTATAAATGTCAGAGTAAATAATGTATCAGCAAATTAATGCTAATGTGTCTGTAGGACATTTCCTGACCTAGAGATATAGGAATATGTTGACAAGGGAGGCAAGATGTTGTTTAACTTCAGGTTGTATTACAGTCTTTAGTGTTTTGTGACCATTTGGATTGCTTTTTCTGACCCAGCTTGTTCTTGTTTTGGGCTACTGTAATATCAAGCAGAAGGGCAAAAAATGAACATGCTTTACTGAAAAAGGAGGGAAGGGATAAGGAGAGAGATGGACATGACTTCACTGAAATATCGTTGCAGCTTTGTCAGATGCTGTGACATCCACATCCCCTTTTCAGATTTAGACCTCATCTAGGTTTTCTCCATCTAGAAATGGGGAAAATTGGGGAAAATAGACGCAAATAAGCTATTGAATTGCTATATAACTAACTAAATAAAGAAATACTTGGGAAAGGGAGCTTAATCGGTATGTTGTTTCTGCCTCTCCCCCAAAGGCATACCTCGCTACCCATATGGGGCTGGCTCCTGAACTGGTAAAGGGGAAGTTTTTTCAATGGTCACCGTGTTTTCAGGCCACTTGTCCCAGTCTTCAGAGAACCCCATTTTTGTTCAATTTCTTTAAGCAGAAAAGAAGTGCATTTTTTCACTTTCCTTATTCTGGCAAAATGATGTAAACTTGTGAACGATTTTAATGAAAATTTAAGAAAAACAAAATCACACTGTCTGGTAGAACACTAGCCAGGGAATATTTCAGAATCAAAGATGAAAATCTGGGGAGGTTATGAGCCACTGAAACTGAAGGTTGAAAAGGGAACCTGTATGAAATTGCAATTACTGTGATTTAATGTCACATAAGCTGTAATTTCACGTACTTTAGGAACAATAAACACAACTTTCCTGTTGTGATTGTAGCAGAATAGACTGTTGATCTCATTTTATATTGATTCCTCTGTTAGTTTATTGGAAACCCCAGCATTCAGAAGTGTGGATTGAAACTACTTACTTCTGTAGCTGAGTGCAGTGGTGCACTAGAAATTTTAACCCAGCAAGGAGCTACTGACACTGTGCTTCACACCCTACAGATGTATCCAGATGAGCAAGGTACAGAAGATATTTTGTTACTTGAATGTGAATGATAATAGGAGGGGCTGATTCACCGTAGGAGCTGTACCTACCTATCACCCTCTTTAGTACTGGATGTGCTGTAGGTTACACAGCCAAAAGAGGCTGCAGTACTGCATAGTCCCTAGGTTCATCCACTTCGTAGCTATGTCTGGTCCTCTCATAGCTTATGCAAATAACTTTCTAGAATATTAGCAATGTAAACTCAGTTTATGTGTTTATGCCACTCAGAATATCTGAGTAATCAACATTCCTAATCTTTCTTTTTTCTTCTAGACATACAGTGTTTGGGTTTGAGTCTTCTAGGCTCTTTGATTACAAGAAAGAGTTTGTGTATTGCAACTATGCACGTTCTGTCAGCGGTTCTGGTGTCCACTCTGCGACGATTTAAAGAGGTCACTGAAATCCAGATGCACGTATGTGTTATTTCTTGGTACAAAGATAAAAGTGAAAGAAGGCAATACTTTGGAAAATTATTTTAATGTAGTTATATTTGAAGTATAATTCTTTATTTGAATTACTTCTTCCTGATTTTATTACAATTACTAGATTGCTATAAGCCTGTAAAATTGAACCAATAGGGTTGTAGTGAGTTTCTCAGAGGCGTATATTCAGTCCAGAATACATAAGCATTGGTTTGGTTGTTTATCTAAGACTTCTGAGATCTGCAAACTAGAACAAATTTCTCAGTCACAGTCTGTCATTCACTCAATCTGTAATCATTTTTGAGGTAACAATCATTATAGTTTTGATCACCTTTTGTAAAAAATAATAAAAAATATCTTACTTCCAAGGTCTGTCAGCAGCAATAAGCTTAATGTTACACCTGAGATTAATAAATTTAGAGCCATATAAATATATAAGTGTGTGAATGTTGTCTTTGAGAAGGATATTATTGGAATACTATGTCAGAGGGATGGATTTTGCATCTGCTTTTGAATGTGTAGGAGCAGTTCTCCTTACTTGTGCTCTGTTTACCCTGCTTCCAGAGCTTTCCCTGTTTGGTGCCAGTTTCATTTGTTTAGTGAGATCAGCTTCTTGTCAGAGTTCCAGTGCTTCTGTTTCAGACCAGTCTGGAAATATCACAATATAGCCTCCCTTCTTTACTTCTGTTTTTCCCCCCAACACTTTCAAGTTTAGCTTAGCAGCCAGTGTAGAGCTAGATCAAAATAACGTGCAGGAATAAGGAAGTTACATAAAGTCGTTTAGACTGAATCAGATTTGGACAAAGAGTCCCATAATTTACCCCATTCACCCCTTCCTGGGTGAATTTTACTTGTAGAATAACAAGATAATTTTGTATTTCTTTTTAGTTTCTAGATGTACTCTTTCAGTTTTTCATTTAGCCTAGCTATTTTTCTTTTCAAATTCAAGAGTTGTGGAGCAACACACTGGGATAGGGGATGCATCTTCATCCCACATCCTTAGGAGGAGATTGTTCCCTCTGTACGTTATCAGGAAATCACAAGTGCGTGTGTCACTGCCAGGCAGGATGTTGCCAGATATTACTGTGCACAGTTTGGCTTTTCAAAATGTCAGTTAATGTCTGCGTAAGTGGGTCAGCTAAACAAGCATGAAACTACAGCCTTATAAACACAGAAACACCAGGTGTTCCTGCCTTCTGTTCTGATCTTCTCCAATTTGTGAATTATTGTGGATTTAAAAGCCAGACAAAAAAAATGTAGGAGCATATTTTTGATTGGAATTTGATTTTGCTACATGACTTGTTTCAAAATGACATTTTTGACAGTGCACTTTACTGCTCTTCATGTCTTTTCATTGTGTTTGTAGGGATTTCATACAATCTTGTCAATCCTTGGTTTGTCACCTTGTTTTGCAAAGCTGCTGGTACATGAATCATTTGACACAGTCATTTTCTACCAGATGTCTGTGTGTTTCACTGATCAGCGAGATCGGCAGGTATCTTGTCTCATTTGACTGCTTCATATCTGAAAAATTCTGATGCTTTTTAATCCTAACTTTGATTGTTTGTCTTCCCATTCAGTTTCAAAGCCTGTGTTGTAAATGCTTTGCTAAAATAGCTGAGAATGATGATTTAAAAAATACAATGCTGGAAAAAGCATGTATTGAGTACAACAACATTATGGCTGAATGCTTACTCTTGCTGGGAGCTGATATTAATAAGAAGACAAAGACGAACTCTTTGATCTATCAGGTAGTCTATAAAAATATATGTAGTTTTATTGCTTTAAAATTGTGCTTTTGGGTTCCTTTCTCTTTTTGCATGTACCTGTATATGTCAAGACACAGGTGGCAATTGCTAGTGCAGCCAGTGTCCTGAGTGTTGTTAACCATTGCTGCTCCTGATGACTTCAGGCCCAGTGTGGCATTCACTGAAACACCCTTCACCTTGTACTGAGGCTCACAGAGATCCTGTCACCTACAGTGTGCCTGCACTGCTAGTTCAGTTCTGATGCAAGTTCATTGTAAAGTCCAGGCTTTCTGACTGTTCACATTGTGCACATCCGAAACCAGGTTCACTCCGGTACTAACTTAGCCTTAGCTTTAGAGTATTTTTGAGGAAGAAAGCTTGAGCCAAATCTTTCCAAACTCCCAGTCATTTAGTTTGAACAGATCAGGCATAGATGGTGTCAAGCCCATTAGAGCCCAGTCCGTGAACTGATACTCTGAATTCAGCTCTTCCCAAGCACTGTGAGGCCATGTACAGGTAGACCGTCAGGCAACACTGTGGTGAGATAGGTTTCAGTGTGTTTAGTCCCACTCTTACACTCTGTCTTAGACCTGCAATGAAGGCTTTGCCTCAAAATTCCTGCACATTTTGTGCAGCACTTCAGGATCAATACAGTCATAGGTTTTTGCGCTGATTTAACTGTTCTGGTTGGAGTTGTGACTTTCTATCAATATAGCTAAAGAAATATAAAATCTTAGATTGACTGTGGTTGCACTGGCAGGAAGAAACTGTATCCGGACAGTGGCTATATCCAGAGCTTGAACTATTTGAAATGCATTGGTGTCTAAACTAAGTCTGAGGGCAAACGCCCCATCTGGATTCAGCCATGCCAACAGATGAGGCTGTTGTTCACATCTGCTTATAAGCGCTCCCTGCTAAATGTGACTGCCTTTACAGTTTGTGTGAGCGCTTCTTAATTCTGCTTCAGTGTCAAAAGTTAAAATGCTCGGTCTGAGATAACCCCAGCAATATTGCCTGAAGTGAATTAGGAAGTGTTCCCATAAAGAGTTCTGCCAGCAGAGCTGTTTGGGTGAAAAAGCACGGCCGGATCTGGAACAGACCATCCATCCACAGGGTCTGAGAGAGGCAAATCAGAGTTAGTGAACCACAGTGGAGATATCAAAGTAACTGATAGTATTTCTAAAAAATATTTATAATATTCACAGTCAACATTGCTATCTGAGGCAATACAGGTTGAGAGACTGGAAGGGGTAGAGCTGACCAAACCCAAATAAGCCAGTGGACCTGGCAGCTCCCTAGTATTAGGCAAGGGGTGGTGAGTCTCACTGTTATTGCCCTTTCATCTGATATCGAAATAACATAGCAAAATAACAACCGAGTGTGTTTTGTCCATTGAACTGATATGCAGGTGCCATAGAAAACATGCACTGATCGAACTTACACACATTACTCTTCATTTTGGCTGAGTAGCTGTGTACACACATGGCAGAAATTACAATTACGTATCTCAGGCATTTGCCATATTTTCGTCAAAGACTTTGGAAAGTAGGAGTTGGTGCTCAAATCCCCTAGACAGGTATACACACTGAGGTGTAGGGATTCGTGTAATTGAAAAATAGCCATGATTTTAAAAATACAATGAATGTGAATTTGAGTCAAATTTTTTACTGCAATCTAAGCTGTTGTTCAAGTCCCTCACATAAATTTTTTTAATTGTTTTTCTATTTTAGGTTTGTGAGAAAGGAAATAATCCTAAATTGGTGGAATTGCTCTTAGCCAATGGTGCTCGAGAGCAGGATGTTCGGTGTGCTTTAACCATCAGTATAAAGAAAGGAGATAGCCAAATCATCAGCTTGCTCTTAAAGAAGCTTAGCCTTGATGTAGCCAACAGCAGTATATGTCTTGGAGGATTTGGTATTGGAAGACTTGAACCTTCCTGGCTCATTCCTTTGTTCCCGGAAAAACTTACTTCTTTAAGAAAACAAAGTGAGTATACATAGAACTTGCTACGCTAAATGTGTTAGTAACTCTTGATGGTATTATATTAGTGTTTTAGGTCAAGATCTACAGTTGAGGATTTCTTCTAGTGCTCAGTTGGTTGTTGAATGACTGTTAAACCTTGAAAATAAAATCAATCAGGTATTTCTGTTATTATTTTTAATGCAATGTGAATTTCTTGGAGAATATGTTATCTTCTTGGTTTCTAGATGCAGGTTCTGCACTGGCAAGAATGGTACTAAGATACCAAATGAAGAATATTTCAGAGGATAAATCAAGACACTTCTCTGAAGATGGAGTGGATAAAAACTATGAGTGGAATTTAATTTCTGACCCATTAGTGGACAGCGTTTTCCCTTTAAATGATGATATTGATAGTGAAGGTAATTGTTTTCTTGTAGTTTTGTCTTTTTATAATCCCAGTCTAGCATGCCAGGACTAGACCGTAGCTACAAATTCCTTTAAAGTAATTAGGCAACTGTGAGACTATCATCTGAGGAATAAATAGGATGTAAAAAAAAACATAAATCAGTTTTTTGTTTGTATTTGAGATTAAAAACACTTCCCATGAAAAAATACTTTTATCTAAAATTTTGTTTATGGTACCTTTGAAAAATAGGTTACAGTGTGTAAGTATGCGTCTTTATCTGCAAAATTAGGACCTTAAAACATTTTATTAGATTATCAACTTCAAATCAGTTCTTCATGTGTTGAGTTGCTTTCCTGTAGAGAGAGAGGGTGGGATTCATCCAAACAAATTTAGACATCGACTGTTTTGATGTCTATTTCTGAGCTAGTCTTGTAGACTCTCTTTTTATTCAATGGCAAAAAAAATAAGTGCTTTAAGACCATAATTCATCTCATCATAAATAAGCCAGATAAATTGTGGTCTAGAAATGTCATGTTCCCTGGACTGTCTGTAAATGAAGAGCACCCAACTACATCTGATATAGAGGACTATATTGTAAACATACAAATTAGGTGAAATAAGCCCTATCCCAAGGATATTTAACTGATCAGAAAGTATAAATGATGAGTCTATATTCAATCCAATGTCATTCTTGGCAGGCCTGTCAAGAAATCTGCATGCCTTTAACTTGTAAAAAAACAGCATTTCTGTCTATAAAATCAGTATTTTGATTAAAAACAGGAAGGGGTCTTATCATGGCTTTTGTTTATTCAGATGTTGTGTTTTAAAAGTGCTGGCTACGTGAAATCATCACAGTTGAAGGATTTGAGTTTTGGAATCAGAATCCTAAGGGTTTTTTTTTTTTTTGGTTCTCTCTTTTGTTCTCTTCCTTTGCATCATTCAGCACCATTTTTCATTTCTGTAGTACTATAGCACAGACAAGTGATACTGATAGGTACTATTTGTTGTCCCGCATAGAAAAGTTGTTAAGTTATGGGTAAATTATGGCAAAAAGTATCGACTTTACTATCAGAAATGATTTTAGGAATTACCTAGGAATTAGGAATGATTTCTTTGTGATAGCTTTGAAGGGAGGAATACTAAGTGCATCCAGATGACCCCAGATTGCCAAAGCCAGAGCAGTACTTGATGTTTCAGTCTCAATAAACATAGGAGTGTAAATGTGTTTTTAAATAAAATTTAAATAAAAATTTACTTTACACTGCAGTAGCACAAAAATGTGTCATGTAAACATATACAATAATACCAGCTTGTTGGAAATTTTAATGATAAAGCATCAATATAACAAGCTGCGGTTCATATTTGGAGCATGTCAAGTTATTATAGGGCATGTTAACATTCTCAGCATATTGCACACAGAATTAACCACTGAGCTCCTGCTAAGATAGATGTGTTTGAAATGTCTCTCTTCTTTGTATGTCAGCATCTACATTACAGTTGAATTCTAAGTCTCAGCTTTAAATACACTTTCTTATTTTTCTGTCATCCTGTGTTACTGCATTGTGCTAGGAAGTGAAGGTTCATTTTTTACAAAAAAGAAGTCCAATTCCATTGCAGCTGCTGATTTATACTGTAGGGAAATGGCCTTACAAAGAGGTTCTCCTACTTTGCCACGCCATTCCTACTCTGTGGTAAGTCAGATCCTTATTCATTCCAGGCTCCCATTAAATCCATATGTGTTGTGTACTGTAAAACTGTTAATAATTAAGTGTTAGAAAAGGTCTTGTAACCATACAGGTCCTTGTCTCACTGTTAGCGTTTAGTATTCCCTTCTACTGCTGTGCAACTACTGTCCTCTAATTCAAGTCACTGTATAGATGAGAGTTTATACCAGCAAAATTTATGATCAATAAAAATATACATGTTTCTGTGAATTGCTGAAATTTCCAGTCTGATGTTTTAATACTGTACAAATGCAAATACAAAAGCTGAGGGCCTATTCAGAAACGCTAACTATCCTCTAGTAAAGCTAATCTACCACTTGATGATGAAGAGAGATTTCACCAGAGGACAAATTGGTGAAAAAAAAGTCATCTTCATTTGAAGGAGCTCATCTATTTCCATTGACTGTAAAAGGAAACTAGAGAGAGTAACTTCCTCAGAATAAAGTTAGTTTCTGTAAATATCTGTCTCCATCCTATCACCCTACCCTACTGAGAGTCATTTTAGGTTGCCCAAAATGCACTGCTTCCATTACATTTTAAATCTACTATTGTTTCATACTGCATATATCAGCAATTTTTATGAAGATGTTACCTGTTGTTATTTTTTGAGTCTGTTGTTGTTACCCATGGAAGTTCTCACAAAAAGAAATGACAATCAAAAGAAATTATTTCAGATATCCGTATATATCTGTATCTGTTCTTTTTTTGTTCTGTTCTGGGATTTTCCAGGGACCTGGCTCAGATTATGAACCATTAGTGAAACAAAAAAGAAAATTACTGCTTTCAGATGAATCTCCCAGTAAGTAAATTATACAATTTAACACTTATAACAGATTTTTTTAGCCTTATAATTATATACGAGTATACTTATACAAGTATAACATGCAAAGATTATATAGGTTATATATTTGCTTATAAGAGAAGGATACATTTTGAAATACTACAGTAGAGTACAAATAATGCATATACAGTCAAATATCTTCTTCCTGGGCTTCACAAATAATTTGTGAATTACAGACAATGTAATTTCATGAGTTCCCTTATTAGCTTTGGAAAGCTGCTACTTCTGTTGTACAGCACAAAAGTGACTATAGTCACTCTTCCCTAGTCTTACAAATTTGTCTCTTAGTAGAAATCTTCATTGAATTGTATGTTAACCAATATCCAGAAATTCACTGTTTCATATGCTTTTTGATCCCAAGATGATTGATCTTAATTTTAATTACTTGATAAATGAAATAATACGACTAAATGATTGCATATTTTCCTATGCTTTTGTTTTAATAGGAGGAATCTCAAAATTCTCACCACGTTTAAGGCCATCAGACAGTCTTTCTTCACTGATCTCAGAGAAAGAATATATTAAATCATTAGATCTTTCATCTAATGAGCTGGAGAACATTGATGCCATCAGCCAGAATAGCTGTTTAACTAGTCATCTGGAACATCTTGAGAAACTGGAGCTCCACCAAAATGCTCTTACAAACATTCCACAACAACTTTGTGAAGTAATTCTGCATAATTTTATGTAATATGAGTTGAGATTATCTACAATACATTGTCTCCAACAATATACTCATACCAATACTACTCATGAATATGGGTGTATATTTTTGCATATTTAATTTTGCACTCAGTTTTCATTCAGTGGATTTATATGCAACTAGAGGTATAGACACGTTCATGGAACTTTTTAAAACCATTTACTGCAAAGGACTGCTCTAGGATGTGTGCGTTATAGTGAGTAATGTAATTAAGTAAATGGAACTGAGAACTGCAAGCAATTCATGTCAAATTTTATGAAACTGAGTTAAATAATTTTATAGAGTGCTTTATGTTTTATTTTTAAATAGAAGTATTATGGATTCCTTTTAGTATAACTGCTGTTCTCTACTATTTTTCCTGGTCAGGCAAATATAATTAAATTAATAAATTGCATAACATATAACTCATTTTAGAACTTACAAATTCATATTTTTTCATTTTTTAAAAACAAGTTCTCTTTTTCTTTCAGAACTTGAAATCTTTGACATATTTGGATTTGCACAGTAACCGATTTACATCTTTTCCTATTTATTTACTGAAAATGAATTGTATTGCAAACCTTGATATCTCTCGAAATGACATTGGACCTTCCTTTGCTTTGGATCCTTGCATCAAATGTCCAACTCTAAAGCAGCTTAATCTATCATACAATCAGCTGGTGTGCACTCCTGAATTTCTTGCAAATGTTGCAGAAAACCTGGAACAACTATTGCTAGAAGGGTAAGAATAGTACCAATAAATGGATAGTAGTATAACAAACATAACAGAAAATAATATATTTGTCATCTTGAATAATACTATTATTGCACAGAAAAGATCATTTAATCAGTAATTAAGCATTGTTGTTATTTTCTAAATGTGTAAATTACTATAATTTTAATTGTTAAATTACAAAGTGTATTAGGTTATCTGTTAGCTTTGATAGAATTTAATAGCATGGCAAAACAAGACAATTTCAGTAACATACTGAAAACATCATATAACAGCATTTTTCTACTGTCATACTACTCATTCAAAGAATTCTTTGTGTTATCTAACATATTTAGCTACTTTTTCTGTTATGTAAATTATTTTGACTTTATTTCGAAACCAAGGGTTATTCGGAACTATGATTCATGAAATTATATTTATTGATATGGGTATATTTCAAATGACAGATAGGGGTATATTTTAAATTTCAAAAGTAGAGAAAATACATAATTTTTGGTTTACCAGCACTACTTATCATATTTGTTAGTGAGTGGAATAATTCATACTATATAGGGAATTCTTACAAATACTATTATTGATAGTTCTGTAAACTACGGACACTGTCTCATATATCTCCCATAGTCTGTTATTTTAAATAAGGGTGTGATATTTTTTACCACGCAGAATAAAGATAGCAAGATATGTAACTAAACCAAACAGTATTAAAGAATCGAATCAAATTCTCTAAAGCGAAGATTTTAAATTTGCAATTTTATTGCAATTCCTCATTACATTTATTTTTAATATTATTTTAGCAATATTACTCTTGCAAAAGCATGCTGCATGGTCCTTTTTATCCCTGCATTTTTCCAGCCTCTTTCCGATGTTGTTCTTTCTAGAATACATTGTTTGTAGCATGACATATGAATCCTAAATTCCCCCTCTGGAATTTTCATTCTTTTTATTTTTTTTAAATTGACTGTCATTCTGTGATCATAATCCTGCAGAAAAACATCTTTAGTAGACAGATCTACTCACAAATGTATCACTCCCCTTTCTGTAGGTTTGAATGGCGCTATATAATCAGGAAGTGACACCTTATTGTACTTTCTGACGTTTGCTCTACAGATTAATTAAAATAACAATGACTGATATTTGGGTTATTTCATGCTGCTGCATATGCCAATATTTTTGCTGACTGGTCAGTCTTTATTTAGATGAAATTCTTAATTTTGGTTTATGTGTGTAAGGATAGCAATGTCAGGTCAATGCTCTTTAAATTTTCCTTTTTAGCTAATAGTTTCTGGGTAATACATGGATTTCTTTTTCTTCTCATTATTATAGAAACAAGATTTCCTGCTTATGTTCACCCATACACTTGAAAGAGCTGAAAATTTTAAACATTAGTAAGAACAATATTTCAGCCCTTGCTGAGAATTTCTTCACGGGCTGTATGAAGCTGGAGCTGTTCAATGCCAGGATGAATGCCCTTGGTAAGCACCTAAGAAGCAGAATCCACCTTGTAGAAACCTTTCCATGTCACAGAATTCCTCAGCCACCAGCAGTTGCCTTCTGGGAGGCAGTCAAGGGAAACCTATGCTTGTCCTTATTTAAACTCTTCCCTAGGCATCAGCTTTTGATCACTGTTGGAAACAGTATATAGGGCTAGATGGACCTTTGGTGAGACTCTGCGTAACTGCTCTTGTTACTGTCTTCATAGCGAATGCTCTAAAAACAGTTGAGTGTAGTTGGGATGATACATACCATTGTGTAAGGTTCAAGACAGAGTGAAATTGTTTAAAGTTAGCTTGAAAAAAAAAGTCTAATACTGTACTGAAATACATATCAACTGTTATCACACTGTATCCAGCATTGACTTTTGAATAAGATAAGGTGTTTCATTTAGTTGCGTAAATGTGTCAGTTGAGATGCCTTGAAGTAGTCCACTTGGCCTATGGCTGCTGGTCCAGGAGATGCAGGTCTGCATGGATCATGGATCCTGTGCTGTATTTCCACGCTGCGTCCAGATAGCTCAGGTACCACTGAGCAGCTCACCATTTCACTAGACTCCCGTATTTAAGCAATTGAATTGAGCCCAGAATGTGTTTCAGTAGCTTAACTTACGTTGCGCAAAAGTTTCAAAGTTAATTTACTGATGAAAAACACAGCTGATATAAATGAAATTTTAATGATATTGTGGGAGTTTGTAAGTTATTTTTAGAATTTATTTCCCTCTTCAGGATATAAAATTTTCTATTTTGAAATCTTTTATTGTCACAGTGTTTTGGAAGGTAGGTCTTATATGTGCAGTGTATAAACACAGCTGAACCGTTAAAGTCATTTTTACGTTCTTATGACCTACCACACACTGGGTGAATGATAGGAATGTTACATATACTGGCAATACAGTAAAGTGTGAATAAGATTACTTCAGTGTTTAGTGCCCATATCACACTAAGTATAATAGGATGCAATGTGATAAAAGCCCATACTTTAACTCTGTTCTACACTTCTTTCATGTTGAGAGTTCAGTTTTAAATGAGCTTAAAAATAAGGTTCAGATTCTGCCTTTGGCAGCTTGTGTAAGGACCTGCGTATATAAGATGATAGACTGACCTTTTAATCTGCCTCTGATTTTAGAAAATTCCAGTCTTAAAAGTAATTAAAGCAGTGCTGAAAAATAGTGGAATTAACCCCTTTTTCTGTTCTAGAGACAATACCTGATTTGTCATCCAGCATAACAAGTTTGAAATTATCTCAAAATCATTTTATTAGTGTTCCAGAAACGATTCTTCTTCTACCACAGTAAGTTGTTATTTTACTTACTGAAGTTAGTCATGTTCTCGATGAATAAAATCTAATGGCAAGACTTTTGTTAAGCAGAAAATTCAGCATGTTTTACTCATTTTCAGGAAATCCTCTTTAAAAGGTTAAATCCAAAACTTAACAGCTTTTAACTGAAACCAAACAGTCACATTTTCTTCATTATTTGGAGAAATATTACTCCTCAGATAAGTCGAGACTACACAGATCATTTTTGTTAAAAATACCTTCCTTGACTGCCGAAGCTGACAGTTCTTGCTTAGAAGACCAGAATGAATTTATCTTTTTCTTGATACCAACACAGTAAAAAGATACTGGTGATTTTTCCTTTTCAACAAGTTCTGCAGCTTCAGATTTTTTCCCAAGGCTACTGAGATTAGTGTTTCACTTCCCAAATATAACAGGATATTTATTCTCAACAAATGACACTTCCCCTAGATAGAATTGTGATAGAGATGCATGTGACATTTCTTTTTCTATACCTTCAAAGCATTACTTGTGGAAATCAGAACTTCCACTTTTTTTATAGAAGTTGCTGACCTCAACAGGTCACTGGAATCAGATGGTAGGAGGAGTGACTGGAAGGGATGATTGGTTGTCTGATAGATGTGGGCAGATGTGGGTGCTGATGGCACCATGAGGGGCAGCAGGTCAAGAAAGAGGACTGGTGCCTACAAGGTAACTGAAGAAAGTGGGTCTGATAAAGCTGAGATGGAGAGAGTGGGAGGAAAGAATAACCAAATTCTTCTGAGCGCAGAAACAATCAGATCTGGATAGTATTATTAGGCTGTATATGTAACAGTTCCAGTACTTTAAAAAAAGACTTGTGGACTTATATTAATCAAATTTAAATAGAGTATGTCATTATTAACGTGACTAACCAAATGCTGTCAAGAACGTTACGCTATGCTAGCATGCTGATATTTAAACTCGCAGGAGTAAATCCAGTGGATATGTTGAAAAAGATGCAGCTTTCAGGTTCCGCATCTCCCAGCCTAGACAAGTCAATAAGGAATTGCATTAATTTCTTGGCATGGTTCATGCCACAGTGAAATAAACACAACATATTTGTCCAACAGATGGCTTATTAAAAAGAAATGTTTGTAATCCAAGTACTTTATTATGTGGTTCTTAAATATGCATATAGTTGAACTATATAATTTATGCATATACATATATAAAAACATATATTCATAGAAACATTCTGAGAAAAGCACAGTGAGATATTCATACTGTCTGATGTTAATTTTCTAAGTTAGGAGCAAGAGATTGGTTCAGATCACTTAAGTTAAGTGAGGATCCATAGACTATAAAGGGAATCTTGATAATATCAGGAGCTTCCCTATTGCTTTTTTTAAAAAATGAAACGTATAAAGCACATGAAAATACATATTACTGTTATGTTAAATTGAAATTAACCTTTTAAATACATTTACCCTAGTAAGTTTGATGTTGCACATAACAGTGTGCTTCATGGTCTTGTGCTCACATGTAACTGGAACCATGAGCCAAATTCTGTTCTCTGATACCTGGGCGTAGACTTGTGGCCACTGTTGTTCACAGTTGAATTACTGAATGTTTGCACTATAAAAGTGTGAACAAAATTTATCTGTGTCTGTCTACTAATCTGAACAAAGCCACGCATATCTATGTATTGTAGGAAGAGGAAAAAAGTATACTGTTATTCCAGAATCATATGTGTGCACTAATTTAAATTGATTCATTAATTTTCTATCTGAAACATATAACCTAGTACAATCTGAGTGTTTGTTTTCATAACCAGGCAATTTCATTCATAGGTAGATACATTGAGAGTGTATTATACTGAGTAGTCATATATATTTACATTTTCTTTTTTTTTTTAATCCGAGATAATGAAAATCTACTTATATCATCTTAATTACTTTTGTTTGTAGTAGTAATTCTCTATTTTCCCATCTACATTCCTCTCAGAAGACTATCTGCTCTGATATCTACTCCATTTATTTATTTATTAGAACTTCATATAGTCTCAGTTAATCTCAGTTTTATTTATTTCATTTGCTAACTTTTTTCTTTTGTATTTTCATGTTTTTAGTTTGCGATCAGTAGACTTAAGCCAAAATGAGATCATAAGCCTTCCTGGGCCAGTGCACTGGAAATCATTAAACTTAAGAGAGCTGTTATTTAATCACAATCAAATAGGCATCTTGGACTTGAGTGAAAAGGCATCTGCATGGTCTAGGCTAGAGAAATTACACCTGTCTCATAACAAGTTAAAGGAGGTAAAGTATGAGATTCTGTCTCAGAAAATGAAATCACTTTTCAATTTAATGCAGTTTTTCAATGTTCATTTGACTTTCATGTCACCCCCCTCATATCACTGAAAATGCTGTTAATAAAATGGTAAATGTATATCACCATATTAAACTTTTCTGTCTTGAATATGTCATATAATCAGTTTTCGTAAGTGAATTCATTATGAGCTCCTTTGTCTATTAGTCAGGAATGTTAACCCTGTTTATTTAAAAAAAATGTACAACTGTAAAAATAACACTTAGTTTTATTAAATATTTAAGGAATTTATGCTCATAAAAATAAAGGCTTTTTTTTAATGTTTAGCTGTCCATTAAATGTTCTTTTATCTAGATTCCTCCTGAGATTGGTTTCCTAGAGAACTTGACTTCTCTGGACGTAAGTCATAATCCCGATTTGAGATTCTTTCCAGATGAAATGGGAAAGCTGTCCAAAATCTGGGATCTTCCTTTGGATGGACTACATCTTAATTTAGACTTCAAACATGTGGGATACAAAGCCAGAGACATTATCAGGTTTGTTGCCATATTGTTCTTGAGCATTTTTGTTTTGCTTTCTTGCGATATGTAGTCAACAGTAAGGAACCAGCACATCCTTTTGAAAAGAACTGCTGATTTGTTAAATGATACCCAGCTTAGCTGCAACTCTGTTTAGTGTAGGCTTTACCATACACACACACATAAAATAGATTATAACCATATAAAAATATAATCATATTATTTCATGAATTTGTTGATGCTTCTATAAACCGTGCAATGAATTGTTTCTTACATGTTTTTTGTGTTCCTAAGAGCATTGCACAGAGCACATTCTGGAGTAATTACAAAACAAAAAGACACGTTATGAATTAAGCCTTGACTTTTGAATCAGAAATTAGAATAGGCTGCAAAAATCTCAGTAGTATCAAACAGATATTTAAAATTTGAAGTAAATGGTGTCTGTCAGGATTTTTGGCTGGTCTTGAGTTCTTTTGGTGTTTTCGTTATTAAACACTTATGTGAGTTCTGCAAACTATCTCTTATGCCAGATTTCTTCAACAAAGACTGAAGAAGGCTGTACCTTATAACAGAATGAAACTCATGATTGTTGGAAATACTGGCAGTGGGAAAACAACACTGCTACAACAACTAATGAAATGTAGACGAACAGAACTGGGGTCTCCAAAAGCTACAGTAGGCATTGATGTGAAAGACTGGATCATTCAAGGGAAAGGCAAAATGAAGAAAGAGCTTATATTAAATGTCTGGGATTTTGCAGGTATTTCAAGAGCTTATTGCCCTTTAATCTGGTCTTTTCTAATACATTAATGCATTGCTTATTCTTAGAATCAGAGTGTAAAATTTCCAATTGTAGACAATAGAATCATGCAAACTTATACTGGAAGTCAAATGACCAATTATAAATTAGTGAATTCTGGAAATTTTCAGTTAATTCCTCAAATTTCATTTAAAGACTTAGGAATTTCTCATCACCAAATGTGGTCTGATCCCTCATTTCAACCATGGTGCTCTAGAACTGTGATTTCAGAATAGTAAGAAACTTGCTGTGTGATCATGTAAATACAGCCTATACCACAATGCATAGGCACAGAGGAGCAGCATTCAAGTTAAATGTCCAACTTCATTTGTGACATGTTGTGATTTTAAGTACTTAATCATGTGAATTTAGTTCTCTGTTATTTTGAAGTTGCTGGAAGGCCAGGAGGAAGGGAGGGAGGAACTTAAAAAAGAGGGAATTAAAATTTTGGTATTTAGAAATTCAGTAGTGGATTTTTAAAAGAATCGTGACCTTCCAATTTCTCTTTGCAGTGACCGTGTTTATCCAGTTATTGGAACTTACACCTCTTGATTTGAAAGTAGCTTGCTTGTTTCAGCACTACAATTCAATCAGAGAGATACCTCAGAGTATCTACCTAAATTCATTGTTATTATAGATTTACTGTCCATTTAGATAAATTTTTGTAAGCATTAATTTCATTTGTGGAGTAGTGATCTGAGAACATGTGATGTTCTGCTGCCTTTTTGTGATCTGAAGATGTTCATAAGAGAAGTCCTAAACCATGGGTATTTTTTATCATTAGGACAAGAGGAGTTCTACAGCACCCATCCTCACTTTATGACCCAAAGAGCTTTATATCTTGCTGTATATGATCTCAGCAAAGGACAAGCAGAGGTGGATGCTATGAAGCCATGGCTTTTTAATATCAAGGTATTAATCAATAAATGTTTTACAGAATGGATTTCCACTTTCCAGGAAGCTGTTGGTAAACAGTGAATTCGCTGCAAACTTTTCTGAGGGAGGGGAGGAGGAAAGGAGCGCTTCAGCAAATAAAACCAGTAAGATGAAACAAGACATATGCATATTATTGGATAGGAAAATATGTGCAGACATATAAAGGCAAGATCAGCACCATTTTGTACTTGAAATGGCACAAAATGATGCGCAGAAGAATAATTTGCGTGTTCTGGCAATATTTTGAATTGACTGATAAGAAAGGGCTAGTATTAAAGAGATGACAAGAGTTAGGCTTGCTTTTTCTTTTACACCGTTGTAAATTCTGAAGAAATCAGAATTTCACTAATTCAAAACTGACTAGATGTGGGCTTGAAATCATGCTGTTAAGTTTTTGCTTAGCATCTTAACAGGAATGATTCTAGGGCTACAATAGGGAAACTGGGTTTAGAACCTGCCTATATATTTTAATTTTGCTACAGATGTTTTATTTTCATTTGCTGGAGTCACTCCAAGGGTGAGCATTACTCATGTGTTGCTTTCAGTCTGATGTTAGCCATGGCTGGGCAATGCAGTTACATCAAGATTTTGTGTACTGACCCTTTTTGTTAACCTTGGTTGTTTTCACTCTTTTCACCTTGAGCAGAGATGTTCAGAGAGTCACAGTCAGTTCACTTTTGATGAAGACCATTTCCAACATACCCTCCTTTGCTAGACAGTGCTTGCTAGTATTTCATAACTGCACTATTCCTGTGATAACTAACACTTTGCTTTTCCAGGTTTTTTTATGAAAAGTACAGTTGCCCACCTCTCTTACTGACAATGTTATTAATCTGCAAAAATGAGATCCAGATCTAAACTGCTTCCTTTAAAAATAATAATTATTTGAATCCCTATTTTGATTTAGACTGCCCTCTATATGTAAAAAATATGGTACATGTTTATAGACTGATAGCATTTTATTATCTTATTCAGTCAAGGGTTTTGTATGGGTATGTTGTTTAAAATTACTCTGAAAAAAGACATGAAGTACTTATTTCAGATTTAGATCTACCTGTTACTCAAACTCATTTTAAAAAGTTGTATTTAAGAAGAAAGAGGAAGAAACAGTTGCTTTTTTAGTTTATTGGATGATTTGACTAAATTGTTCACACTTTACATGCATATCAAAAAATAACATCAGAATTCACCATTGAGTTAATAAATTATATGGATCTTACTAACAGGCTCGAGCTTCAACATCCCCTGTCATTCTTGTTGGCACTCATTTGGATGTTTCTGATGAAAAGCAACGTACAGCCTGCATAAGTAAAATTACTAGAGAGCTGCTGAATAAGCGAGGCTTCCCAGTGATCCAAGACTATCACTTCGTGAATGCTACAGAGGAATCTGATTCCATTATCAGACTTCGGAAAATCATAATAAAGGAGAGCCTTCACTTCAAGGTAGGCTAGATACTGTTTGCAACGTTGAAAACATCCTGGTTTTAATTAAATGCATTTTTAAACACATTAATTAAACACATAATTAAATAAATTTGTAGTGTGATAGCAAACTCATCATACCTTACATAAAACCTTAGACAAAGCAATATAATGAAGGAAAATCACCAGCTTTGATTTCATTTCTTTTTCTATCAAAAAAATCAGCTTAGTAAAAATCTCAGCTAAGGATAAGTTTTGTCTGTGAACAATAGGATCATTCATTGAATATTAATTGAAAATTGGTAGTCTTTTTCTCATGGAGAAATCTGATCAAAAACAGTTCATTTTTGTTCAATGGCAGCAACTAATTGCAATAATAAACATTGCAAGATTTCAGGGGTCAGGAATCAGGTTTTGTGAATGAAAACAGGAAAACAAGACCCCCTAGACTGAATGATCCTCCTAAACTGGAGAATCTGCACTTGTAGTTCTGTTGTCTCCAAAGCCGTCCCTACCACTCGTTCCCTGCTGTCTCCTTAGCCACAGCATCCAGCTCTGTCAGTGTGAGTGACAAGTATGAAGAAACTAGCCCAGGCATGGAGCTTATAGAAAGACAAGGTCTAATTTATAGCAAAAAAGAGTATACATATTCTTATTTTTAATATTTGTACAATGCCAAACATGTATACAATGCCATTACACATTAAAGAGAAAAGGTGATCTCTTGTGCTACTGAAGTCAATAGCAAAACTTCATAAATTGCAGCAGAGCCCAAATTTATTCTGCATTACTGCTCTGGAGATTTTAAAGGACAAATGCTGTATTTATGACTACCTCACACTGCTGTGTTAGAAAGGAGGGAGAGAGTGCAGACTCCTCTTTCTCTCATCTCAGAAACCACCAGTTTAGCAACATCCATAATCTGCCTAACTTCATTCCATAGTTCAAGGGATAGCGAACCATTGCTAAGTGGCAGCAAGGTGGCTTATTGAGGTGGAATGAATTAATTTCACTTCTTATACATCCAGAAGACACAAACAGAGTAGATATGTGTAAAGATATATGAAGTCCTACATCTCACCATATTTTTTCAGCGCTCAGGAGACATTCTGCTTTTTGAAAACACCTCCCTCCTAAATACCTAAAAATTGCTCCTCTAACATCCACATCTCTTGCAACTGTGATATTCACTGATGTTTAAACTTTTACCACATAAAAATGAGGTAGCCAGAAGGAAAGGTGATAATTTCCATATATAATGCAGACATTTTGTGAAAGGAGAATTACAAGATACCTGGTTAGAAGTTAGGCAAAGTGACTTAAGTACTAAACATTGTCATTAAGTGCTTTGAATCTTTCAGGAGCTTTGAATATTTCAAGATTACATAAGGTAGTACTGGCATTTTTGACACACAAAAAAAATGCCACAGTGCACTGGTGCAACTTCTTTGAGAGAAAGATTATAAACTGAGAAAGAAGCCAATCTGGAAAAGTTGGGAATATTGTGTCGTCCCCCCGCCCCCTGAAAAATGACTACCTTAGTACCCATAGAGAATGAAAGACCTGATCAGATGCTAATACCAAAGGTCAAAGGATGTATTCAAGAAGGAATTCGGGCTACAGGCCTAGGGCTGAGTCCCCCACTGTGCTTCCCTTCAGTGCTGCTAACCTGGCCAGACTTACTCCTTCATCTCCTCCCATCCACTGAGCATCATCACTCAACTGCAGAGACTTTTAATTGAGCTACTACCCTTTTCCCTCCACTTGTCTAAAGACATGTCTGGAGACATTACAGGTTACGAGTACAGTATTTTTTTCTTATTCTATTATTTGCCAGTTATCCTGTTACCCTCAGATGTATGACATCGTGTGTTCATACAGTGAATACTTTCCTTTTATTTTAAACAGAAGCTTCTCTTTGATCTTTTCAGATGTGTCATTTTTTATTTTTTATATACATATATTATGGAAATATTTTCTTCTATGAATATTCATTTATAGAAAGACATTCATATTATAATTCTGAAAGAAAAATTAGTTCCATTTAGCTTTCAGAAGCCATGTTAGTCAATAAATGAGTGGTTTTGTTCTTTATTGCCATTACTATTGTCTAGAGACTCCCACCTTACATCTTGGTTACATCATAGTTTGCATTTTCCATGAATAAATTAATAAATTTGAGATTATTCCTGATTATACAGATCAGAGATCAGCCTGTGGTTGGTCAGCTGATTCCCGACAGCTATCTGGAGCTGGAGAAGCGAATTTTGTTGGAACGTAAAAATGTCCCAGTTGAATTTCCAGTGATTGATCAGAACCGATTACTAAAACTGGTACAAGAAAGCCAGTTACAGCTGGATGAGAATGAGCTCCCTCATGCAATTCACTTTCTGAATGAATCAGGTAAAGTATTATGTTCAATGTATAATATTTGTTGTTAGTGGTTGGCTGCAAATCTGCAGCAGACACTTGTATGCATTTTTCAGTCTTGCACAAGATTGTCACAGTATGTTGGAACTGAAATGCTAACTTTGGGTAATATTGCAATTTGATAATCCATATCTTTATGTCATAAGGGAATTTCATGATATAAAGAACCACTTCATTAACAGTTTATCCATCTTACCCCTCTTTGAAAACATCACACTTGCTGGTTAGACAACACAACTTCTGAAGAAAGATGCAATCACTAGAATAGCTTTAGTAGAATAGCAGTTAGGTGAATATATTTAATAGCATGTATTAGTACCATACAGACTTCATAATAATAAATAATAAACCGCACTGAAAATACCTGCAAAAAAACAAGTCAGATTACAAAGCTAGCAAAACATTTGGAAATAAAAGTAAAGCTGAACAGACCGTGATTGCATTCTACCCTCTTGAGATATTGACATAAATTCAATGATTATTTGTTCTTCAAATTGCTCATATAAAGTCATCCAAGAAAGACAGCCCAAAGCTGGATGTTTATTTTGCTTCATATGGAGCTTAAGAAGTGCATCGCTGATGATGTTATTCTTTGCACAGGTGTACTGCTTCATTTTCAAGACCCAGCACTACAGCTGAGAGATCTGTATTTTGTAGATCCTAAGTGGCTGTGTAAAATCATGGCACAGGTCAGCCTCTGATTACTTTTTATATTTGCATTCACGGAGCTCTCTCCTCTGTCCCAAGCCATGGTGACTTTACAGCCATCCTTTTTCACTGTTTCTTTACATTTTCATGATCTAGTCTTTTTTCAGCACGCAGACTGGTTTACCTGGCTCTTTCTTTGCCTTTTGCATTCTAGGCAAATGTCTGACTCAGTACTTTCATGTTCTCAGGCTGTAATGTCCAATATCATTTACACTGCACTGGATACAAGAATTCATGTATAGCAGAAAAATTCCAGGGATGCAAAATAATCCTGCAATATGTTGCTATAGGTTGAGGTAAAAGCTGGAAGTCTTGATCAAAGTAGTAAGAATGAGGGAGGAAGAGTCACTGTGCGCTTTGTACAGACAGTAGCTGAAAGTGATACAGAATCACATATTGGGACAGGAGAGCAGCAGACTGCCTGCTTAAGTGAATCCGTCATTGATATGTTAATTTAGAGACTCTCAGACTTTTAGATGTTTATTCAGATTTCCCAGCTTCTGAAACTTTACCTTGCATTCAGTGGAGGAATTGGGGTTGCAAAAGTATGAGTTTGAGCCTTTAAAGCTACTGGGAGTGAGAGAAGACCTAGCAACCTATCACTGTACATAGGTTCCTTTCTGACAATGCTTTCACAAATTAACGTTTAGAATAATTTTCCATATAATATGAAACAGTGAAAGCTACTGAAGAATGGCAGCACACTAGTGGCTTGGACGGGTTAAATTTGTTCACTGGTGTCTTCTTGCTGACTAGCATGAAATGTTTGATTTCACTGTGATAGGGAGTCCATTTTCTTTCTGCTAAATAATAGACTACCAAATATTTTGGGGAACAAAGTTTGTCAGAAAAATGCAATCCACTGATGACTGTACATCTGAAATTGTTCTACTTTTTTTAAAGATTCTGACTGTGAAAGTGGAAGGCTGTTCTAAATATCCTAAGGGAATTGTAAAGCGTTCAGATGTGGAAAAATTCCTTTTAAAGAAGAGCAAGTTTCCTAAGATCTACATGTCACAATACTTCAAGCTTCTGGAAAAGTTTCAAATTGCTTTGCCATTAGGCGAAGATCAACTACTAATCCCAAGCAGGTAAGCAAAGAGCTAAGCCCACAAATGTGCTATAGAAATCAATCAGAAAAAAAACCTCCCATTAGGCTGTAAAGATATTTTAGTTTAATTGATCATAAGGGCAATTTCACATATGAAAGCAAGATTTGTACTTATTACCCCATATTTTTGTAAATGCCTTCACAGATGTGTTAAACTGTTCTTGTAGCAGATAAAGCTTACATCATATTAGCACAGTGGTAAATAGAATGTGTAAAAGATAAAATGCTTTATGAGGGTAATATTTCTTTTACAATTACCATACTTTGAGGCTACAGCAGGAAGATTATAATATAGCTTTATATTGCATCACTAGTGTGCCAACATTACAGATATTTATTGCAATATAAATTTTAACCATAATTTCCTATAACCTGTCTGCTTGAAATCAGAACTTCAATCAAGTTACTGTGAGGTAATAAAGTTACTTAGAGGCAATTTCTCCTCTGAACAGTCTAGTCATTAAGTGTGGTGACAAAGAAGAGTTCTGAATTTGAATGCTGTCCTTTTGCTTTGATTGAAGCAGGTCACACAGTTTCTCTGCTTCAGTTACAGATTTCCCTAACATGTTTAATATGGCTTATTTTGCTTAATGGAGAGATTGTTACATGGTTGTATTGATTAGTGTTTGTAATCTGTTCAAAGTGCTGGGACAGGAAGATTTTATTTGAATCCCTCTTATCTGCTTTATATATGCCGCAGGTTGTTCTCACACTTACATTCTTTGATATATAATGATTTCCAGTGAGGTTCTGTTGAGTTCAGATTAGAGCAGAACTTGACTTTAGCACAAACAAACAGAGAATAAGCAAATATATTATTAGGCTGCTTCATGATCATTTGAATCATTAATTCATTAATAAATATATTTTACATAATGAATAATGTATGTCATCACTCAGCTTTGATAAAGTACGTCACTAAATACTGTCTAATATTTTTATTCTTACAGTTTGTCTGATCACAGACCTGTTATAGAGCTTCCCCACTGTGAAAATTCAGAAATTATCATCAGGCTTTATGAGATGCCATACTTTCCTATGGGATTTTGGTCCAGACTGATCAACAGGTTGCTTGAAATATCACCTTATATGCTGTCAGGAAGAGGTACAAATCTTTAATTTCAGAAACAACAGTGAGCGTATTTGCTTTAAATGCCAACACCTGCATGTCCAAGCTCTGATTCCTGTTATAGTTTTGCTTTAGCTAATTTCTGACCACTTCACAAATGCGAGAAAATAAACAGTGGCCGTTTTTGTAACTTAGAAATATTCAGGAACATATGGTGCCTGATCTTTACAACAGTGTGCAAAAGAAAATGGAGGCATAAGCAGCCTCTTTCACTCCTTTGCAGGCTAGAGATGGAGGAAATCCTTGTATTTATGCAAGATTGGCATTCGCTTCTACAAGGAATACAGAAAAGAATGTCTTCCTCACAGAACAAGAAATTGCTTTTCTTCAGGGTCATTTATTCTCCCTTTATGAAAGTCTAAAAACTCTACTTTTATCAGAAGTGGGTTATTTTCTTTAGTTTTTTTCCAATGGTTCCATGCTTTGACATGGGATCTATCTCCTGAACTTCGTAATTACATTCATCTTTGTTTTTTTAATATGTGATTTATGAATATAGGTGACAAGTAAAGTATGCAAAATATGTATTGCTAATGCTCTACAAATATGAAGTATAACCATCTCTGCCACAGTGGTGTTTGATCTCCTCCTGAACCCAGAATTCAGATGTGAGGTAGCACATCTCACTATATCGTGAGTATGTGATAGAGGGAAGAAGTAAATCGTGGAGGTTTTTTCCTTACATTGCCTAAAATACCCTGTATTTGAACCCATATGTAATTAATTCCCTACATCCATTACCTGTGCACTGACATATCATCTGATTCAATATTTAGTGTTTGTGGATATGCCTTACAGAACGGATCACCAGTTGATACGTGTATTCAGCTTTTGTGGAGATATTCTGCCTGCAGAGGTGTAGTGTTTGTTTTGTTTGTTATATGGATATGCATAAACCTACAATCATAATTAAATATCTAAAGTAGTATGAATTGTTCTGAATATTTGAGAATATGACACATGTATTAGAGATCAGATTTTTAATCTTTTTTTTTTTTTCTAGAGCGAGCTCTTCGTCCTAATAGAATGTATTGGAGACAAGGCATCTACTTGAATTGGTCTCCTGAAGCTTATTGTCTAGTGGAATCAGCAGTATTTGACAACAATCCAGACAGTTTTTTGAAAATTACAGCACCTTCTTGCAGAAAAGGTTAATTATTCCCAAGCCTGATTTTTGCTCCAGTGTGATTGCTGCTTGGCACTTTGGTTTGTTGTGCTTTTGCCTTTTGGAATGTAGAGTTTGTTTTTGTAATTAGAACTATGGCAGGTAGAGGCTGTAATTTTTCCGTTTTGGCTTTTTAAAGGTTGCATCCTTTTGGGACAAGTTGTGGATCACATAGATTCTCTTATGGAAGAATGGTTTCCAGGTTTGCTGGATATAGATGTGTGTGGTGAAGGGGAAACACTGTTGAAGAAATGGGCTCTGTACAGCTTTGAGGATAGTGAAGAACACCAAAAAATACTGCTTGATGACTTACTTAAAAAAGCTGAAGAAGGTAAGTACTTATGCCATTTGAGGTATATCGATAAATATTATATAACATCTGCTTTATAACCTTTGGGCTCTTCACGTTATTTTAAAACATTTCATTTCAATAAAAAATAATTACAGTATGAGTCAAAAGCAGTTTGTTCTTTTTTTATGCTAGAACTTTCTGTATAGCTATACAATAAGGGACAGATTGCAGCTACTCTGTGTAGTCATATATAAAGTTGCAATAGTGAAAAGCATCTTTCTGTCATGATACCGATCATGGAACTTCATTGATGGGATTGAATCCAGCACATAGTAAAACTGATACTAGATCTTGCAGTTGGACCCTGTACAACAGAAATTTAAAAGGCAATGTTGATGAAGACATATCACATACTGATAAAATGTTTTCTTTTTCTATACAGAGAGAAAAATAATCTCTCAGTTTGGCATTGCTATATAATAGCAACTGCTGATCACATTTGATTGTACACAGGACCTTAAATTATTTGAAGATGTAAGATACTGTATAAATTGAATGAGATATTTATTTAGTACTCCATCACATGTGTGTGTATATATGTGTGTGTGTGTGTGTGTGTGTGTGTGTGTGTGTGTGTGTGTGTATGAAGCTCATTTTAGGTGCATTCATCATATGCACTCACAGAAATCCATTTCAGTACATTCTGAGTAGTGACTATGCTTTTTTTTCAACATCTCATTTAATTTTCTTAGGTGACCTTTTAGTAAATCCAGATCAGCCAAGACATGCCATTCCAATAGCTCAGATTGCTCCTGATCTCATATTGGCTGATTTGCCTAGAAATATCATGTTGAACAATGATGAACTGGAATTTGACAAAGCTCCTGAATTTCTCTTGGGTAAATATTATTTTATAGTTTCTTTTACAAAAAGCTAATATAAAAAAATCTATGGAAATCAGTTCTGCAATATATGGAAAACATTTTAGAAATTTCTCTTCTCTAGATATATATTTTTAACATGCTCTGAATTTCAGGTTATTGAGTTTTTAATTTTCCATTAATGTCTATTCAAAGACACTGGTTTTTATATGCTTAGATTACTATCCTAAAGCTTAACACAGTAGATGGTCCACACGTTTTTAAATTGGGCCTTTTCAGCTATTTTTGAGAAATGGTTGATGGCCTTTTGTTTTTAATATTATTTTCAATTTCATCTTTGAAAAGGTGATGGTGGGTTTGGATCTGTGTACCGTGCATCTTATGGTGGAGAAGAGGTAGCCGTAAAGATTTTCAATAAACATACTTCCCTCAGGCTCCTAAGACAAGTAAGAAATGTTGCCTTTTTCTCTGCTGCTCTTGGAATACCAACCTTAATGAGGAGCTTAAAATGCTAAAATATAGTGCAAGATTTCATTCCCAAACTCTTCTCAGAGTTCACCTCAGAACTACAGAAGTTTTGCTACTTGCATTATTTCACGTGATTTTACCATTTACAGGAGCTTGCAGTGCTTTGTCACCTCCATCACCCCAGTTTAGTGTCTTTGCTGGCCGCTGCAATCCGTCCCCGGATGCTGGTGATGGAATTAGCCCTTAAAGGATCTCTTGATCGTTTGCTTCAACAAGACAATGCAAGTTTAACTAGAACGCTTCAGCACAGGATAGCTCTACATGTAGCCGATGGCTTAAGGTAAACGCAAATTTTATGTTGCTGTAATAACAGGATACAGCTGCAAACAGGACATACTAAAAATGGGAAAGCTTATCATTTTTTATATCTCAGGCACGATATTCCCTGGCTCAGACAGATACCTGTCTTTCTGTTGTTGATTAGCTGATGCAGAACATGGACTTTTGTCACCTGTTTTTTCTAGGAGCAAGTGAGGCTTATATAAATAGAGAAATTGCTAGAACTCTGATTGGAACTTGCTGTGTGGCTGTTGACTCCTTACCAAAATGTCAAAGTAATTAATTTGGTGCATTTTTAAAGTCCTTTTAATACCTCAGGAGCTCTGGAAGTGTGACTATAAAACTATAAAACCATAAAACCTGCAAAGGAGCCTGGGACAAACGTAGCTTAAATTTCTGAGATTCAGTTTTCAAACAGCCAGCGACACTTCAGATGAGGCTCAGAACTAAAATACTGTGATGTTCATGCTCCAGTCAGTAGCATATCAGAACACGTCCAAAGTCATTATCCAATAAGGCAGTGCCATATTTGTGATGTTTGACATTTTGTTTACACAATGTTTAACATTCGAAAGCATGATTTCCTGTTGTGTGAATAATATATTCAGAGTGTGTGTGTGTGTGTGTGTGCGTGTGTGTGTGTGTGTAGGTACACATCCCTGAATTATAAATTTTTTCATTATATATACTTTTCCGATTAACAGGTACCTGCATTCAGCAATGATCATTTACCGTGATTTAAAGCCTCACAATGTGTTGCTCTTTACACTGTATCCCAATTCAGCTGTCATTGCAAAAATTGCTGACTATGGCATTGCCCAATACTGTTGCCGAATGGGAATAAAAACCTCAGAAGGCACACCAGGTATGGAAAAAATGCTTTGGTTTACATTGTATTGTGCCAAAAAAATACATAAAATGTTTTTGGATTTGGATTCTGTGAGAAAGAGTGTGGTCAAACTCCAGTCTACACTGTAGTGGGAATCACTGTGTTGCAGGTTGTGATGGCAGATTTAGACCTCTTGGCCTTTCTTCCTAGTCATTCTTTAACTCCTTTTATAAGAATTGAGTAGTACACTAAAGCTTTAAAAAGAGAACAAATTAAATTACATGCACTAACTGCATGTAACATCTTGATTTTTTTTATCTTGTTTTAGTATGCTTATTGTGATATGATATTGAAATTATATTGCTAAAATCACTTGTGTTTGCATAGGTAGGTCTTGATTTTTTTTAAAGGCAATGATTACTGGCACTATTCACTGATTTTAGAGAGAACACAGTAGCATCCATTTTAAAGCCCTGAACAGTGCAAGAACTATGAAAAGTGCCTTTTGGTCTTGGAAACAGAATATGAGGGTGTGACTTGTAGTGTTAAATATTAGGCCTTGAGTAAACACTGCAGACCTGCCCTTCTTTTTAAACATTCATTGATAAATGAATTATTTTTATGTGTAATGGTGCAGTACCTCCTTAACTGATGTACTGTCCCCTTCCTTAAGACTGATTGCTGATATTTTGGTAATCTGCCACATGCAAACTATTGCCAGCCCAGAAATAGTGCGCCATTTTTGGTTTACTTCCTGTGACATTTTCATCAATAAGCATTTACTTCTAAAAGGATAAAGATGACTTCAGCTTGGTATGAATCATAACTATTAATAAATGATTTATTTGCAGGATTTCGAGCACCGGAGGTTGCCAGAGGAAATGTTATTTACAATCAGCAAGCTGATATTTATTCATTCGGCTTGCTTCTGTATGACATTTTAACAGGAGGAGGTAGAATAATGGAAGGCGTGAAGTTTCCAAATGAATTTGATGAGTTAGCAATACAGGGAAAGTTACCAGGTATGCCTTGTTTCTTCAAGTTTTAACATGGAAAGAGACTGTTTGTCCTGCCTTACTCCAAAAATGTTATCTCTGATAGTGATCAGAGGAAGAGGCTAAATAATAGCAGTTTTCAGAAGCTTGTCCTAATTTCATAGAGTCTTCAAATAGTGAGAAATAGGTAGCTGTTCAACATCATACTGGATATAATTTCATATAGGTTCAAGGGATCTAGTTTGTTCATTTTATAAAGAAACAGAGGTTTCGTACACTTGGATCTTCATCTAGACCTGGCTGAAATGGGTATTTCTGGGTGTGCTTTCTAATGCCACGTCTGAACTTGACCCGTACTTACTACTGTGGTTATGCATATCATATAGTAAGATACAACCAATTCAACTTCTGTTCTTTGATCATGATACATCACAGGAAAAAAAAAACACTTTTAAGAAACTGTTCATAAAACTTTTTGATGCCAGTGACTTTAAAGGGCAGCCACTCCTAAAGGACTGAAATGGGAGTTCCCTTTTACCTGTCAAGAGTGTGAATTCCCTGCCTAGCTACATAACATTCTTCATTCTCCATCTGCTTTGCAGTATGTAGTTGTTGGTTTCTAGAAGTAAGACTAGACAGACTGAGAAGCTGGACCTGATGTAGTCAGCTGGACAATGTAACTCAGTATTTGGCAACTTCTTTGTAAAGAGATGTTGAAGATTAATAGTACTACAAGCTTAATGCATGATATTCGTATTTATTGCCCTGCAGTAGTGGATATGCTCATGAAGTATTCTTTAAGACTGTGAAAGAGGAAAGGGCAGCAACTGTACCTGTTGTTCCGGTACAGCCTCTCCATTAGAAAAGAGAGAGAGTTCTTACATTTCCTACTTCTAAAGGAGAATAGTCCAATTCATAGCTCAGATTGTCTAAAAAACACCCCCAAGGAGGATGGCCCACGAACCAATGACTAAGTATCTTTTGAGTGCAGTTGTCCATTTGTCTGTTTGCTATATTATGAGCCCTATGAAATAATGGGAAGTATTAGTTTCTGGAGATACTACAGCTCCATCTGTGTGCATGCTCATTATTTATGTATTTCCAACAAATAAAAGGCTAGCTGAGCTCACAAGTGAATGGTGCCTATCATTTATTGAACAGGATATGTTCGTTTGCGGGTTTTCTTCAGCCTTCTTTAATGTTACCTCTGTCTAAGACTGGAATATCTGCTATGCATTTTGATGAACCAAAAAGAAAGCAATACAGGCACTGTTATTGAATACTAAATTGGTCTTAGAGATGTCAGCACTTACAGCAATAAGATGCATATTCAAAGCAGTGAGTGTGAATTTAACTTCCACATCTCATAAATATTATATGGAGTTGCTTCTCTGAATTGCTATTGAAAATTCATCAGTATTACATATACTCTGACCAAACACAGAAGAGTAATCTTTCAAAACAGTGTGCACAGGAATTTAAAAGACTAAGGACTGAGATTTCTGAAAGCCTTGAATGGTCAGCATTAATCAAGTCACTGCTCATGCATATCCGTGATACATTCCAAAGTATATGGATATTCTGCAGAATCCATTTGGTGTAACTGCTGTTAATGAAAAAGACTCTGGCTCTGTGACTCCCATTTTTCATTAATGGCAGATGAGCAATTCTGAGCTGTTCATGATGACATTTTACCTAAGGGAATGATATTTCTCATAGTAGCTTTGTAAGAAGTTAGATAAAATCTTATAATACAAAGAAAGTTATTCAGAACTCTCAGTTCTGAACTGTGGTAAAGGCTAGTTAAGATATTACCTACTTTTATATTTTAGATCCTGTCAAAGAATATGGGTGTGCCCCCTGGCCTGAAGTAGAAAATTTAATTAGAAACTGTTTGAAAGAAAACCCTCAGGAACGACCAACATCTTCCCAGGTATTATTTAGTGTATTTATTATATGTATTTGTGTGTTAGATGACACCACAAAGTTATTGTGATTTCTAAAAAGAAATGGCCAATTTAAGTTAAGAGGTACAGTGTGTTTTTTCATTCTTTTGTGGAACTGAAACAGCCGTGGAATATTGCCTGCTCTTGCCATCCAGGGTAAACTGTTCTGTTCAAATCTACCAACCTTTTATTTGTAGCCAACTGGTTTTCCCTGTGTTACTGTATAGGGATAAGAGTGAAACAGGATTTAAATTACATGATGTTTTTTACTAGAGTTATGCAGAAAGGCCTTTGTTATAATACCAGTGCAGTTAGCCTACCCTGCTCCATGCATATGAAAGGATGAACGATGCTGCAGATCTGAAACCTACCGTCTGTTGTCACACATCACTTCAGTCTGGGAAATGGATGACTTTTTTCAAACGCCTTTTTTCAAACACACCATTGACTTCCTGAGATTTTAATTAAAAAATGAAAGAGTCAAGGTAAAGTTGCTCAGTGCATAATGATTGTTCATTAATGGTGGTATACAAATGAGCAAACCTGCTGAGATACTGTGTATGTATTCCATAAAACATTGTTACCCCTTGCTTCTTCTTTGTTTATCACTGCACGGGCCATCGTTATTACCTTGTGCATGCTGTGGCTTTCTTTGCAGGTTTATGAGATTCTGAATTCCGCAGAGCTTATCTGTTTGATGAGATACGTTTCAATACCCAGTACCTCCACAGCAGAGTGCATGGTAGCTGGCAATCAAAGCTGCAAGAAGGCAGGAGTCTGGATAGGCAATGGGAACACAGAAAAAGCACAACTTTCATTTGTTAACCTAAATACAGATGGACATACTTGTGAGGTATGTGGGAAAGTTTCGTTTATTCTAATTTTTTGCCACACAGAATTCAGAAGAATTAATTGCATTTGAACTGTGGGAGTTCCTTCTGGAAAGCCCAGCTTTGAGAGATTTTTGATAGAACAAATATAGTTCATAAATGAGTCATCCCTGTATCCATGAAATGAAGCAGAAGCACAGTCTCTTTTTCCTCTCTTCCTGCCATCCAGCCTGAACTTTCTCATAATGCTGTCTTTCCACTGCTGGATTCCTTTCTTCCACTCACATTGAAGCTATTTCTAGCATAGAGGCTAGAACACGGGCTAGTAGTTATAAAATCCTTTGTATCACTCCCTCACCGGACAGTACAGCTCCTCTCTTACAGTTCCTCTTTTCCCAGGGATGTCACCTCCTTTTGCCACTGCGAGTGGTACCCTCCAGCTCTCTTCATTTGCTTTTTGGACTTCCGAGTCCTGTACCATCAGAAAAGAGAAGATGTTTTACCCAGCTAGATATGCTGTGATGCATTTCTCTTTGTCTGCCAAAACTGAGTGTGACTCACCACTGAAGTTGTTTAAATTACTATTTCCATGACACAGCTGACTGTAGCAATCATGACAGCTAAGGTATCTGCCATCTGTTGACCATGATATATTTCAACTGAAAGCTTTCTTATAAATTATATGGCTTAATTTTCTAAAATTAAATGAAAAAAAAACAAAGGAATTATTAGACCAGTACTTCTGTTGTTATGAATTGAACTGAACTTATATTGCAATATAGTTCCATTTGTTTGATTCTCTGATGGCTTTCAAAACTTCATTAGCACATATGCAGAGAATATATTTTTTTTCAATATTCAGCACAGTGATTTTCTTCTGTACTATTTGAGGAGTCCTTCCTACCACGGTGAGGATAGCTAGCTTAGTTGAAGATATATTCTGCTGCTTGGAAATTAGATTTCTTAATGGAGAAGTTAGACTTTGTGTCTTCCCAGGGTCTTGGAAAATTGTACTTCATTTTTATTATGAGCAATTTACTAGTATTTACCCTTACTGAAAACACAACCAGGTTGTTTTTATTTTTTTCCTGACTCAGGATATTGCAGATAGTAAAATTTTAAGCTTGGTCTTGGTGACCCTTTCTCCTGAAAAAGAAAACTGGATTGTGGCTGGAACCCAGTCTGGTTCTCTGTGGGCAGTTAACACAGAAGATGAAGCAAGAAGACATCGTCTGCAGAAGATGTCCGATTCTATCACCTGCTTATACTGTAATTCTCTTTCAAAGCAAAGGTATAAATAAGTTTTTAAATATTTGGGTTACATTTTGAAAATGTGATTAAACAGTGATATTCACAAAATGATAGCTGTACATTCATGCAGACAGTTGTATTGTTTAGACAGATGCGTATTTTGCCCATGTGTTTACTTTCTTTTGTACCCAGCATAACCAGAGACTACATTCCTGACCACGAGTGGTTGTATTTGCTTTTAGCGTTCAAAGAAACTCTGGAAATGCTAGATGCTACTGATTTAAATTTTTCTTAACCGATTCAGGGTAAGAATTCTGGAATTCATTATTTTATTTTTATTTCAGCAAACAGAAGAATTTCTTTCTGGTGGGTACAGCTGATGGCAGACTGGCAGTTTTTGAAGACAGAGCAGTAAAGGTAGACTTGTTCTTTACTGTCTGTCCTACAAAATATTATTGGTAATATGTAAAGCAGCTACTAATTGTAACTTTGTTTCATGCAATTTTTTTTAAATTTCTTCTCTAAAACTAAAAATCAGTTTCTGTTGTAATCTTAGAGGAACTGCACATCTTACAATATCTGTTTTAACCAATAGAGTTAAATGGGGAAAATTATCTCTCATCATAGGTCTTTGAAGGGCATAGCATTCTGACTAGAACAGGACATAATTATTAAGAAGAATATTCTAACAGTTTTAATTTTCATTACTTACTACTGCTATGTCTTCTTTTTTCTTTTTGATCACACTACAATATCCCTCTGTAAAATAGGTGGAAAGCATCTTTTAAAAAGAGAATATTGTTTAGATTCCTTGTAGACCAGGGTTCTGCTCACAGAGCAGATACAGGTAAATGTTGGGAGCTGTTTATATCAGCTGGTTTCTGAGGGTTAACTCCAGACCAGATGCAACTTAGAGCAGTTAGGGGCTGCAGTGCTTTGCACAACCGGAATATGGTCCGGTGTGAGATTTCCCTGGGACGTTGATGTGGCTTTCTGCCCCATCCTTGAACTGGGCCAGGGGTTGCAGAAGGTATCAGCCCCAGCTCTGGCCTGTTTCCCCTCATGCAGACTGTTTTCTTTGGAGCATCTGTGATGAATGTATGGTGCCTTTTCAGTCACTAATGTTCTGCAAAGAGACCATAATGGTTCAGAAAATCTGGCTGTGTAAATACTCTGCAGATTGGAACAGTTTCTACTTTGCACGTGTGTACACTCCCTGTTTCTATATATTTCTTCTTGCAGTGTAAGGGTGCTACACCTTTGAAGATACTAACTATAGGGAATGTTAACACGCCACTGATGTGCTTAAATGAATCCTCATACTCAGCTGAAAAAAATATCATCTGGGGAGGTTGTGGAACAAAGATCATGTCCTTATCCAGTGACTTCTCTGTGCAAAAACTCATTGAAACAAAGACAAGTCAACTGTGAGTTTTTTATAAATGATGTTATTTGGCTTTTTGGTTGTTTTTATTAAAGATTTCTGACAGTACTTTGATGTAATGTCTTGTTCTACAGCTTATTCTTTGATTTTTTTTTTGTTTTTATTCTTTTCCTTCCATAATATAGACAGAAAACTATATAATATTTAAAGTATTCATTGCTGCTTTAAACAAGAAGTATGCATTTTTACTATGTAAAGGATTAATGAAGTCAGGATATGTTCAGGAAATGTACAAATGCTACTGAGAAGTTTTTCTCCCTTGGTTGCATTTGTCCAGTCCCCATTTACTGAGAGCTATACACACGTACTTAGCACAGCATTTGTCCTTACATATTTGTTTATGATATGAGTGTGTATCTTTGTCCTATGTTCATAAATCATGCATGATTGCTGACCTCTCATTCTTTAGAAGATATGAAAAAAATACCAAGTTATGAGACTGAAACTGTTGGAGTATTTGCTGCAGTTCTCACGTGGACAAATCCCACACTGAAGTTAAGGGGAGTTTTCCTAAATAGGGGTTACAGTATTTGATTTTATGCTGATAGAGATCATTATTCCAGGAAACAAATATGCTTTGGAAAATAACAATAATGTTAATATAAAGCAAGAGACTAAAGCTTTAAGTAAAACGCAGGTGGATGGCAAAATGAAAATATGTCACAGGAAGATCTGAGATTTGTAGATGCAAAACTGCATACAGTTTTGAAAATGAAAGTTGTCAAAAATAGCAAGTACCATTATCTGAAGTAGCAGTGTTACTGAGTGTCTACCATGATGGGTCTAAGACTGTGAGCTGTTCTGCAATGTGAGTTGAAGAATCAGTGAAGTAAACCAATGCCATTAAATTGCAGGGCAATAAAATTTTGATATGTGCAGTCACTGGTCTGGCATGAGACAAATTCACAGGTAGAGGAAGATAATCGAAAAGGCTGTCAGCAGAAGTGAAACCAGGAGCAGAGCAAGGTGAACTAAATCTCACTGTTGCTTTTTAGGCTTGGTCATCTTTGTATTGAGTGACCTTTTGCGGTCCTGTGTGTCCTTGTAGGAGCTATCAAGTGTCTCCAAACATTGAAAGAGCAATAGGAGAAAGGCGGAATTAGCCCTGCTGTTGTGCGAGTGAGATTTTGGGCATTAATGCACCTCCAGGGATATCAGCAACATAAATCCGCTTACTGTAAGAAGTTGTATCAAACTGCAGGAAGATTACAGCAAACTCTTTCAGTTGTAACCCAGCCTGCTTTGGTTTTAAGGCTGAATCATTCTGAAACAGTTACAGAAAAGCTAATGCCACTGATAACATTCAAGTTTGCCCATTAGAAATTTTCTGTGCACCCAGCTGGAGCTCTTCTCTCTCCTAGATTCTGTCATAACGCCTACAGTGATGCAAATATTATTTCAATAGCAGTGGACAAATCTATCTACTTGGCAAAGAAAAACAGCCATTTTGTGGAAATTTGGGACAAGAAGACAGAAAAACTTCATGAACTAATTGACTGTGCTCATTTTCTTAAGTAAGTACTTTATTTTACATAGATGACGTGATATATAAAGCTGAATAACAGATTGTCTTCTCTAGCATAGTACCTCACCCTGCAGGACAGAAGGGAATTGTTGGTGAAACCAGTTCTTTGGGCAAATGTGAAATTTCTTTCCTCTCTTCTGGCCCAGAACCTGGGAATATCCCATGCAGAATCTCAATTTTATGAGACCTTTATTATATTTCACAGTTTGCCTATGATTTCTAGAGAATTCCTTTAACTGTTCAAAAAACTATAAAGTCTTCTGTTCTCCTTGCCTGATGTGATCAGGCATTAAATGTTTTTCTTTCCAATTACTTTCCTCATCCCCTGATGAAGAATACCTTCTTTCTCCAGTGCGCTGATTCAGTAGGAGATCAGAGTTTCACAGTGATTTACATTTACATTTTTATTTTTCCTCTCACTTAATGTCCAATGTCATTTCATTTTCATGGTGAAGTTAGAAGCTGCTGTAGTTGTGCTCCTCCCCCTTCGCAGTGAAATTGTTCACCTGTAGCTTGGGAGAGAGCAGGGAGATGTACCTGCCTCCTATTTAGAGGTCTGTTCAAGCAGACCAACTTTTTGCTGGCTCTTAGAACTCCAGTAGTTTTCACCTCAGTTTGTTTAAAGTCAGTCAGTTGTTTAGCATGAGAGTTTTGTAGCTTGTCTTGACAAATGATCATTTAAAAGACTGGTTGTGAGGGAATCATCTTAACAGTTATGGAATAGAGTGTACCAAAAAATTTTAATTCACATTCTCTCCATATTCTTAGGGAGGAAGGTGCAAAACTAAATAAAGAATCAAAACATAACGTGGCTTATTCTGGAAGAGTGAAGACAATTTGCCTACAGAAAAATACTGCGTTGTGGATAGGGACAGGGGGAGGACATATCTTGCTGCTTGATTTGTCAACACGTCGCCCCGTACGAGTTATAGACAACTTTTGTGATTCTATTCGAGTCATGATAACAGCCCAGCTAGGTAAGTAAAACCATCAGATGACCAGTACTTCCAAGTCAGTGCTAAGCTTAGAAGCGCTGACTCCTATTTGGCATGGTGTTCCTGAAAGGGATTGGCATTTTCCCTGTTTTGTTCATCCATTCTGTTCTTCTGCTGTCACCTTCAATGAACGTCAGACACTCTGGTGTTAGTTAAATGCCAGCAGGCTGTCATATCTGTGCCCAGATAAAACAACAGCTCTCCCCTGACTTGCCACTGATCAGCATATGAACGCACCCTGCCTTCGCTGCATCCTTTTTGCCATGCTCCAGTTGAGTTGTCACCGTCCTCATCTGATACTCTTCTTATTCATCTGTCTCTACCTGTGTTCTTTCTCCTTCTTAAAGTTTTATGCTTCTGACTTCTCTCTCTGTGGAGCTTGTTAGTTTTTAATCATTCTTCCTTATTTGCTTATTCTGCGGTTTTCTTCTCCCATCCCCATTCAGGAATGGGAGGTTTGGGTCACACACAGGCTGCAGCAAAGCTGGGGAAGGGCTACACACTTGGACTCAGGGTGCAGACTTGTACATAGGTGCTGTTCTTGTCACGATGGTCAGTGGTTTTGAGCTGCTGTAGGCAAACAGTAGTTGTGGGGTTTCAGTGATGTTTGCAAACAGCCACAGGAGCATAGATGAGTATGGGGCAATTCTTGGGTGTTCTTTCCTGTATCTCTCCCAAGACTGATATAGGCCATACCAACTCAAAAGTTCATTCTACTGCAGTGGTGGATACTTTCAAAACATATATTACTTCAAAAAATACTCTGGGGTACACCGTATGGGTTGCCAGCACCTTCTACTGTGTTTTGAAAAAAACTCTTGGCCTTTTTTTCTGGAGTTCCGATGTCAGTGGGATTGAAGTGTTTGCTGTCAAGAAGACTCTGAAGCTGCTGTTGTAGAGTCAGAAACACGCTGGTAATCCTGCTAGCAGATTTCACAGTTGCAGGCTGTGAATGTTTTCTCATTGCCCTCATGAACTTAATCTGGGGACTGTTTTTTTTGTTTTTTTTCTTTTCTGCACCACTAGTATCCACAGAGTACAGTTAGCTCATAATGCTGACAGTGTTTTACGAGTGGAAACAAACTCCAGCTTCCTCTCACTTGCCTTTGCCTGGGACAGCAAGTCTGTAGAGTGTGTTCAGTCCTCAGTTGTGAAGAGTGCCAGCTATAGAGTCCAGATTCACTGTCACAGCATTTTCGGTCCTCCTGGTCCTGATGGCTACATTATTAAATACATAAAGGGAATGTTTTATTTTAACATTTTGTAAAGAGCAGTTTCTATGAAAACAAGATTTCTGTCTTGTTATTGTCATTGATAGAAAAGGTGTATTGTATAGAGTAGTATAGTGTAACTTAAAAAGTCTTGAGTCTCAAATTCTTTTTTTCCAATCAACATGACATTTTTAATCAAAATTTTATATAAAGAAAAAGCAGCTGTGTTTGCACCACACAGTATACTTGCAAGTAGGTCTGTAAATCTCAAGAATGGCAAGTAAGATTGATAGGCGCAGTTTTGACAAGCACTTTTTTCTTTTGATTAGTTTTTCCCAGTGGTTATTTATAAGATGGTGGGCTTTTTCCTAAATTCAAAGAAAGACTTCATTTCTACTGAGATTTTCATAGAGTCACTAAAAATGGGCTCAGGGCTGATGAGCTATTTATCAATAGTAAAACATTGCTGGTATGAAATGAAAGAGGCTAGAGGGAAGTATTTTTGTATTGAATATTTTAATCTTAAAACTGAAACTATATTAACATTAATCAAAGGTAAACATTTCAGGGAAAAAGAGCTTGCCACACTTTGAGATATTAATTTTATCTGTAATTCATATGTGAATATGTAAATATAAGTCTGTTTCTAATTCTCTCAGCTAACACATTGGCATATAATAGACATGGGACTATCACAGAGAACTCATGTAAACCTGTAGTTCATTCTGCAAACGAAAATATATACTTCTAAATAGGAAGAAAGGACCCTGGTCTGAATAGAAAACATTGTTCTTAATTTCCAATCAGTTTCTTCAGAAGTAGGGATAGGATTGGTTGCAGAAAAAAGAAGTGTGATTATAAATGTGAGCATGGAAGGCACACATGGTTCCCAACAACCCTCAGCCCCCATAGACAGACAGATCTAGGAGATACATCAGGAGATGCAAATTTCCATGGGGCAGGAAAAATCTCTCTGCTTTGTGTTCCCTGGAAAACCCACAAGAAACGTTTGCTGATTCAGAAGGAACATGACCTGGGACGCACACTGCAGCGGGGGCCCACAAAACTTCCAAGACTGTGACCTTCACAGTAAGCCATACTCCAGTCTATTTATACTCCCAAAACTGACCCCTTCCTTATCTTTTCCCTGGGGGAGTACGTACGACTTTGCGTATGAGGAGGCATGGGGAGGTGTGGAGCACAGTACCGCAGTGGGGGTGCCGGCAATTCCTAGCAGAGCTCCTGTGGACCGGGAGAGGTGTGCGGTGCAGGGACATGGCCTCTGCTGCGCTGGGTCCTATGTGCCACTACAGCTGGGGGGGGGTCACTGCTCATCATGCTGCCAGGGGGACCCGGAGCTGCTGCGGCAGGTGAGCAGGGAGGGAGAATTTGAAAAGTCAGCATAAAGCAAAGGGCTCACGCCTGACCTCATATGCATTAATAAAACAGCTTTTCTAAACATATTTCCACTGTATTTTAACTTTGTTCAAGCAGGACAGTGTTGACCAAAGCAGAACTTTGTGAAATTCATGTTGTTGTTGGTAAAATTCATGTCACTGGTGGAATGGGGTTTGTTATTTGGAAAGCCAGTATAACAGCTGTCATCCATCTCGCACAATGTATAAACATGGCTTATTGGGAATAAGCAGGAAGTCGATTTTCAAACACTGGCACATCAGACTTATCCCTCTGTAGTCAGACCACCTTTGTCTTCTTACTTTTTCTTTTCTTTTTTTTTTTTCTTTTTTTTTTTACATTATTCAGTCGGTACCTTACTATGATCCATCCCTTTTTTCTATTTCCCTACTAACTCTCCTTCCCTGCTTACATGTCATTGTTAATGCAGAATAATGCAGAATACTTTTAATTAGCTTGTAACATATTTGGGTTTTGTTTTGTTTTGTTTTTTACCAAACTGATCACTGGCACTATTTCAGTCACCTCATTTTTGTTGTGCACTGGGCCTTCATTTGCAGCCTATCCCTTCCCTGTGGCAGCTGCTTTCTGTGACTTAACCCCCTCTGCGTGTGGTGTGTAACAGGGTGCTTTGTTCTTCGGCTTGTTCAACAGGCTGGCCAACCTGGCAGGCTGATCCGTGGTTGTGTCTCTGAGCTCTGATAAACCCCTCCATTAAGTGGAGATTTGAACTGTATGTTTTTCATGTCTGTCTTTTTTTTTTTTCCCCATGGTTACTGATCATGGACATTGGGTCCAGTTTACTGAACTCTGCTTTCTGTCCTGTCAGTAGCGTCACATAATCTAATGAGCTTAAATTACAAAGTTCTCATTAAAATTAAAATTTGACATTTTATTTCTTTGAAAAAGGGTCTTTCAAGAATGTGGTGCTGGTTTTGGGGTATTGCTATAAAAGTGACACTGAAGACAAATATCACAAAGGTACGTGAGCTGGGTTTTATTAATTTGTATTGTTGATGGAGTAGACAGTATTATGCTTGGATACCCACAGAGATATGTTTGGAGAGTTGATGATCACCATTTGATATAATTTTATTGAAACACCATTATTATTTTTTGTTGTCTGTTGCATTTCTGGATTCCATGCAAACTAACAGTAAGTTGCAGAAATGGACCTGATGTAGCTGCTCTTTGTAGGGCATATAATTAGCTGGAAAACTGTATTTGGAGAGTAATTGTCATTGTCTAGCTGGAGAATGTATCAAATGGATTTCCAGAGGGGTCTGTGCTGGGCCAGGAACACTCAATGTTTTCATTAGTGATGTGGATGAGGGAATAGTGAGTATGCTTTTCAAATCTGCAGACAGCACTCAGCTAAGAGAAGTCTCAAGCACACTGGGACGGTATTAGAATTCAAAATTACCTTGACAAATAGAACAAGTTGTCTGGAAGGAAATAGGATGCAGTTCAGTAAGGACAGATACATGACTTTTCACTTAATTAGAAATTATCAGTTGTACCAATATTAGGAAATGATTGGCTTGGACAATAATGCTGCAGCAAAGGGGTTATGATCGATTGCAGGCTAAACATGAGTCAACAGTGTCATGCTCTGGCAGAAGAGGCAAACGCTGTTCTCACACCAACTGAAAAGTGGTGTCTGTGAGACACGTGAACTAATTCTTTCACTCGGCTGAGTGCAGATACGGCCTCTGCCGCAGCAGCCTGTCCATTTAGGACACTGCTCAATGATCTAGACTATTAGGAACAATCCAGAGACCTAATCTGGACTATTAGGAATAGTCCAGAGGAGAGAAACGTGACCTATGAGGAAATGCTGAAGGAATTTAAGTAGTTCAGTGTAAAGAAAGACATGATAATGGGCTTCAAGTATGTAAACACAGCTATAGAGAGGAAGGGAGTAAACACCTGTACATATCCCCTGTGGGCAGGATAAAGAAGTGCAGGTTTATATTACAGCAAGAGAGATTTTGGTCAGACATCAGGAAATGCTTCCTGACAATAAAGATAGTGAAGTGCTGGAATGGAGAGATCCGAATCTCCATTCCTGGGGATTTCTAAGAAGAGTTACAGATGATGCTGTGACTGATGCCTTTCTTGACTTTTCTCCCATCCCACTTTTTGTGACTCCTAAAAATGTGACTCTGACAATCTAAAGTTAAAGGTGGCAGGTGAAGATGAGCTGATTGTTTGGGATAAAATAAGAATCAAGCTGGCAGCAGTGTTTTTACATTTTGACATCCCCTGATTTTTATCATAAGAACACTTATTGCCTTTTTATTGTATTTAAGAGTGCCAGTAATTATACAGAGAGCAATCAGAGTTTCAGAAGCCTTGGGGCCTTTTTTGTGAGCCGTACTCATGCAAGTGTTCCCAATTTGCCTTATTCCATTAAAAAAACGTGACTTCTCCTTGAAGAAAGGGTTGTTTGCATGAGTAAAAGTTAAAGAAGTGATCTTTTCTGTGGTATACTCAGTAGCATAGGAAATTAGTTTTTATTTTTGGTTTACAGTGAGTGGGATTTGAGTCTTCTAAGCATGTAGGGTATATCTGCTCAGGAAAATAAAGATGAGTTTTTTATATAGGCACCTCAGTACTAGTATTAGCAGCTAGTAGCTTAGGGGTCAGCACCTTATGGCCCAAAAGCACTAGAAGTGCTTTGAAATGGTGTACTCTTAAGTTTGGGAGCTGGAAGCCAAACCTCTTGCAAGGACAAGCAGCTTCTAGCCCAAACTGTATTACCTCACACAGAAGGAGTCACACTCTGTCCTCCAGGTCCTAAGCATCATGTTACTTCATAGAGAAAACTTAAGAGTAATTAAAAATTAAGCAAATAAGCAAATAATTTCTGACATACAGTGATTCTTCTCACTGTAGCAGTTTTCAATGTTTTCACATTAATTTTTTCAGAATTAAAATCCTGTGTGTCAGTCTGGGACATTAATCTGCCTCATGAAGTGCAAAACCTGAAAAAACATATAGAAATGAGACAGGAACTAGCAGAAAAAATGAAGAGTTTTTCTTTAGACTGAAGAGTCACCTTGCAAGTGTCATTCTCTTTTCTAGTCTTCCATCACCTTAACTTTGTGCAATATTTACAACTTTGTGTTACTGGAGTTTTTAACAGAAAACCAGGAGAAAGCCTTAAGAGAGCAACTCCCCAAATCATGGGATAACATGAAGAAAGAAGAATATTATTTGTAAATTTGAAAGGACTGAAAATTACTGAGAATTTCAGGATGTTAAGTGCCATCCGGAGTCTGTGTACTTGTGACCAAGTTCTGCTCTCACCAACTTTGGCTCAACTTCAGGATAACTTCTTTCATCCAGTTTCTGATCCCAGTTAAATTGGAAATAAACCAGGAGACAATAAATCACTCTTACTTACTTCATTATCTCTACTGAGTTGACGCTGTAAAGAAAAGCAAAATTTCAACCTCTGTATGCTTATTGCAGTTTGTGTGTATGAGATTTCCCTGATGATTCATGTTTCAGTAGTAATTCAGAGCTCATGACTTGAGTATATGAAAGAAAACATTATATTTTATACAATAGCATTGTTTAAAGGAGCATAAACTGACTACATTACTCCTTGAAAACAACAGGCAGAATAGAGTCTTTATTTCTTCCATGAATAGTTGACATTTTTCATTATGATCAGAAAAAAAAATTGTACTAAAATAATAAAGTATCTCAGAATTCAGAATTCAAATACACTGACAGGCCTCTGCAAGTTGGTGTCCTCTTGCAGCCCTGCAGTCTGCCTTGTTCTGGGCCATGTAGTCTCATAGTTGTGAACTTTACTATTCACGTACCTGTGTTGTACAGCTGACCCTGGAAAGCAAAGAAAAAACACGGGGTGAAAACTCCTATCTCAATGCTGCTATAACTTGCACCACAAAGAAAGAAGCATGCTGCTGTAATCACACTGCTAGTTCTTAATATAGCCTGCTGGTTTGCTTATCTCAGTATGAAAGAAAAAAATGGGAACTTTCATTTTGATATTTAGAGCATGTACAAAGTCGTCAGTTATTCTTGTTTTAATTTATATCATTATTTTGGGGGGTAAGCAATGCCACCTTGAGGTGTTTAAGAACTGGCTACCTCTTGTGTATAACTCCACCAGAATTTGTTGCAACGTATCTTCATTCAAGAGAGGCCTTTTACTGCTCTCTGGTTGTTAGTCCAGGCTTCTTCTGATAGCCTGCACTGACCTGCATTAAGTGCCTTATTTCTGTCCATCAGAGGACAGGTGTCATTTTCTTCTTCTGATACCAAAAGAATCTGTAAAATGTTCCTGGAATGTCAAGGAGTGGAATATCCAAAGCCATTCCTGAGTTTGTTTCCTATGGAGCTGAATAAGGTGCAGCAACCAAAAAGTTCTCTGTCCCATTTTTGCAGTTTTGAAGAATTTGTGTAGTAGGACAACAGCATTTACTGAACTGCGTTCAACTGTATTTGTTAGATTCAACTGTACTTTGTTCAATTTTCTGCCTTTTATTGCGTTGAGTACTCAGGATTCCTTTCAGACATCCACCCTAGTTTTTTATGTATTCTTGTATTCTGCATATTGAGAATAATTTGCTATTTATATTGGATTTTATAACTCAGAAAATAGATATTATGTTTGTAATGAAGACATTTTAAAAATATATAAGAATATATGTAATATGATGATGTCTATTTATAAGAAGTTGTTTTGAAATGTAAGCCTTACTCCTTTTTATTAAAACTCTGCTTTGTTAATAACATAGTCCACTTTCTCATTGCTGAATTTCCAAGGAGGAGCTTTGGCATGCAATTTTTGTTGAGTTTAATCGCTTCCATCAGGATGATCCAAGATTAGTTTTGTGAGTTTTGTTGACACAGCTGCATTCCCACTTGCTTTCTGTCACATGCTGCATGTGTTCAGCTTTCCCCAGCTTCTGCTGCATTTCATGTTTCCTACAAGGAGGAGGGCAGCTGTCCTGGGAAGGGCGGTTCCTAGGCGCGGGAAGTGACCTGTAAGCAGGATTGTTGTCCCTGCAGTCAATTATTCACCTCTTCTGAGATTCTCTGGATGAAAACAACTCATGGACTGAATCTTTCCTGCAGGTCAGCAGCCAAGCTACATGGTAAGTACTACTGAGGTGACAAAGAACGAAAGAGAGAATAGCAGCCACTGAACAGAGGAGGTGATTACCAAAGCTGTCTAAGTTGGCTGCTGTTGAGTTGTCAGTGTTTAGAGGGTAAAATTTTGTTAACCACGGTAACCCACTATCACTAAGGAAGGCAGTACATGTTAATATGAACCTGCTACATCCTCTCCAAACAACTGCTTTTTGGTACTGTAGGAAGAGATTTGGAAAAGACCTTGTGTTGGCACTTCTCATCGTTCTCTGCCATCTGACACAGTCTAAAAGTGCATCTCTGGCGGTCCTGTGCCCTATTCAGCTAATGCTGTGCCACTGCCTGCCTGCTGAGTTTGGTATTTCATGGAGAGAGCAGTGACAGGGGATATCCCATCAAACGAAGTGGACAGCCCTCAGCATCCATCTCTTTCTCGAGTGTAGGGAAGCTGTGGAAGGAGGTGGCTGCAATAATGTTTGGCCAGAAACGAAGACCTGGCAAACAGTAAGTGTGTGGGTCCAATTTAGGAGCGCTCCAAACAACAATATTTGTGTGTCACAAAAATTTAAGCCTGGCCTCATGAGGAAACATTTTCCCATGATAAGAACTACCCATGTTCCACCTGCGACAACAACCTGAACAGTGTAACTCTTTTATAATGTTCTAGAAATAAAATATACATCTTAATTTTCCAGAAAAATCTCTGTTGACAAACTATAAGGAAAAAGAAAAAAAAGCTGCAGACTTCTCTCACTGTAAAAACTCTGTGTTCTTGCTGGTTTTAGGGGAACTGTTTGGATAAGTGAAACCAGTAGGCTGTGATTTCATCAGAATATAAGCTCTATCAAGTACAATGGTGCCTGTATACTTTTGTTATTATTATCTCCGTATTTGAGATAACATCCAGCATCTGAAAACCAAAGGATGACCCTTGCTTCCAAAAAAAAGCAACTGTTTGCTCATGGGAAGCAAGCAGTATGGTTTGGCTGTGATTTAACACCTGCACTGAAACTTTTGATTAACCCCATGTTCCTCAGAACTCTGCAGCTAACTGATGCTGGGTTTTAGACATACTTAAATATTCTAAATATTTAAAGACTTACTACAAGCAGGCATACTGTACAGAATGAACTGGATCTTGACTAGATACTGATTTTTTTTAATATCTTTCCCTTCCCAGGCTATTGGCTTTGAATTAGGTCCAGTCTTTTTATTCGTTGCTTGCTCTGGCAAATTCCATAGAGCCGATTTATCGGTACATTAATTTTGCCTTATTTCTTTTACAAGCAGTTTTTCCAGGTTAACCTCATTGTAAACAAGTTATTCCATGGCAGCCTGATTTCACATATTTTCTGTCTTCTATCTCAACACTCCTCATATACTAATATCTCAAACTTCCTCTTGTGTCCCTTACACCTGGCTCTCCCAGTGATCTGAAAAGTGGGGAATACTAATATTTCTTGATGCACAGTTTCTGGGCAAGACTGGGACATGTCATAAGGGGGAAGAGAGAAAAAGACCTCCTGGACAACTTGATCCCCAAACATGGGCATTTGTCATTACTGTCACTTACTAACTGTACCAATTTATGTACCTTGAGTTTTTGAAATGTACCTTGAGTTTTTTCTAGCCTTTAGGTCATCCATTTAAATCTGAAGACAGCCTCCATTACCTGTTTAAAGAGGTATTTTTCTGATCAGAATTGGCAGTTACTCTGTTTTTTTCTGTCTGAATTAGTTTCTCATCCGTATTATGAACTTGTCTCAGACCTGTACCTATTTGCACATTTTCTTACCTAAGGCTTTTTCAAAGCCTCTCAAAAGTGTAAATAAGTATATTTATTGGCTGGCCATTGCTTTATCATTTTGTTAACTTTTCTGAATCATTTTATTTGGTTAGATAGGCATGTATCTTTCTAACAATATTATTGGTTTATTAATATGGAGTGGAGTAATCATGTGAAGATGATTATGGATGTAATCTGAGAATCACATTTATTGCATACCTATATTTTAAAATTGATGATTTTTGAGAAAAAATATAACAAAATGTAATCCAAACCTAATCCAAAGAAAATGTAGAAGTGAATACATGTGAAATGTCCTGAGTTCACCTTAAAGAATGTTCTTCACTGTGTTTATGGGCTAAATGTGTACTGTATGAAGATGCCAGTGTCTGTATCCATTGGCACATCTGTGAGACTCCTTAATACTTAGACTATTATTTCCCATTCGGTTAAGTAATAGAAGTACAAGAATTATTGAATCATGAGACAACTTTTTTCCCTGCAGAGCACACTGCAGTGACTTTATAATGACTGGTATGTACAGTTTACAGAGGAGTTTATTTGAACCGAGTAGTAAACTGTAACTATTTAAAAATAGTTTTCAGAAAATACTATATACCACCTCATAGAAAACAGTAATTTCTTAAGATTGTCCTAATACTGTACTGCTAAAACCATTACAGAAGTAAAGGCATAGTAAGGCATGCATGCATGTGTGTGTAGCTTTGATTTTTCTTGCTGCCTGAGAAGGTGAAAGGAGAAGACGTCCAGCTTGCTAAACAACAACCTAGAAAGGCTGTCACTAATTAAAGAGATGAGATTTAAAGTCAATGTTATGTCTCTGGTATACGTGGTTATTTATTTGCTTCACTTTGTAGTGTCAACAACCTGAAAGTTAAAAGGGAAAGAAAGAGGGAAAGAAACTGAATTCTTTCTGTAGCAATTCCCTTGCACAGTGTTTTCTGCACCGCTCGCCTGTCTGCCTGCTGTTGTGCGTTGCCCATGTCACCTGGCGGTGCAGCCCTCCAACCTTGCAGCTGTGTGCTGGGGACATGGGCCGGCCTTCTGCTCGGGTGGGGGGAGACTGGACCCCTGCCCATAGCCAGGGCAGAAGCGCAGGAACCATTCTGCAGTTTGGGGGGGGGGGGGGGGGGAAGAAAAAAGGAAGAAAAAAGGAAGAAAAAAAAGGATAAAAAGGAAAAAGCTCATGGCGTGCCATCTGTGCAACACCCAGCGCAGTTCATGGCAAACGCCCCATTTAAATGAGCGCTCACAGGCAGAGGGTGACCTGTAGCTAACCGGGGACCTAACAGGAGGCTGTGGACACCCCCGAGGGACGCGGGGCAGCCGGGCACAGGGCCGGGACAAGCAGCGCCCCCTGCTCACAAGGGACTGACCTGCCCTGCGTCCCCATGTCCCCGCGTCCCTGCCTGGCCTTTCGGCAGCGCCGCCCTCGCGGCCCGCGAGGTGCCACAGGGAGGAGAACGTTTTAGCTCAGAGAGCCCTTCACACAGCAGCAGTGCATCAACTTCAGGCCACTACCGCTCCTGCTCGTCTCGGCCTGGCTGCTTTTTTTTGTTTTTTCCCTCGAATCCTCCTCGGTAGCCTTGAAACCATCTGCTCTCTGCTGAGCTGTGCCCAGGACCAGCAGAAACGGCCACCAATCCCTGCCGGACTGACGAGCTGGCCTTGGCTTCGCTGTTTGAATGTCTTTAGGCCGACTGAGCCGCAGCCGGGACCCAGGAAAACATCGGCTTCGTGCCGCTGGCGTTGGCGGCCGCGGTGAACAGAGGCGGGTGGCGGGGCTGCTCGCTGCGCTACGTCCTCTCCCAGTACCGGAGGGAGCATTTATCGCTCCCAAAGCAGCGGCCTGAATTATTTTATTAGTTCTGCAATAAGAGCAACAGCCCCCCACGGCGATCCCAAGCTGTTCGTGGCTCCTCCATTCGCCCCCTCCCTGGCGCTGCTCGTTGAAGTTCATCTGCTCACAAGGCTGCAGCAGCCCAAAAGAGTGTGAAAAGGATCAGAAAACTGCTTAAATTTTTTTCAGTAAATCCAGTGGGGGGGGGGGGGGGGGGGGCTGAGGGGCATCAAACCCCACCTCCTCATCGCAGCTTCTCGGGGCAGAATCGGCTTCCTGGGGACCCACCCGTGCGCCCGCCCCACGGCACCCACCCGCGGGACACCCGGGCCCACGGTTTCTGCCTGCCGTGTCCTTCCCCGGCTTTCTCAGACAGATGCCACAGGCCGAGCTAGCTCAGGGTCTGAAAAATGCAGGTCGTCATGGCAACGTAGCATGGTGGCAACCACCTGGCTCCGAAGGGGGCCCGGCCTGCCCTGGCCCAGCCCAGCCCAGCCCAGCCTGCCCCTGCCCCGGGCCCCTCGGCTCGTGGCCATGGCCTGCGGGCCGCGGAGCAGCCCAAGGCCCGGGTGCCCTCGCCCCACGGCGGGGCCCGGCGCTCGCCCCCGGGCCTGCTCCCCGGCCCTCTCGGTGCTGCACGGCCGACCGAAAGCCCACCCGTGTTTTCGCCAGCAGCGCCGGGGCAGACGTCCCCTCTCCCCGCGGCCCGGCACGCGCACGCCGCTGCGCCAACAGCCTTTTCCCCCGGTCTCATCCCGACAGTGCCTGGTGCCTGGCAGTCAGCTTAAATTAAAAGGATGTTGTTGAATTGCATGTGAACAACTGGAGGTTTAAATGAGTTTCTTATTACATAGGAGAAGTGGAAATTTGAAGGGTGAATTTCCAAACTTACTTACTTATTTTTTTTTAAAAAAAATCCCTCTTTAGAGCAGAGGCTTCCAGCAGAAGCGCAGTAGAGCAACAGCATCACCTAACGGGCGAAGAGGCAAAGGCCCCGGGAGCAGCCATCGGTTCGGTGGCTCCGGCCCCGCCGCCTCCCTCCCGGCTGCGGCCCACAGCCCACGCTGCCTTCCTTCACCCCACGCGAATTCGTTTTTAAATAGTTATTAAAAACAAGTATAAGCAAACGTGCTAACTCCTAGCCAGATAATTAATCTTCAGTAAACAATAATTTGCAAAATATTTTCTGTGCGTCAAAATTCACCGCCGTCGTTTTTTTCTCCAAAATAATTGCACGTGCTGCACACACACTGCAACTGGAAAAATCTCATGATGAAACAAGCTCTCACCTCATCATTTTTAATTACAGAGAGGCTTGCAAGGAAAAATTAACAGCATTCAGTTCCCTGACATTACAGTTATCAGAGCTAAACGCAGCTGGCCTGGCCAAGAGGCACCACCGCCGGGGCTGTGCCGGGCAGCCAGCCCCGGCCAGCAGGGCCACGTGCCGGACGAGCCGCAGACCCGGTCGGCAGAAGCAAAGCGGCGGCAGCACTGCCTACGCGGCCGTGGGGCCGACTGCCAGCAGCGTGTTTAAAGCCATCGGCAACCTTCGGAGCGCAGCGCTGGCCGCTTGCACCCAGAGGGACGCGGGCGCTGGAGCAGGCTGGTCTTGAAGCAGCAACTGCCCGGCCTTGAGGCGACCCTGGGCGCCAAATCCGAGCCCTGGGTGACCAAGCGGCCCCGCCAGCTCCGCCAGATCCTCCCGTGCCAGATTCCTCCTGGGGGGCTCGCTGGACCAGTGCGTTTGCTGGCGAGGCCTTTCCCTGCCAGCACAGGGGAAGGGGGCAGCCCCGACGCCATGCAGGTGGCTGGGGAAGGGGCACGAGCCCAGGCTTATCCCAGCTCCAGCACCACAGCCTGGAAAGGGGCCGGGAGCTTCCAGCAGGACTGCAGAGGCACCCGCTCACCCCAAACCAGGTCTGTGAACAAGGACCAACCCTGCACAGACCTGGCAGGCAGGGGAAGCTCATTACAGCCTGCCATTAGCTCCGGTCTGTCTTATGTAGGCACTTCTCTCTAGTTAAAGGCTTTACCCTGGGCAAACCTTGCTTTTTTGTTTAAAAGCCCTTTGGTCCTCAAGAGCCTCCACTTTGACGGATGCAGCTTTCCTCCATGGGGGCATCCTCAAAGACCTCAGCAGAACAAAGTGCAAAATTGCTGCTGCTATTTGATTGCCCCATCGCCACTTAAATTCAGATTAAAATACTGCGGTGCCCAAGTTTCACCCAAGGTCTGCCATTTGCTACTGTGGGAAAAGCCATGGGATGTCGCTGTGAAAGTGGAAGATGTCACTGCTTCAGGCAGGAGCTCCCTCAAGGCATGGGCCAGGGCTGGTGCTCACTGCAGGTGTGCGCATCCGGCCTCCCACCCACCCACCTCGCTTTGGGCACGTGGAGGCTCCTGCGCCCGCAGATCACCCAAGCCCACCCCCAGGGCTTTCAGGTTTCCCGTGTAGGCAGTACGGGATGGAGCAGGCAGAGCTGGAGGAAGCAGCTTTGTCCGGTGCCAGCCCTGAGCCCAGCATGCGCATACAGCAAATGCTCCTGAACACTTGTGGTTTTGAGTGTCCTGGCAGCCAGGGCAGGACTTTCACAGTGAAAAGACTCAGCACGGATAATTACGCCTCAGCTGAAGTCCTGACACAGCAATGTTTCCACTGATTTTTGTCCTTGCCAGGGTTTTAATTAAAGACCTTGGAATGGGACCAGCAGAACAGAAATATAACATAACATGTATTTGGGATAAATTGGTCTCATTCCACCGAATTCAGCACAATGACATCGATCCACGCCGAGCGAGGACCGCTGGCAGCACTGGGGCCCAGGCGGCACGAACTGCTGCTACTGGCGCCGCACGTAACCTCCCCCCGATATCCAGCTAAGCAGGAGAGACTTTCTCCTCAGTTTAACTGTTGCTGGAAGACAACTCCCTCTTGCAGCCACCTAGTGGTGTGTGTTAAAAAACAACCACCACCACCACCACCACCTCTATTTTCAAATTCCTGTAGTTTCTGCAATTTTTCCATTAGACTTCACAAACAGCGCCTGCTGGCTAAACTCTAGTTAGGAAGGGAGCTATTTCATCATCTCCAAAGGAGCACTTTTACACAAGCTGGTGCACCTGCTACCTTCGTTTTCCTGAAGTGACACCCCAAAGTTCTGGTATAGCATTACTGAGGGTTACAAAATAGAAACTTTCCTGGGAATGTAACATGGGAGCAGGAATTCTGCTGGAAATACTCAAAACAGTCTGAAAACACTGTGCAAACATCTATCTTCAGCTTACAGCCTCTGCTTTGGACATGGGCAACGCCATGGAACTCAAAGCAGTCATATCATCAAAAACTCAGCACAAGCATCAGCGGATAATGTCTGGTAACTTCTAGCAAGGGCCAAGGGGTGACTCGTTTCCAGATCCCTGGAGGGAAACTGAGCACAAATAGGTCCCAGACACCCTTCTACTCAGCCCCAAAATCAAACAGCTCCCTAGTATGGGCAGGCTCTTGTCCTTCCAAGTGTAATTACTATCCCATCCTAAGTATGGCTCATTAACCCCAAGAGAAGAGAGACCACATTGTGCAGACTTAAAGGGCAACAGGGAGCATCGGTCTCAACGTGGGGACTGTAACCAGCCCTGAAGATGCTCTTGCACTTTTCCTCACATGCTTGTCCATTCCCGCAGGAGACCGGGAATGATCGTGACGCTTGTGCACAGCAACATTTCAGCAAATACTTAGGAAATTCAAAGGTCCAGCTGCAGGTATCACAAGACAGACAGCAATATGCTGCACAAAGCATCATTATACAAACCATAACTTGTTATTTATTCAGAGTGCATGCATAAGATGGAGAGAAATCTCCATCACTGTGGATGCATTTGTAAATAAAAACGTGACTACAAAGCCTGGGTCTTGCCCACTTTCAGTGATAAAGACCCACAAGCAGAAAAGACTACTGATCAGGTGGAAAAAAAAAAAAAAGAAAAAAAGGAATAATACTTAGTACTTTAGTTCCACCTTATAGTCCCCACAGCGAGCTTCAAGGAGGAAGGCGGAGGGAGGGATTTAAATCATACCTCCTCCATGTAAAGGGACCCTGTAGTTGGAGGACAGAGTAAATTGCTTACAATTTCTTCTGGTCACACCAGACCAGAAAAAAATTCTCCTGGTCACACGATTACACTGGAGAACTTATTAGCCAGCAACAAGCAGCTTCTGAATCTGGTACTCAACACAAAATAATTGCTGATAGTGGGTGCTCGAAACATGAGTGGTCAAAGCAGAAAGCCCGCATCAAGAGGAACGAAGGTCTTAGAGAAATATGCTCATCTCCCCATCCTGAAGGGAAGAACTGGTCAGCACGCCCTGCAGAAAAGCGTGATACCTGTGCCGAGCTGCCTCTTCCAGCGTGCTGGAATTAGCTTACATCACTGCGCTGCCAAGGAAAAGGCAGTGGAGAAGATGCTCTGTGCCAAGGCTGAACATTAACTCCCTCAGCAAAATGACCATCTCATAGCAGCTGAAAAGAGGAAGCTGTGCACGCAAATGTGTAGGAACAGGAACACGCTGCTGTAGCCTCAAAGTACCTTAGACTTGCAAGACGGGAAAAGGCGACACTGACTTGCTCCTGGGCCAGCCGGAACTGGAAGTGCTCAGAAAGGGCACTAAGCCGCGGTGGGAGAGAGGAAGCACTTCTCATCACTGTAATTTGGCCCACTGAGCGCGCACGGCACACAGCAGACCTGCCATGCCAGACCTTCGACAGAGCAGGGAAGGCAGGAAGGTGGTGGTGGTGGGGGGAAATCCCACAACCACCAAGGCCAAATACTAGATGCAACTTGCATTAACGGAGAGTTGGCAGAGGAAAAAAAAGTCTTTATGCAAAACAACTTTGCAATTAAGCATGAATCCAAGAAGAGATGCATGTAGTAGATGTATCCTCCCACATTTCCACTTTCTGCAATACCTTTTAAAGATAGGGACTGAGATCCTTCAAAGCATCCCCAAACAATTTCACACCTCCACAGAAAAAGTTGTGGCATTTGGTTGTACTGGAAAGAAGCAGCAGAGCAGGGAATTTTAGTAACATCAGAGTGATTGGAGATGTGATCAGCGTGATTACATCCCTCCTGCTTTACGTGGTGTAAGTAATATACTGTACAAGACATCGTTAGTACTGGACCTTCTCATGCAGCTTGCAGCTTGTCATTTTACCACTTAGTTCGGACTCCCCAACCTTGGCTTTGCCTGTACAGTTAATCACAGCTGAATTTACACAAAATGCGTATCTGCCCCTGACAGTTCCCAAGCAACTCTGCTGCCTGCTGAGAGCTCAGTTTGTCAAAGAAGTCCCTGAAAAGCTTAAGAGCGTCTCGAGCAGGGCAGCAAAAAGCAGAGCCAACCTGGCACAGCCCTGGCCGGGCGGCCGCCGTGAACCACCTCAGTGACGCAGAACAGCTTCCCAGGAGTCTGCTACTTCAGTTAATCCAAACCCTCTTCCGCTATAGAACACAAATTTATCTTCTGCCCTCCTCAATTCCATGCTAGCAAGAGCCCCCAGTCATCTGCTAGAAAAGCTGGAGTAGAAGGAGTCCAATTTTCCTTTTCTGTCCATACACTGACTTTACTATCTTCTCATGGTCCACCCTGCAGTAGGTACTCATACACACACTGAAGAAGGTGGTAAGAAAGATGGAGCAAAACCCTGCACCAAGGAAGCAGCCACAACGTACTGTAAGAGCTTTTCACAGTCTAACTTCCATGGCTCCCCCATCAGCCCGTTTGCTCATGCGTGCCACAACATACCCTGCTTCTGTTGGCGTTCCCGCGTGATGCAGAGGAGGAGCAAACGGCCGATAACTCAGCTAGAAGATAGCATTATTACAGTCAGCCTGGATTTATTTCTTATGCCACCTCATGATCATTTTTCCCCGAGAATTCTCTCGCAACTGTGAATTTTGATTACACATTCAACTTTTATCCTGCCAGCTTCCTTCTGCAGTTCTCTTCAGTAAAGCAGGTACATCTTGCATGACCTTCCCCTGACCACTGAATTATCTCACCATTCAAGTATTCATTTTTCTTGTACTTATGTAATAGAGCAAACAAGCACCCTGACTGAATTTCTGTAAATAATAGGTCTGGCTACATCATCGTTTTTGTTTGTCTGTCTTTACTTAGCAAACTGTTGCCAAACATTTTAAGAAATACAGTAATGAAGTGCTCTGCTTCGGAGATCTTACGCAGAGCTCTTTTCAGCGCTGTACAGCTCTGGCTCGCAGGCGACAGGGCCTGGAAGTGCTCTGCCGTTAAAAAACCCAGATCACCGTTTTATCTTGAGCCCTAAAAACCAGCAGGGTTACTTGAGGTATATCTGCTCCCATTTCCCACCTCCTCTTCTACAACTAAATGGAAAGAAGTGCCTTAGTTCCTTTTCTGACTGCAGATGGGCCCATAATGCAGTTTGGGGGGCACAGTTTTACAGCCATAACAGGTTTGCCATTCCTCTGTCTCCTCCTCACCTCGCAGGACACAGGGCTGGTTCCACATAGGGGCACTCGGAGAAGCAGCTCCTTCAGGTGCACGCTGGCTTTTAGCGAACGGAGGGAGACCTGGAGAAACACCTACATCCAGAAACAACATTCAAGTTCTTGGACAGGCAGTCAAGAAAACTCTGTTCTCACTAACACAATCTATCAGATATAAGGACAGCAGCAGAGTCAAACCCAAACCGCTCCAGCTGAAACACAGACAGACCTTAGTGCCCAGAAAGACAGCGTAGAGGGCAGGGCAATGAGAGAAGTCTACAAAATGACCCATCATGAACACGTCTTAGGAAGTTTAAGAATTTCTTCCTCTGTGTTCTCTCTTTTCAGCATCATATTAGAGTCAAAGATAAAAATGTTATTTTGGCCATCTTTCCTGATCCAGAAAACAATACTCTTCATCAGCTATTCATGCAATCCCCCTTTGAGAAAATACACATAAAGCACCTTCAAGATTTCTATTTCCCTTGGGAGGCCCATTCCTTTCATTTTTCCATACTATGCTCTTTCTTTACATTGCGAGCAAAAAGTAACATTACAAAAAAATCACTGCAATAAACTATTTTCTGTGGAACTCCCTTGCACACCTTTGTCAAGCTAATTACAACAGTGGTGCAAGTCTGAGTAGTACTACCTACAACAACTAAACTCTGGAGAGAAAGCAGCCAGCACAACAAACAAAGGTTCAAATGATCCTGTATTCACTCCGCAATGTGGCATCTCACATCTGGAATTAACCCCATGTTTCTTCCATCAGCAACCAGCTGTCACACAAGCGTTGCTCTACATAGAACAATATGAATACACTACATGAGGATTTAAGACACAGCAAACCACTTAACTCTTTTATGTGAGATTAGAAAATAATATTTAAGTTATGGTACAGAAAGTCAACTGAGATCAAAATCTCACAGAATCACAGAATGGCTGAGGTTGGAAGGGACCTCTGGAGATCATCTAGCCCAATCCCCCTGCTCTAGCAGGGTCACCTACAGCACATTGCACAGGATCGCGTCCAGGCGGGTTTTGAATATCTCCAGAGAAGGAGACTCCACCACCTCTCTGGGCAACCTGTGCCAGTGCTCTGTCACCCTAATCTCCCACCAGTACAGTCTGTTCCAAACAGATAAGAAACAAGCTTTAGGGCAAAGCCTAAAGCAAATCCAGTCTAGGCATAAGTAGGAAAGAAACTTCAGCTGGAAATCGCAAAGAGAAGGGGGAACCAAAGATTTACAGCTTCTGATTTTCTTGCTCACTTAAGACAAAAATCTGTTTCCCAAGTCGCTGGAGTTTAATCAGTGTTTAAAAAAAAAAAAAAAAGGCAAAAACTGGGAGAAAAATCCAGACTTCTAGAACAGAAAAACACCAAATCTGACCGTCAACCCCAAGGACCTGGCTTCCTTGAACTTCAGTCTTTCTCAATAGTCAAACTAAAAAAAGGTCCTTCCACATTTCCCACACTTTAATGGTATTTCATGTAACTTCTCAGTTCAGAAAGCCCTTTGCTTTTCATAGCAAATCAGCTAAATTACTTATGCTGTGGTCATTACCAAGATCCAAGTGCCTTACAAAGTATATTAACAAAAGTCAGCAAAATCTGACAATGCCACAGAAACTTTTATTTTTCCATAGTTAGTCCTCTCAATTGTAATATTCATTCCATGGTGAATAAGGCCAGAGTCAGCATAATCTCCTAACATATATATTATTAAATCAGTTTTGATGAGAACGAATCATACTAGTTTTTTTTTATTTTGACCCTGGTGGAGTAACTGTTTAACCACTGGTGTGTGCCAGTAGTTCAGCAATAAAAGGATGTTCTTCAGTTTCTCAAAGCACCTTCTGTATTAATAGCATTCATTCTCAGTAGCATATTTACAATATAAAACTGATATTGCTCTTTTCATTTATTTTTACAAAAACCTTCATGAACAATAATGATTAACTTTACAGATCCCTCAACATCTGTCTGCAGCAAAATGACTCAGATTCCCTGAAGTCACCTACTGCCTGGAGATCAACTCCAGCATTCCCTGCCTTGGCTAGCAGACTTCTCCACTGGCTTGAATTCTTTGTTTCTACAGTATTTAGCTGAAGCAAAGCAAGGTAGTTTCTTGATCTTTTTCCTTTCCATCTCCAGGATTTGCATACCATGGTTTACATATTAAAAGCAGGGATACAACAAAGGTTGTCTCAAAGCACCTTCTGTACTAAAGAAAGAGGCATAGAAAGAAACGTCCTGATCTTCTGCTAGGGAGTCTTGCTCTATGTCAAAACTATGGTCAAATGCCTTCTTCAAAAGACTTACTTCAACCCAAAAGCATAGCACCTGGCACAGTGCGGTCCATTCTCAAAGAAGCTTCGGGCACTTCCATAAGAAACACCAGAAGTAATATTCTGTTGGCTACGCAGCTGTGCGGAAACAGAGGAACGCCCCTGCTCTGCACCATTTCCTCCACTAGGCAATGGTGGGACTCGAGAGGCAGCAGCTGCAACCAACATTATGGCTTGGGCTCCATCTTACTCCCTGAGTTCTCCCTCCTCTCTCTCTTTCAGGATTTTCTAGAATCTCTCCCTATGTGTCAGAATATCTTAGTGCCTACCCCCCCACCATTACAAAGAACAAGACGACCAACCCCAGGCCTCAGACTGTAAATCTAAGAGAAAACATCAGCTTTATTAATTACTGTCACCCTTTGCCTGCTGCCTGTCCCTTCCACGCATCCCACATATATACTCTTGTTCTCATTGGAGTCTGCTAGCCTTCCGAGGCACGGAAACAAGATCACTAAGCAGATGCTTCAGTGGTTGATGGCAGTCATCACAAAGATATTCAGCTTGACCATGAATACTGTATTGGCAGGAATGCTCCTTTAATCTCCAGAAGATGGTCCACTTCACCAGTCTGACAACCTCCTATGAACTCCATTTGCACTTAAAAAGACAAAAAGTTACACAAATTGTTTTGTTGTTTTTTGTTTTGTTTTGTTTTTGTAGAGGCTTGATTTTTTGCTGCCTATCAGCACTGTCTCAACATATTGCACAATGTTTTCTTTATTTAAAAAAAAAGTCTTCTGTATCAGGCAGAAAGAAAGAAAATTTTCCTCAGGAGGCGCTAATGTGTACTATTGTCTGTTATTAGAGGTAAGTGGTTGCTTGTGTGGCCATCAGGCAGCGGGACCTAGTCAGACAAAAATAAAGTGTTATTAATGGCTTGTTCAGGAAGTGAATTCCACCCCCCCTCTCTCCCCACCACATTTCCTTATTCTTCCATTTTTCCTATATGCCTTTGGCCTGGTGTCCCAAACAAAAATTATATATGTGCTTGCCTTCCCTCCTCTCCTCTCACTCCCTTAACCTTGCCAGCTGGCAAACTTCAAGCAAATTTGAAGAGATGGACAGAAGTCTTAAAGACATTTCATGGAAAAAATTAAAAGTAAAATAAAATTAAGTGATTGGTAGAGGAGTAATCCTATAACGCCCAAAGGAGGGAAAGGTAAAGACTACTTGGCTTTTTCACTCTGTTTGGCCTGAAGTAGCCTGAAGCAAACCCAACACTGAACTGCTGCTGTACATAGTGCCTCTTCTGCACTCAGCAGGCCAAGCAGAAGAAGAGCAAGCGAGGGAGTGGGACAAGGTCTGAGAAAACAAGGAATTTTTGTAGCAACATGAAAACAAAAGGAATATTGCAAGGATAATGGAGGGAATGTAGCAAAGAAAGATGAAAGAGACTTGATTTCATTAATTCAGCTTCTTAGAAGAACACCTTTCCTCCTTATGTGTTAGGTTTCCTGACTGTTTTTAAAAGCTGCTGAATCTCTGCTCGTGTGAAGGGGGGAGTTATTGCAAGTATCAAACCGGACTGGGACTGAGTCCTTAAGTTGCAACAACTACAATCCAAAATCTTATCATCCATCCTCAGCTAGCTGTACCATTTATTTAATACTTATAAAATGTAGTTTTTCTTACTGATGTAGATCTGTAAGAGCCCAGTCTGAAACGGCAAAAAATAACTTCTGCTACAAATCTTCCAAAGCCATGTAAAATTCCTGTATTATCAAACAAAATTTAAATTGTCACAAGACCATAACACTTACAGCAAGATGACAGCAAAACTATCCAATACTTAAACATGATACAGTGCAATAAACCACTATGTAAACACTGAGAAATTAACTATAGAAAAAAAGGAAGCATCGGAGAGAGAATAACATATTCTGAAGTGCATCAATAAAAGTGAAAACAAAGCTATCCAAACAAATATCAGACCCTTTCCATGGCTTTTACAGGTGAAAATACATTCTGTGGGACAAAAACACCTACTTTGAATTCTTTTCAAGTGAAAAATCAAGAAAACATAACTTGTAAGCAAGATTCCCTATTGTGCCTTAACTAGTAAGTGAATCGTGCCTTTTCAACTTAGTTTATGTCCTCTGAGGACCAAATTCTGCAGGTTACACAAGTTACACAAGGATAATCCTCACAGTGAATTCAGTCTGAAATTTTATCTCAACTTTTGGACCTGGTTTAGCACAACTGCATCCTAACTATAGAAAATGCACAGAATATCAAGAGGCAGTATATATCCTTGCTCTTCCAGAAGTAACCAAATTATATTATAGTTATCAAAAAGGACACAGCAAGCACTCTCCGGAAAGAGCATACTGGGACACCAAAAACGAAGAACTTTCATTGTTTCATACAGCAACCAGAACTTTGTTTGTCGTATAATCTGCTAGAAGTTTAGTACTTCCCAGTAATTTATTAAGTCAATTTATACATAATATAATTGCAGTGATCAAAAGAATTCTAACAGGATATATGAGAGAAAGCACCAACAGTTACCTGTAGTTGAAAAAATCCCCCCAATAATGCCACAAAGCCTCACTAAAAACTGCCAAAAAGGCATGTGTTCTTCTGTCACTGTCACCATAAGTGAACTGATGTCATATTTCATGAATATTCCTGACACCCCATGGCTGCCAGCTGCATGGTTAATTACTCTTTCCTGGGAGGAAGATGGGAGAGAAACACACATTACTCACATCATAGTAATCACAAGGAAAACAATTTTAATAGATGTGTTGACAAACAGCTACTTTATCAGAGTTAGCAATCAACAGAAGAACAGGGAACATCAAGATAACTTTGGCTAATACCTTCAACCCCCCCCCCAAAACAACAACAACAACAACAACAACAACAAAAAAGCAAAAAAGCAAGCATCACGAAATAGCAACTCACTTTCCTCGTCACTGGTCTTCTGCACTACATATCTTTGTTCTCGAACATGCTCTGGTACTATCCTCTCAAGATTAACCTATGTGGTCCTTTAAACAAGCATGTTTATAACTAGGTTACTTTTGGTATCTACAAAGCTGAGCACGGCACAAATAAGCACCCTCTCCCCACCTTATGCACCAGCTCCAGTGAGGAACAGCTGATGTTCTTGCACCTAAGAAACCAAAGACTTCCCTGCCTAGGATTCTGTAGTTGTTGGGGGGGAGTCCAGGGGGAGGAGTGGGGAAAAAGATAAGGGTTATGGTCTGGGTCTAGCCCATGAATTCAAGTAAAGTGTACTGGTAAATACAATATCCCAAGTCTTCATACTTAATGCATTGCTACTAATCACATTTAAGTTGTTGAACAGCCTTAGTTATGGCAGTTTTTGAAAAGGAGCATAGATATCTACATAAAGCATCTGAGACTCCTTAGGCCTCATCCTTTCTCCCTCCTTGGAGCTTATCTCTGGATTCGTCCACCACAGAGGATTCAGTTGCTGCCTCTTAAAACCATCACGGAAGATCCTGAACTAGACTACACAGTCAGAAGCTCAAGTGAAATTAGTCCAATGCAATTTTTTGCTCACTGCATACTTACACATGTGCCAAAATCCATGACTATCAAAAAAAAAAATTTATCAGATTCTTAAGTTTTAAAATTTCTGTGGTGTGATGACCAGCCCAGTTATCAAGTACCTCCTTCCAAATTTTTGTCTGAAATGACCTGACTGGTAACAGTTACAGAGAAAAGAATATATAGATAAAAATAGTGATTAACTCCCACAACTAAACAGATCAGACTTTTTAGTTCTAATCTGTTCTTTGAAATCCTTCCATCCTCACTTTTACAGTTTCTTCTAATTTGCCAAAAAAAAAAAAAAAAAAAGCTAGAAGACCCCAAAAGTAGAGAATGTGGCTGCTATAAACTTGTACTTTTAAAAAAAATTTTCAGGACAAAAATCCAATCCCTAGTTTCTTTCAAGTTTGCTATTGTTTGGCTGTTAGCGAGAGCTGTTGATAAATACACTGCCAGGTAAGGCTTGCTGAGGTAAGGGCAGCAGCAAAGAACCTAATTCCCTGAAGACATGCCTAATAAGAATACAGAAGACAGGGGAGCAAAATTGAACAGAAAGGCAATATATCACAGTTCCATTTCATCTATAGATTTAACACATTCTGTGCTCAAAAAATATGCAGAATACAGGTTAAAAAAAAAAAAAGCAGCAAGCAGACTACCACTTCAGGAACTTCAGACTGGGCAACTTTTCCACAGTCAACTAACATGGACATATACCATATTTTTGCTGTTGCTACCTAATCAAAGTAATTTGGTGCCAAAATAATATATCATTTATGATACCAGCCACACAAACTTTGCAATGGTTAAAAAAACAAACAAACAAACCCCCCCACACACACCAAAAATCCACCAAAAACAGTACAGAATGCTTTCTATATTTCAAGAGCAAGACAGCATTCAGCATTAAAAGATGGAGGGTCAGGCATACTAACACGGAAGAGAAAACTGAAGCTAGTTAAACAGACTCTTGCCTTTGCCTAGGGACCCTTAATGACTTTTTGTTGGTTTTTCCCTGCTACTGTTGGCCTAAGCCTACTTGGTCTTTTGAGCTAAAAGATGAAAAAAAGAATACTGAGTTAAATAAAACTCGCAGAAGTCCACCCTCAGACAATGCATAATCCTTCCTCCTCAGACCATTTTGGTCTATTTCTAGATTCCAGTGCTGCAGATTTAATTGCTAAAAGTTGCTGAAAGTATCTGAGGTATTTGATACAGGGTTAGTTGTCAGTGAAGCCTTGCTGGGATTAAATCTTTTTAACATAGCTAAACACAGTATCCCAAATACCAACAGTAGTTGAGATGATTCTGATCACACCTTCCAAGCTCTGCTTCCCCGTACGTTGCCCACTGGCAATTAAACCTTACTGCAATCAAGTTTCAGCCATGGCTAGCTGACTGCCTTTTTACAAGCTCTGCACATGTGCCTACTCTGATAAAATAAATGCTAAAACACCTTCAGTGAATAACTGGTCTTAATAGCCTTTACCAGGGTTACCTACTGAGCAAGTGAATGCATAATCCCACTCTACCTCCATTACTCACAAGCTTTTTCCCTAGGCAGCTTGTGATTGTGTTGCATCTTTCAAACAAAATGAATCCCTACCAAAAAATTAAAGAGATAACTAAAACTGCACAGTTTATCTACAAAAACCATCTTTACAGCAGGAGAGAAAAACATAATACCAGATGAAAAGATGCAATGTGGAATGAGACGAGCAGTTGAAGATGTACAGAAATTCAAGGAGTACTTTAGCTGGTACAGAGACTGTGCAAAGCAAACAGATGAAGCACACTGCTAGACCAGTAGGAGAAGGGCGTATATCTTGCCTTATGAAAACCCTGTTCATTCCTCTCCTTACTCCAGCTTACATGAACTCTGAGAGCAAACCTTTCCCTTTATTAGTCTGCATGTCCCAGCTTGAACATCAAGACATTGTCTTCTCTATTTCCCCTAGCAGTCTATTTTTAAGTGCAGCATGGAATTGTGAGGAAATACAGATTTTTATCCCTCTGAGAACACTATAAACTGTATTACTGTAAACTGCCATCCTAATATATTAATATCCTTTCAAGCAAGGCTTCCTCCTTACCTCTCTCTTTAGCTATTCTTTTTAATTAAGCTTTTTGCAAAGTTTTTTCTTTGGCTTACGAATAAAAGATCAAAACAGAGTTCAGCGTCTAGAAATGATGAGGCACATAAGTGATACGTAACACAAGGCCTTTTTCTTATTTGCATCAGTCTTTAAAACTGGTACCTTACGATTTGGCCATGTACTACACTGCAATAACTACATTCTTCCTTTACAGATTCAGAATTAAAAGTCTCTCCAAGCATAGAAGTGGAAGCTCTCCAGCCTAGAGACTAATTAAAGTCAGTGGTACAGCAAAGGCGAAACAAGGCAGGTGAGAAAGTGACCAAAAAAAAAAAAAAAAAAAAAGCTTTCTGTGTGTTTAGTTTTTTTTCATACAGGCTACCTTTGTTTCTACCATTCAAACACTCCACAACCAAGTGTGTCTCATTCAAGTGAACTGGGGTTTTTTGTTTTGTTTCCCAAATGGATAAGAAGCTAGAAGCAGATTAAATATTTGTAATGCTATGCACAAGAGCACAGACCTATAATTTATGGATTCCTCCGCCCCTTAACATCCAGTGAAGCAGTAATGACTGGATACCTATCATTAATTCTAATATCAGACTCTAGATTTATGGATGCAAGACACTAATACAAGAAGTTAGCATGTGTCACCAAGCATAGGTATTTTACCATCAGTATTACACTGTTTACAAATAAATCTGGTGCACTGGAATATTCTAAGGAGTCTCTGTTCATGCCTGAGGAGTTTTCAGAAGCAAGGTACAATTTAGTCTCAGTTTTCAAATCTGAGATTTTGTTAAGAACACTACTAGATTTTTCTGTGCATTGTTTTCTTATTTCTACTCACCCTTTCTGTCACTGAAAACTGATGAGTTTCTGCTGAAATTTTATACGTATGGAGTTTGGTTGGCACAACTGTGATAAAATATTGGAACATCTGGTTGTCTAAAATAAAACAAATCTCACTGTTGAATTAAGTACAGGATAAAAGACCATCAGACACATATTTGCAAAGAAGTCAAACAAATACTGTTTAAAATAAAGTTAATCAACTAATCCTTTTACACTAGAGACATTCTTCAAGGAATCCCAGCACTGCCACGACTACTTCAGCTTCATCTGCATGAACAAGGTTACTTTCCATAGGCAAAACCTACATCACATTTTTACTCAGACAGACATTTACACTTTACTCATGTAACAGAAAAGTTCACTGAAGTCAGTGCTTAAAATGAAATTTGCAGATAGATTCTTCCAGGGGATCAGAACGAACAAGTTTCACACTGTCATATCTGAAATAATACATACTGCCAAAGACAGGTCTATCTTGACAGTGGTTTAATTAGATTTTAGCCACTGAATTGTGTGGACAATGCTGGAAGCCCTTCTAAACTGGTTACAGTTTCTCTCTTGATTAGACAGATCTCTAGAGAATTCTTCTAAAGCAATAAGCATATTTATACATTTATGATTACTCCCTCTTCATTCAACACCCTAAGAGAACAAAGACCGATGAACTGAAGCAATTTATTTCAAATACACAAAATCAGAGTTGAATCTGTAAGCATTTCAGTTGCATTCTGGCTGGAACAGCCAACAGACCAACTGGCTTTGAAACAGCAGTAGCTTTCGAAGGTTCTGGGAATCACTTGTAGGAGGAATGGAAAAAGTCAGGGGTGAGGCATAGGTATCTCTTTCTATGTAAAGCAGGTTACTGCAGTCCTTTATTTATACATGAGGAAGCAAAGCAATATACAAACCCTTCGTGTAGCCCTCTCACAACATGCAACAGGGAAGTGGCAAACCAGATTCAGGCACAGAATCTGACTCCTGATGCTAGATTTGTAACCAATTCACCAGATTTTTTTGCTCCTCTTATGACAATAATGGGATCTATGAATCTCCATTTTAATACAGAGCTGCAAAATTCTTCAGTTTTTTCCAAACATACTGCAACTTCGACACAAGTCTGGAAGAAACTGCAAATCAACTTCAGCAAAACAGTGAAGGACAGCAGTACCAGTATTAAAAAGAAACCGTCCATTCAAGATGCCATGTAGGTAAGTGAACAATGCACTGTTCACTACCAAATTTATCAAAGCATGCTACTTGTAAATCACAGCATTCATGAAACATGACAATATTTTAAAGGTAATAAATGGAACACTATAGAATACAAAAATACTCAACACTTACGATCTGATGCAATTTTTTCTGTTCCATCCAAAGGATTAATAATTCCTGGAATAAGCTCTCCAAATGACAAATGATCTATTCTGTGAGAGAAGTTATAGGCTGAAAGACAATACAGAGGAATGAAACAAAGTTTTTAAACAAAATATGAAACTCTATCTTTCTCAGAGGGGAAAAAAAACAAAACTGCTTCTCACATCAAGAAATATCAGTTAGAATACTTCAAACACCACTGAAGTGCATTTCATTAGATTTGCACTTTGAATATATCCATAAATCCACAGGCATGTTTCAAGCAAAAGTCACATTAAGAATATTTAACAGAAGAGTTCAACTTCTGTAGAAAAGATATTCTAAAACAAAATATACCCACATTTGAACCAGCCCAGGAACTGAAGAGAGTTAAAGTTTCATGACTAAAAAATTCTAGCTGGCCAAATACTGAAGTTATTCTACAAATCAGGTTCTCATAACCTAATGGTATTAGAAAGACTAAAATTTTATAAATTAAACATACAGAGGAAGCATGAGGCAACTACAAAGTTATAACATTTCCTTATTTTGCAAAGATATATTTAAGTTCAACAATATTATACACTTATGTTAACGTAAATTTATCTGCAGACATTTGGAAGTTTAACCAACTGAACACCAACGTTTCTTTTTTCACAGTAAACCACCCTCAACCACACATTAAGCACTGCAGCAACACAGATTTAGTATCTAGACTCATAACCTAAAAAATAAAGTTCCTAGGGACACAGGTCAGACATTTTTAACCTTCTAAAAAATAAATTTTGCAGAAAGTAAGTACTATAGACTGAAATACAGGAATGTCACACAGTATCTGTGTTATAACAAAACACATCTGAGATTCCTGTGATATCATTATATTATCACTACCATAGAACCAACCAAAAGATAGATATTGACAGTGTTCAAGGTATGAAAAAGGTTAAGTCACTGCTGAGTTCTAACACCCTGAAAAATATTCTCCACTGTCTTCTGCAATGGAATTGTCCAGCCAGAATATCTCTGCAGCAGAAGTCCAACCTACACTAACATACAAATCAGAAGACAGCAGGCTGAAAGAAACAATACTGGTTCATATGAAGATGCTAGAAGAACTTACACTCATGGCTCACAAGGGCTGCCAAGTGTGCATGGCCTCGAGGGTGTGGTATTGCCCTGAAGAAAGCAAAATGTCTTATGAAACACATCATAGAAAGACACAGTTTTCATAAAGAGGACTAGGTGGAAAAATTTCCTCTCCCCATTTATTTCACCAAATACTTTTATATGTATAAAACCATGACATTTTTATTACTGCTGAGTATAGACAGCCTGAGTGACGTGGTACAGACATCAGACTCATGAAAATCCTCTTACACAAAACCAGTATCTTGTATTTTTAGAAATGCTAAAAACATGTGAAGCCAGGAGGCTACAAGGAGAAGAGCTATTGAACTCTATGACAAGAAAAGCTGCAAAACTGCTCAAGTGATTAATGTAAACTTCACTGTCTTTGCTCTATGACTAAGCACGTTATCTACGCTCTGTACTTGCTGTATGACTAAGCAAATTAACTTCAGGTCTGGACACTTGTTTACAGTCCTGCATAGAAAGTACAATGCAGAGGCTGGTAAGAGCAAGAGGAAAATAAAAAAGAGCAACTGGAAAGTAAAACAGTCCGTCAGCCACCCTTCATCCCCACCAGTCAATAATGCAAGAAACTTTTCCTATTCAAGTTAAATCGTTAACAAATGCACGCAAGTTTTAGGAAGACGGAAGGTGGAGAAAAACACCATCAGTCAAGAGGGGCCAACAATAAGTTACCAAGCAGTCATCCTAATCAGGTGGTCAGCGATATCATCATTCCAAAAAATGCCAGAAGAGAAAGGGCAACATGTTTAGTAAAAGTACAGATATGAAGATGAGCAAAAGGAAGCCAAGAGATTATTCAGTACTGCAGATCTTAGAGATAGGAAGACAGAAGTGATGGTGATACAGATGTAAGGCTGAAGTAATCAGGTTTGAAAACTGCTTAAGAAGTTGGACATCTAGGGGCAAATACAAGAGGTAGTACAAGCCCAGACAAAAGGGATATTTGGAGAAATGTCCACACAGACAGCAGATGAAATTACATGTGGACAGATTGGAGAGCACAGATTGCATGCTAAGATCTCTAAGGGAGACATCAGCCAGGATGATGAGGAACAATATAAAAGAAATATACTGATGCTGAAAGAGGTGGCAGGAAGGCAAACGAGGACAGCAGATTTGGAGAGCCCAGAGAAAAAAAGTTAATACAAATTTGTATGCTGTGTACATAAGCCAATACCATAGTAGAAGCATATCAGAAAGTCTCTCAAATCAAGATGAACTGGCATTTAGCTCCCCAGCTATGGTTCTGGAACTATGATATCTCAGCAGTGAAATGAGACATATCTACACCTTAGCTGTGTTGGTTAACTGTGTCCTAACAGAAAGGTGGATAGTTGGACAGGCCCAAAGAACAGAGGCAAGTACAAGCAGTCTACTCTATGTCATACATTTTCGAAGGACCAGTTTTCAAGGGTTTTCATCTCATAAGACATTGGAATTCATTACGACTACACTGCATGCAAGAAGAAAGAACTCATTTTAATAACTCACAAAGAAGAGAAACTGCATGAAAAATAATATTAATCACGTGTGTGGGAAGATGAATAAAAACAACAAAAAGTCATTAATAGAAAAATGTAAATGCATACACATATACATGCATGTACTATGTAATGGTCAATTTTTTTTATTTCCAGGAATTGAACAGAACATACTTGCCCACAGTTATGTGAAAGTTCCCTGCCACTTTATTGACATAGAGATGACCATGAATTCTGCATGCATCTGGAGACTGTAATGAATTATCTTCCCTGTATGGAAACAAAAAAAGTGTACTTAGAAAATATTTTCTAACAGAAGTAGAACTACATTTCTTTTTCCTGGCATAAAGGTATAGCATTACCATCCACCTCTCCTCAACATATTCTCCTTGAATTATAGGGATGGTAGAAGGGAGGGGAACAAATAAAGACTTTCCTTCCAGGTCTGTCTGATGAAATCCATAAGCTTTCATTCACACCTGTATACAGCGATCTGGCCTACAAAGCTAACTTTTGACATCTGAATATTTGAACAGACAATTACTAGAAGGGTTACAAAGCAGACATACGACTTTAAGAATATCTTGCTATCCTATGAGATATTTTGAATTACTTCTACAGAAAATGGTTTGTTCAGACAGTGAAGTTTTATTGTCAAATGAAATCAAATGAAAAGAACAAAATATATAGTCATATAACACTAGCAAAAATAGCTTTCAACATTTAATTTTTAAGAAGCCCGCCTCTTCACACACTTGTTGGGGTGTCCACAACCCACAACAGATTTCCATATCTGCTCTTCAGAGAGAAAGGAAAAAAAAAAATTGTTAAATATGCCTCAAGTATAAATAGCAACTCAAATTCTGCACTAACAAGTGTCACAGAGGCAGTGAAGGAGGATTTAATGAATCTGAAGACATCAATTAAATGGTGGGGAGGGGGAAACCAAACTATTTTTGAGCCCTCTTCAGCCTTGCCTTAGGAAGAAAGATTGTATTTAGCCCTCAAACAAGGAGATTACAACATGGAAAGTACATATAGCATTTTTGGTAGTGGTTTTCTGTTTTACTTATATTTTGTTTTGCTTTTTAAAGCATGAAGGAATTTCAGCTTCCATGTGGAAAGCGTTTTTCCCTGAAAAAATCACATAGCATCTAGGTTCAGGCAGAACAAGCTTTCTATGCATTAGTCTCTCAGTATTTTGTGTGTGTATAGTTGGAACAAAGTGAAAATAGCAAGATTTCTCAGCACAGTTTTAACACTGCTATCTCAGAACAGGGCATTTACCAATAAAATATATTTTTATTCAAAGACTGATTCTTGTAAAAGCCTGAAATACTAAGTCACTGCTAAAAAGAGGATTTTTTTTAAAACTGCTGGAAGATAATATTCTTTTATTTAAAGAAGACTATTTAGTATTGCTTTGGCATTACTAATTCACATTAGAAAGGAAGTATCAGATAAAACAGGCATATATATTTTATAAAATAAATAAAACCGTAAACCCTCATCAGGTTGGAAACCCCAAAAGGTTTTCATAAAACAAGAGCTCTCCAAAACAAGTATGAAAAATACTATTGTAAAATGTATAGTTTCTGCTTAAATAAACAATATAAAATAAATTATGCCTAAGTATCACACAAATACAGAAAAAAAAAATTGTCAATCTAAAAGTAACCTTTTTGTCCAGAAATACATTAGCAACTCAAATTTGTCAACTGATAAAAACTAATTCAGAAATGTCATGGCTTTTTCAACATCTACAAAAAGCAAGCAAAGCTTTAAGATAAGAATTTTGGATTCGGGATATCAGAAGCAATGAAAAAGCAGTTAGGTCTTTTTTTCTTATAACCTTCTCTTCAGAGAAAAAAAAAACAGAAAAAAACCCATAACCATAACAAAATGTTAACTCTAATTAAACGGGGCAGAGGGAAATACCCCAACCTCTTCTTACCGTGGTGGCAGTGCTGTCGAAGCACTTTTAAAAGCACTTTTGAATATCACATCTTGAAGAGAGTGTTCTTCCTGCAGCCTGTTCTGAATTAACTGCAACATCCTAAAGATTATACAGAAAAGTGTGAAAGCATGCAACAGTGAAACAGAAGATAACTTGACAATTAATTATCAGCTACAGTTACAGTTTTTAACTAGCGAAGTCTGCAAAACCTCATGTCAGTATCAGAAGCATTGCATTGAACTTGGAGAACATTCTATACAATTCAAAAATATATTAATGTAAATATAATTCAAGCTCTGGTGTTCAGTACAGTGTATTACTAAAACTACACAGACTCCCAAATAAGCTTCAGGTTTTGTTAGAGGGCTATCAGTATAGGGATCAAACGCATAACTGAGTTTTTAATGAAGTCACTCATTAAATTGAGTTAACATGTCAACTGAGTTACATGAGAGAGATTGAAACTTACTTGTTTTTGCATCAGGGTGCCATGGTTTGCTACTATGGTTCATCTTTGAGATTAGATGTCAAGCTATCTCCATCACACATTTGAACCCACAATTAAAACTTGTGTTACCTAATCTTTGTCTGGAACCAGAAGTTGGTATTTATGAGTCAATGTATACATCTTGGCTTGCAATTGCATGACCTCATTCCGGAAATAAGTCCAAACCCAATGCAGGAACTCTTATCAAACTCAGTTATTGGAGCAGTCTACAGGCCTCACATAAAAGCACGTGGGCGTTTATATGCCCAGTCTTGTGTAAAACAGTATAATGAAGCATTTCTCACAGCCTTTTTTTCAGATGTTTCAAGAATTTTTTGGAACAATATAGTTCAAATAATAATACATTTATCAGTTGAAGAGGGTGAGCTTTTCTGGTAAACAAAATTCATATTCATCTCATGACAGCAAATGAACAGATTTATAAAGGGGGGAAAAAAAACGTTACTGCACACAAAGTTTAAACCAAGCCCCAAATATGTTACTATCGGTTAATTAAAAAAGCCTAAGAACACGGCAGTTTATTAAAAAATTTACAGTGAGACAGTTTATTTACAGCAGAGATCTCAAATGATGAGAAAAGTGAACTAATTTCTTTACAATGGTTCACACTCTTAAATTAAAAGCAGGAGCTGTCAAACCCAAGACATAGCTCTGTCATGTAACTCTGGAGTACCTTAAGGTCATTTCCAGTATAAATAAATGCAAACAAACCACTGCCCAAACTATAAGCATATCAGTGCTTTAGAGTTATCTGTTACCTTTGCCACTCTTTTTGTTGGGGGCTGAGTTCAAATACTACCTGAAACAAAAGTAACACATCTAATAAAACACACTGTCAGGAAGCATCAAAGTCCCACCTGTGAAACTCAGAAGAGAATCATGGAGGGATTATAAACAACATCGCATTTAGTACCACATACTCAAGCTCAGGAAAGGACTTTGCACTTCAAATAATACATTTAGTGTTGAAAGTATGTAAATTTCTGGTCACCCCCCCAGTTTCTTCCACTTGTTTACATTTATGACTTCAGTATATTTGCTAAAGCTCTTGTAGCTTGGATTAGCAGTCTCTCCCTTTCTAGCCTTTGACTAATAAGGACTAGAAGAAGCAGTGAGTGACAATTTAATTCTAAGGGATGTAATTTATATACATGGTTTTGATGCAAGCAGCCATGATGAAAAGAGCAGAGGAGCAATCTTTGAGAAACAAGTGCCCAGGTGCAGCCTGTTAATTTCTAGGGTCATCCCTCCTTAAGCATTTCGGTAATACAAGCTACTAGACCACTTATACTTGAGTCAGCACAAGATTCTCACCAGTCACGTTGTGTGCTGAATTCAAGTCTATATATCCGTTAACACCGATGTTCTCCAGAACAGTTAATTCAGTTACAATGAACGCTCAAGCCTACCCAGAGCTACAGCCAAAAAGAGATTAATTACAGGGAGCTCCTTCTAAGATTATAATCGTCAGGGCAACTGGTAATATTCAGCAGCAACAGCACGGTAGAGATGAAGGTTCAGAAGGAAAGAGGAAATGTTCCAAGGAAGAAAAAACGAACAAGCTCCTTCCCCATTCCAAACACCCCCTTCCCTTCAGCCACCTCCTCTTGCTAACAAATACACACGATGCGAGTAGGAATGGGGGGGGGGGTGAACTAGTAAGAATTATTTCTCAATAAGGTTCAGTCACTACTGCTGAACTTGCATTCTCTATTATTCTTCCTGCAAATGATAAAGTACTTTCATTCAGTATAACTATTTCAAAGCATATGGTATTGCTTTAAGAGCATAGGCTTACATACAACCATAGCCTTTAGTTTGTAATATAGAAATTAAAACTTGGGGAGGTTCTGCGTAGCCCAAATGTGGGAAAAAACTACAAACAAGCAAACCAACCCAGCTGTGCATCACATCAAGTAAAAAGCAATTTCCTTTCAAACAGAGGCAGAATAAACTTACTGGTTCATAGATGAGCCCATCTGCAGAGGCAACCATTGTTTCTGCTAAATCCAGAACATCAGCCCCCACATCTATTTCAAATAGGGAAACAAATATTCAGAGGCAGATGATGATCATAAACAAAAAGAATGTTATATTGAAATTAAATTTCACTGCACTCTTTAAACCCCAAAATAAAGTTTCAAAATAAATTACTGTGGAAAAATCTATTTTCCCTGTTAACAAAGTCCTAACCAGCAGAGAAACAAATCCGGCAAGTTGATTACCATTTAAAAAGAAGGAAAAAAAAAATCCATCTCCAAAATCCCACAAACCTACTTTACAATATATCCAACTTCAAAATATCATGGACTGATGCACAGTCACAAGACAAAAATTTATACTAGTTACAGTATTTTCTCACTGATGTAACACTTTCAGAGATGTTATATGATCCATACACATACAAGACTTCTATGACCTGTTACATGCAGTTAAATAACTTTTTACCTGTTCCACAAGCACTGAATCTAAACCAAGACTAGTCAAAACAGAGGGTAAAGTTCTGTTTACTTCTCGTAATTAAAAAAAAAAAAAAAAATCCAAAACAGAATTTTCAAACTATTTGATGCTAACTGGAAGAGAATTTAAAGAAATAAATTTTAAAAGAAGAGATGACTTGTGAACTAATACTCGTGAGCCAAACATAAGTGCTGTACAATTAATACAAGGTTTAATACAGTCAAAAAGAGAGACACTTTAAATCTTGCTTTCATGCCTGATAAAAGCAGTATTCCCTCTCTCAGTCTCTCAAGAGAACCAGAACCAGTGCATACAAATAATGGTTCATTACTAAATTCTGTCAAAAGCATAATAAGTGTTCCCTTTAACTGGGAAGGCACCCATATGTTCATCCAGAGGATGAAATTACTTGATAGTTCAAATACTGTTAAGCAGCAGACCAGATTAATATTTGCCAAATTCATGACTGTGATAAGTTCTGGCCTGGGGATTAGTTGTGTCTCACAAGAATATTCCAGCTAGAAAGGAACTGGAACAACAGATGATCTTCTTGCTGAGAGGCAAACAAAAGTTCTGTGAGCTGTGTATAAGACAGCATAAATACTTTTTTCAAATCTCATACCAATTTCATTCTTTCAATAAGAGATATAAAGATACATCATGTTATCAAGATCAGAAGAAATTTCACTGTTAAAATACTTCAAAAAATATCCAATTATATTGCAAGCAAAAGCTTTTTTAAACTTTCACTGATGGAATACTTACATTGACACCTCATGGCAACTGTAATATCAATATTGATTCTTAATTTACTGAAAAGGAGAAAAAGGCAAAAAGGTAGTAAATAACACCAAATAAACATATCAAGGTTACTAAAATTCTCAGATGATTTACAGAAATATATTTGAAGGACAAAATTTACACCAACAGATACAAATATGAGCCATTTAAAATTTGGGTGAACTGAGAAAGAGTTTTAATTATTAAAACAGTGATGACCACTCATGAGTTAAGAGCTAAAAGCACTGGATTTCCAGATTTCTCTGTTGAATTTTACTTTCAAGTTAATAACAGATTTGTTGAAATAATACTGGTCCAAGAGTTTGGCAGTCTCTTATTAAGAGCATATGGTTTTCAATAATAATTTACATGTAATTTTTTCTTGCAACTATAACAGTGCACTAAATTCCACAGAATTCAGTGGATCAGGACAATGCAGAAGTTACAAATCTGAAACTATAAATATCTGAGCACCTTCCTCTTGCTATGTCCTTAAGACGGCCCATTCTATTTCCTAATCAGAATCCTCAAAAAGAGCAGTGACATTCAGGATCACGCAGAGAAGTAGCTGAATTCAGTTCCCAGAAAACACTGTCGTCTAATAAAGACTGTTGTTTTTGCCAGAACCATTTCTTTAAAAAAGTCTTTTCACAAAACTTGTTTTTGTGATGCTTCTCCCTTAAATTCTCATATTCTGTATTTTTTTCACAGCAGGAATTTTTAGTCTTTCTGGTATACAAGACAGCCAATTAATATACGTATATTTAGCTTATTACCATAGCAACTAGCTAACCAGAGCTTTTAAAATTATTTCAATGCAAGAAGTGTGATATTTAGAGGTGCTCAGTATACAATATCTCCATTAACTTCAGTGGAATCATGGGTACCTGGCTTCACCTCAGGAAGAAGGGCAAACACAACTGAAACCAACAGCAAATGTATCAATTTTGGTGGCCACAAGAGGAGATAAGATCAGTCGCAACCTCCGGATAACCCAGTCCAAGCTCTGAGTGCTTAAGTTTCACCTCTGGCAGTATAAAGTATAATGCCAATATATTATCTGCATAAACTAGGATAAGAGTCAAAAAACCCACATTTGATGTGGAGTTACATACTAAAATGCCTTCTGGATGTCAGTAAATAATTCTTCACAGGTCTCCTTTGCCAACATGCCCACCCTATTATGACTTCCATACCGCGGAAGGATCTGTTTCTTTTTCAGAGATTCCAGAAAAATCTCAAATCAACCAACAAAAGAAAAGTTAAGTTCCTTTACTATTTCATTTTCAATTTCAACCACTAATTGCTTGCAACTCATAGGAACATTTAAAAGCTATTCTTTCCTTAAAGGCAACAACTGAAACTTTCAAAGGAAATACAGTAAGTAAAAATTACCTAGTAAAATCCTTGTCTACTTCATATTCATATTTCATCCATGTGTCCCGATACACCATAAACTCCATTATAGTCAGGAAAGCTATAGTTGTAAATGCTATTAGAGAAACTGAGGGTCAAAATTAAAAAAAAACAAAGGTTAGAAAATGAGAAATATTATTCAGAAGCATAAGCAGGAGAAAATTCTAACATTCCAGCATCTGAGTATTACTGGTAAAATACCAGCATCTTTAATTCACTTGTAAATCCATAAGCTGCTCTTAAAAAAAAGGTTCTCATATCTACAGTATTTACTTTTACAGAGGAGGGCAAAAGAACAAGTCCTAATTTCTCAAGTGCCGTTGACATAACAGTGGCTGTGCTCTCAGACAACTTAACAGACCTTCTTCCCTTGCCGGGCACAATGATTTTTTTCTTGGTAGGAGAGAGCTGGCAAGACGATGTGTACTTCATCAGTACTGCTTCTCTTTCAAATACTGAAATAGAATAACGTGAGCTTCCCACCTATTTTGTTCATAAAGATTCCCTGAAAATATGCTACCCAGGTGTTTAGCCTTCTCCTAAAGACTTGGCATACTATATAGCCAGTAGCAAAGACATGACATTTCATTAAAGAAGTGGAGGACCGGCTCTCAAGAATCAAACCAAGACCTCTCACATAGTAAATGGCAAGTCTGTTGCAGTTTTCAGTATTTAGTTAAGAGGTTCTATTCTAGAAATAGCTCAGATAAAAGTAAAACCCCTTCACCCCAGTTACACCAGTTTAAGACTATTTCAAGAAATACCTTTGCATCAAGAAAAGTCTTTTTACATAAAGTACAGTCAAATACTGGAATGATGGGGAGGTTGTGAAATCCCCATCATGGAGGCTTTAAGAACAGGTCAGATCCTCCTGAGCATATAAAACAAAACGCAGACAAATCACTGTCAGAGATGGTCTAGGCAAACTTAATTCTAACTTCAAACATGAAGAAAGGAGTAGGTGCATCTTGAAGTCCCTTCAAGCCTCCACATCTCAACAATATGAGTTTCTAACAACAAAAATTTTTTTATCTAGTTTCAGAGACAAGAAAATAGCAAACAGAAGTAATATGCATTATATTCACTGTTCAGTTATAAAGGTGCCCTTATTAAGTTACTTGTGCATAGCAACACAGTCAGAACTGCCAACCCCAATATCTGGAACAATTCCCTCTGGAGATATGTGTAGCTATCCATTCTACCAACACCTGAGGAAATAAAGAACCAATTTGAAATTATCTTCAAGAAAATTAAATGGTATATTCTAATGTCAGATGTGCCTTACATATCTCCAAAGCAGCCTGTTCATCATGCTTGCAAAGTTGTACACGTGAAGGGAAGATCATCCCATCGCGCTTAGAGCCAGAAACATAGTTAACAGTTGTACAGAGGCACTTGCTATGCACCTTTTATTAAATCTTGGCTTTAAATTGAAAAAAACTTCAGTTATGCAGCACTGTATTGATTTTTACAGCTTATTTACAACAGTTGCTTTCCACCTGCATTCCATGGATTATTTCTATGGACTCTGTGAAAGGCAACTTGAGAAAAACAAGCCTGCTGTTGATAGGCTCCAATTCTTTATACAGTGGTCTACAACCCACAAGTGATAGCAGGGGAAATAATGCTACAGTTCTATAGGATCAGAAAAGAAGTCACTGATTGTGGTCAAGCCAGTAACATTTTAAGTTCAAGCATTCACTTGAATGCTATATAAATGATCGTATATATATATGAAAACCTTCATGTCAACGCATTATACCGAGAAAGCAGATGCACTAATCAGTTGTTAACTTTTCTGGCTATTAATTTACTTTTGGAGCCCTGGAGGTCAGACTCACCCCAGCTAAGCAATATGACAGCTGGAGCCACACTATCAAAAGTCACCAGGAAATGACTTGAGTAGTTGCTGCTTTTGGGGTAATTCTAAGCAAAGGTATTTGTGAATTTGAGCAGGAAAAGAGAGTCTGTAGAATTCAGAAGTCGCATCCTTTTGTGAAGGCTTTGCCAGCTTGACAGCACAAGTCAAAAATCTAAAAGTACAAAAATCAGTGTGAGAGTCTGATTTTTCTTTTGCAGTGGAGTTTTAAGACACAGTCTGAAAATAGAATCTTGGTATGTTTCCATCCCTACCATGCCAAAAAATAAGCCTGATGCTTTAATTCCGAGTGAAATGGGAACACTATATTCTATGCCATTACAAAATTTGAACAAGAGAATCCTATATTGTCATTCATAATGCTACTGGGATAAGCTGGACAAAGAACTCTAAAGTACCTTGTGATGCTGAGACAGCCTTAAGGCGCCATTCACCAAAGTGAAGCTCTCACAAAGGATAGTGCCATACTACAAAAGAATTCTTAAGCATTTCTTTCTTTCTGTGAATTACAATATAAGAAACAACTCACTGGCTTTCTCAGGAACTTTTTTTTTTTGTTAACATTAATAAAAGGTTATTTAATCAGTTCTTAGAGGTTATTTTATGTACAATAAGCCTTTAAATATTAATAGTGCAATTCAGGAAACATAGCAAAATATTACAGATACTTGCAATATTTACTTCTACATTACAAACAGCGTAATGACTTTAAAGGCTTATCTGTCAATTGCAATTGCTTATTGTACTTTTTATTCCACTGAGTTTCAAACCTAATTGCACATAAGAAAAAGATTTTTGTTCTGTTGTTCAAACTAACAGCTAGCAGTTAGATACCTAACTGCAACCAATTGCAACACTACAACAGGTGAAGTCACTATCTCTGGATCAAGTCAGCTCTTACCCAGCCAAACTAGAGGCACAATTTTCTGGTCAGATACAATTGAAAAGTTACTTCTTTCAGCTACAGAGTTTGACAGAAGCTCAAGTGACTACTAGGGACAGTACAAGCCCACACCCTGGAGTAAAGAAGCGTCTAGTTCTTCAAAGGGCTTCCCTTATTCTCTTTGAAAGTCTACTGCATCTTGAAGATAAAAAGTTGGAGAGCAGCTCTTCATCCTGCTGCTGAACTCAGCCAGCTCTCAAACACCTCAGAAGTTTCTTCCCCTCTTATATGAAGTATAGTGCTGAATGCAATCTGCATTTCAGGCCATGCTGTTAGTGTCTCACCCAGAAGCTTTGTACAGTGAAAAGAATAAGACTTAGTGGAACTCCACAAACAAGGAGTTTTATTATGGCTTTAGCACAGCGCACTTCACTTGTAATTGTTTAGACATGTTTACAGTGCACATTTACATTGGTTTGAATCTTAATTGCTGTAGACAAAATCTCACTTAAGAGGAATGTACTCTGTCTAAGAGGAGAAGATAATATGTCATCATCTGCAAGAAACCAGCTCTGTCAGACCATAAAAGTAATCAAGATAGCAACCCTGGCTATTTTCAAACAAACACAGATGCCCATCTTCTTCCTAATGAAGTTTCTATTCCCAGAATAGCATGCTAGACTGAGTCAAGAGCCAACACGAATCATGCCAGCAACTCAGTAAGGCCTACCTGTGCCTCCGCTTGCTGAAGTCTCTACATAGCTTTCAGGAACCTTTGGAAAGGCATCCAATTCTTTCATCAAATTCAGGGTCTTCTTCCGATTCAGTCGCCTCATCTTCAGCGCACTCCTCCACTTCTTCCTTCATATATTCCCTCTGATGAGAGAATACGTGGCTGTGATTAAGAGTTACAAATAATATTGCTCACACCTAAAACCAACTAACCATAATCATAAAGCTCAAAACGCACAGCTTAGAGTACAATAATAAGGAAATGAAAGCCTAAGAAAGGGGTTTTCTGGGAACACATGCTAGACAGTTATTCTTGCTTCAAAAATCTGTTAAAATTGGACTGTACACTGCTGCTTACATTCCAGCCATATCCAGCACATTCAACCTTGAATTACTATGATGCATTTCTTTCTCAATGAAATTCTTATTGCTATTGGATATACTGAATTTTAAATTTAAAAAACAAACTGAGTCCTGAAGTAAGCTTGCTATACAGACCTGACAACGCATGAAAGTCACCGACTTGGTAACGAATATCTAATACGTTGCATAAACTCAGGAGGTTTTCAAACTGCTTTGCAATCCTTTATTCGGCCAAGGTGGGTTATATGCTAAAGAAAAATATATACTATATGCTAAAGGAAAAACCACATTATTTTGAACATTTACTTTTACATTTTTTGAATTTTATGATAATAATATTAGTTTTTGTTTGTTTTTTTAATATATAAAATTATGTATATATAAATTTATAGATATATAAAAACACTCCCCAAAGCAAATTAAGCATCAAATCCTAGTTCCAGCCTTCAGAATCCTTTTTTTTGTCCACAGAAGTGATCTCTGTTTCACTCGAAGAAGTCACTAATACATTAAACAGCATGATGCCAAGAGAAGGAGCCTGTCCAGGAAATACAGCCTTAAACTGTTTCCAAATCATGCAAATGTGCTCACAACCTTGCCCTGCCAATATGTTGCATGTTTTAACAAGTTGGCATTGCTATTTTCCTTCTGAGGAAACGCTGCACTTTGCCCAGAATTCTGAAGCAAGAGAAAACCACTTGATCGTCATACACTTACTGTATTCTGAGAATATGTTTTATTATCATCCCCTATTTAATGACACCAAGGCAGGCAAGCTAATCTACACTCTTGACATGTGAGAAGTTCCTCGTCAGCATCTTGCAGAAAAGTCTGTTAATTATTCTCCTCCATTCTGGAAGCATGTTAACCCTCCAGAACGGCCCAGAGAAATTATTCAAGAGGTATTCCCTTTTCTGCCCCTCTCTGGTGCTAAACAGACTTTGCTATTGTAAAATAACAAAGGAATAGGCTTTACTGGAAATGAAAGTTCACACACGAAGAATCACAATCTATGTCTGCAGTTTCCTCACTACACAGAATTACTTCAAACCTCAGTAAGAGTACACAGACCTCGCACTTGTTTAAAAAATGAAAAATAAAAGGAAGAAAGAATTTTCTTTAAAATATTTCATTCACTTGTTCTGCTATTTGGCAGTAACAGTCAAATCAGCCTGCAGGGAGAAACAAAATAATATTGTGTAGGCTGCACAAGATCAAAGAAAATGCAGTTAAAGTCAGCAGAGAAGACAGGTCCTGTAACAGAAGCTTGGTTATACAGCATAAAAAAAAAAAAAAGGTCCTATCCTCACTACACCATGTAACTGTTTCAAAGAATCCTCCCAACTCCACTCAAAGAAGTTTATAGAAAAGCAGGGAAAGATGCTGGAAGTGGTTGCTTCGTATCCTAGCAAGACAGGACTGAATCAGTTTAGCACTGTTTTGCACTCTTCATGTTTTCTCTGCAATTACACATATAGGAACATACCTACTTAAAGAAGTAATTTAGAGAAAGTTTTCTTCTCTAAACTTAAGAGAATTTGAGAGCGCTTTCTGTGCTAGCGGGCACGTGGGTTTTTCTGATTTAGCTAAAAACCCCTCATTTATTCATGAGCTGCTTTACTCCCAAACACAGATTCACTTTCCGTTAGAAAGTGAGAGACATCCCTGCCTCGCCCCCGTCCTGCCCATCTCGGCACACGTGCCTCGGAGACACCAGGCGCCGCGTGTGGAGGGTATCGCTAGAGAAGCGACGCAGTATGAACCCACGATGCTCGCGCGGGAGGGAAAGTTATCGCTGCAAGCGAGCCCAGCACAGCGCAAGTGCCGTTCAACACGCAGCCGCCAGCTCCGCCTGCCCCGCGGGCCCCGGGCC